>NC_133771.1:192704016-192777299 GCF_003597395.2 Chelonoidis abingdonii | reverse complement strand
AACCAAGGTTGTCCTCTACAACCATTTCTTCTATGAGGTCCTTACTACTCACCAACACCAAATCTAAAATGGCATCCCCTCTTGTTGGTTCAGCAACAAGGTGAAGGAAGTGAAGGAATCCATCAGCTTGGTGAAGGAATCCATCAGCTATCGCCTCTAGGAAAATCTGAGCTCTATTATTATTCCTAGCACTTGTCCTCCAGTCTATATCTGGGAAGTTAAAGTCTCCCATGATCACACAATTCCCATTAGTATTTACTTCATTAAAAACATGTATAGTCAGGATTTTTATGTTGTCCAATGTGCAATAGTTTGCATTTATCAACATTGAATTTCGTCTACCATTTTGTTGCCCAGTCACTCAGAATTATGAGATCCCTTTGTAACTCTTTGCTATCTCCTTTGAACTTAACTATAGAAAAAAAAATATCCTAAAAAAAAAATTAGCCACAAAATTAATTTCAATTCAATTACATTTTTAAACAGGGAAATAATACCCCTTAATTTTTTGTATCCTATGTGTGTGTTTCTGGCATCTTATCTCTGAAATAAAATCTGTAAAAATTTACAACATAAACTAACCAAAATAATATAAGGTATATAGACGTGTATATAATAAAATGCAGTCACCTTTATAATCTTTTAAATTTTGCTTTTGAAAGCTAGATGATGTTACCACACTATTAGCAGTATTCCCTATATTTCATGTATTAATATAGATTTTTTTAAACCATTTTAATCCTGTTTGTGATGGGCATTCCACAAGATTTTATATTTACTGTTGGCTGAAGAATGCTGAACATGTTAGAGTAGCATCCATTCATAAGATTTCACAGAATGTATTTGAGTAATACAGTAACTCCTTGCTTAACGTTGTAGTCATGTTTCTGAAAAATGCTTCTTTAAGCGAAACGATATTTAGTGAATCCAATTTCCCCATAAGAATTAATGTAAATGTGGAGGTTAGGTTCCAGGGAATTTGTTTCGCCAGACAGACCACACACACACACACACTGTATAAGTTTTAAACAAACAATTTAATACTGTACAAGCAATGATGATTGTGCAGCTTGATTGAGGTGGTGAAGTCAGAGGGTGGGAAATTTCCCAGGAAATGCCTTACGGCTAGCTGATGAACTAGCACTTGGCTGAGCCCTCAAGGGTTAGCATATTGTTGTTGATGTAGCCTCACACTCTACAAGTCAGCAAGAATGGAAGGAGGGGAAACAGCATGGCAGAGAGAGACAGAGACACACACCGTGTGTGAGAGAGATGCACATTGCCCCTTTAAATATGCTGACCCCACTCTAAGTACACTGTCTTTTTAAGTAGATCAGCAAGTTGAGACCTCAGCTGCTGCCAGCAAACTCCCTTTGTCCTGAGCCCTGTCATGTCCTCACCCAGCTCTGTGGAAATAAGGTACAGGGGTGGTGGGAGGCGGACACCCTGTCATTGGCACCTTTCTTCCTCCCTCCTCTGCACAGGAAGGAGGAGGCTCCCAGGAGCAGCTCCAAGACAGAGGACAGTAGCAGCACGTGGTAGTGGGGGAAAAGGACAGCTAAACTTCCTGGCAATTGATAGCCTGCTGGGCAGCTGCCGCACAGGGAACTTAGGGGAGCAGGGAGCTGATAGGGGGACTGCCGGTCCACCTTGGTTCTAAGCCCCCACCAGCTAGCTCCACCAGACTGCTCTTTCCTGTAAGCAGTGAACAAAGCAGGCTGCTGCCAAACATTATGAGGGAGCATTGCACAACTTTGAACGAGCATGTTCTCTAATTGATCAGCAACATAACAATGAAACAACCCTAACTGGGACAACTTTAAGTTAGGAATTACTGTACTTTCTTGATAATACCTGTTTATTGGTCATTTAGAATTAAATACTAGAAAAGCGGTTTTTTGCCTTGTTCATTTTGTTCCTCTCTACTGTGAAAGATTCCCTGAGGTAACTTGTGCCCCAGATTGTATATAGTACATCAACAGTTTCTACTGTGGACGATTTTCCTTTCTTCAAATATAATTATGTTATTCAGAAATAACAAAAAGGGTAGAGAGCAGTTTACTATTCACCAGTATCTTTTACTCTGATCCGATAAAAAAGATTGAAAATCAAATAAAATTGTTACAGCAGCAATTTTTGTTGCACTTACTGCTGTGTTCCTCCTTCAGGTCACAATTGTAATAAACTAACATTGACAATATAAAGAAAACCTTTCTAGAGGAGCCTTTCTGGAAAATTCTCTTGAAGAAGTGGCAGTCATTTTCTTCAAGTTTGTGGACAATACCAAGCTGTGAGGGATCACAAATGTTTTGGAGGATAGGATTAAAATTCAAAATGATGTGGGCAAACCGGAGAAATGGACTGATGAAAACAGGATGAAATTCAATAAGGACAAATGCAAAGTACTCCACTTAGGAAGGAACAATCAATTGCACACACATAAAATGGGAAATGACTACCTAGGAACTCCTTCAGAAAGGGATCTGGGCGTTATAGTGGATCACAAGTTAAATATGAGTCAACATTGCAAAAAAAAAAAAGCAAAATCATTCTGGGGTTACTGCAGTGTTGTAAGCAAGAACATGAAAAGTAATCTTCTGCTCTACTCTGTGCTGATTAGGCTTTTCAGCTGAATATGATTTCACTTATATTTATTTTGTTCCAGGTTCTGCTAGGTACCACAATTTCAGGGAAGATTGTGGAACAAATTGGAGATAGTCCAGAGAAGAGCAACAAGGATGATTAAAAAGATGACCTGTGAGGGAAGATTGAAAAAACTGGTTTTTTTAGGTCTTGAGAAGAGAAGAACTTGAAAGGAGACGTGATAGAATTTCCAAGTTACATAAAAGGTTGTTTTACAAGGAGAAGGGAGAAAAAATTTTCTCCGTAACCTCTCAGTTAGGACAAGATGCAGTGGGCTGAAATTGCAGCAAAGGTGGTTTGGTTGGACATTAGGAAAAAATTCGTAACTATCAGGGTGGTTTAAGGCACTAACTAAATTGCCATAGAGAGATTATGTGAATCTCCATCATTGGAGATGTTAAGAGCATGTTTAGACAAAACACCTGTCAGGGGTGTGGTCTACATAATACTAGTTCTGCCATGAGTGCGGGAGGAACTAGACCTTTGATGACCTCTCAAGGTTCCCTTCCAGTCCTATGATTCTTGATATGTGGCAAATTGCCCGGTATTGTTCTCTGGGTCTCGCGCTTTCTCTTTCTCTGGTGTTAGCGTTCAGGGCGATATTGCTTGCCTCTGAACCAGTTCTAATCACTCCCCTATTTGTCCTGGAGGGGGGAGTGGAGAGGGAGGGACCTGGGCCGCCCTCTACTCCAGGTCCCAACCCAGGGGCCCTGGGGTTGGTTGAACCACTTGACTAGCAGTTTCTATCCCCTGGGTTACTTCCTCTCATACCCGTCAGCTTGTGAAGGGCTCTCGCCTCTCTTTTCGTATACAAAGCCTTGGTGCCCCTTTACTAGGGTTTCTTGTTCGGTTCCCATCCACCGCAGCACTCCTCCAAACCTTCTAATTTCTCTCTGGACAAACTCTTCTCTTCTGCACTCTGCTCCAATCCAAACCTTTCTCCTTCAACTACCACCCCCTGTGACTGAAGCAGGGGTTTATATTCCCCATGGACGGAGGCAGGTGCTCTAATGGGAGGCAGGTGCTCTAATTGGAGGCAGGTGCTCTAACTGGAGTCAGGTTGCTCTAACTGGAGTCAGGTGCTCTAATTGGCCACAGCTGTTCTAGTTAATCTAAAGCAAACCTTCCTCCCTTGGCAGGGAATAAGGCCCCCTGCTAACACTCTTATGCTGCCCTCTGGCCATGCTGTATCACAGATATCATTCATGTTGTACCTTTTCTGTCTCATTTATGTAAGATATCACATGAGTAGCAGATGACAATATCTGCTTTACAGAGTTGCTGAACATGAACTGAATCATAAAGTCTTCTGTATGCATTTAACGTCTTCGAATTAAATTTCAAGTGAAGGGTGCTTTTTTTTTCATTGAAAAGCTGAAAAAATCAGGTTGAAAAGTTGTAACAGATAAGCCAAGGGAATGAAATTGCATTTATAACATGATTTCAGAATAGGATATTTGATCTGAGTAATACAGGACAATTAGAGTCTCCAGCATTTTTAAAAAATTATATAAACAGGCATTATTAAATGCAGGGCCAGCTCTAGGCTTTTGGCTGCCCCAAGCGGAAAAAAAAAAAAAAAAAAAACCTCCGAGAGCACAACTGCTGAAGTGCAAAAAAAAAAACTGTGTTGCCCAAAGCATGTGCTTGGTTTGCTGGTGGCTAGATCCAGCCCTGATTAAATGATATCTAATAATCCTCCAGATATTGTTCAGAATGTGCTGTGAAACAATTATTTTAATGTAATTATTATTATAGAACATTTAATATTGTTTACCCCAAAAGCAGGTGGAATTAACAACCAAAGTAGGCCACAAAGTCACAGCAGTGGAGAATTTAGTCTGCTTCATGAACATGAGGCTTGGTCTAGCAGCAGCAGCAGTCCCATCCAGTATTTGAAAAGTCACACCAAATCGAGTCCCATGATCCAGGAAAAAATGCCTGAAACAGTGGATAATCAAGGAAAGCAGAAGATCAAAACTGGTTCTCCTGGAAGTGAGGTTGTTACTCTGCAGCAGTTTTTAGAAGAAAGCAACAAGGTTACTTCTACAGAGGTTAGTTAAAAATTTTTTTTGTAATTTTAGGGCTATACAATACCCTATATTTATGCACAGATTTAATATGGTACTTATAGTGTGTGCCATTGCAGGACCCCCTTAAATTCTTTTAAAGAGACACTGTCAAATAGTACTTTGTCTACACAAACAATTAGTTCGTGGCAAGCTGGGTGTGTGACTATATCCTGCATTAGCCTGTGTCTAACCATGTGAACCCTGCTGACATGTATTAATAGTTTGTTTATACACTTTGATATAGTCTTTTTTGAATCAGGACTATATTGAAGTGCATTAGTGAACTAATAATGAGTGTCAGGAGTTTGATACAGACAGTTAGTCAGTGGCAAGCTAGTGTGGGGTAGATTCACACTACACCTTGCTGCAAACTAAAGGTTCCTATAGAAAAGCCTTTCATTTAGTTTTTGTTAAGGAAAATAGAAAAAGGAGAGTGATGGCTACAGAATGTAATATGAGATGGTATGCTAAGTAGAAGCAAAGTGGCATTCTGGTTCAGTGTGCAGTGGGGAAAAACAGCTGCTTCCCACCTGGGATTAGTAGAGCTGGTCAGATGGCAGGGAGTGTATTTAACTCTGATTGTGCATCCGCAGTAAAAGGAGATCGATCCACTCCTGGTGTAATTTTAAAAGAAAGAAATACAGAGCGTAACAATTTATAAGTGGTTGCTGCTTCCCTGATGACCACATTAGGAAAGAAAAGTTGAGGGCTCCTGTCCTAAGTGCTGCAGCTGGGCATACTCATCAGTAGTGGCTGGGTGGGCAGCCATTTGTCCCAGAGTGGTTTCCATTCCTCTTACTGGCTCTTACTTGTCTTCAGTGAGAACTGCTGTCACAGCCCTCCTCATGAAGGTGGAGAAAGTGGTGGGATTGTCTTCGAGGTTTCCCTCCTCTAACTCATCATCTGAGGAGGCCATCTTGCCTATTTCAACATCTCCAATTGATGCTAGGATCTGTCTAGTTTGGGTGGGATGAATGTCTGTAACTCCTGATATTGTTTCCCAGGGTTCTTTCAATCCAAAGTTCTAGGTAACTTTACTCTGTGCAAGGTGGTGTCAGGAAATAAATCAATGGAGATACGGCCGTCAGACTGATAGATGGTTGGTACAAACAGGACAATACGAGTGCTTTCATTTAAAGCTATACTGTACTTAGTTTCAAGCACTTACACATGTCCACAACAGGTTAGTAAAACACCCCAAGGTCTTGGGGAGGTCTCAAGTGGATAACTGCAAGCGTCCAGTGGACAGCTGCAAGGAAACTTGAGAGGTGTCCAAATGTTCAAGTGTCCACTGAGTTCAGATTTCTTTCTGATTTTATATCCAACTTGTTAGTATTCCATAGCTTGTTCATTAACAAAATTGCTGAGAAGTTAAATTAAGGGTGGAGATTTCCAGCCTATCAGGTGGGCAATTTTCCATCAATCGGGTAGGGGAACTTTCCGCCAATTAACCAGCTGTATAGCAATAGTTAACTATGGCCAGACTTTCCATCTTGCAAAACCGCATACTGTGGAAATAGAGCTCATGTCAGGAGGACAGAGGGTCATGTTTTCTTCTTGAAGTCACTCACTTCACCCTTCCCTCCTTATCTGTTAGCTGTGCTGAGGTGTCAGAAAGGCCTCCTTCTTCTTCGAGTGCTTGCTCATATCGATTCCAATTAGGTGTGCGCGCGCCACGTACACACTTGTCGGAAGATTTTTACCCTAGCAACACTCGGTGGGTTGGCTGGGTTGCCCCTTAGAGTGGCGCCGCCATGGCGCCAAATATATACCCCTGCCGACCCAATGGCCCTTCAGTTCCTTCTTACCACCCGTGTCGGTCGTTGGAACAGTGGAGCGCGGCTTAGCTGATCTCCACTTCCCTAGCTACTTATAGTTCTTTTATTAATTCTCATGTATGTAGTTATAAATTCTATAGTTATAGTTAGTTTTATTCATTCTTTGTTATAGTTAGTGTATATAGTTGAGAGGGGTTCGGGGATTAGCCCCTTTCCCGCACCCAGTACCAGGGTCCATGCCCGGTTCACCGGGCTTCAAACTGTGCTTGACCTGCCAGAGGCCGATGCCAATGGGAGATCCCCACGACTCTTGCCTTAAGTGCCTCGGGGAATCCCACCTCGCGGATAAGTGCCGGATCTGTAAGGCCTTTAAGCTCAGGACGAAGAAGGACCGGGACTTTCGTCTGAAATAGCTCCTGATGGAGGCAGCTCTTACTCCTCC
Organism: Chelonoidis abingdonii; assembly: GCF_003597395.2. Classification (NCBI taxonomy): domain Eukaryota; kingdom Metazoa; phylum Chordata; order Testudines; family Testudinidae; genus Chelonoidis; species Chelonoidis abingdonii. Next base: position 192,770,364 of record NC_133771.1, on the reverse strand, counting down.
ATCCTCGGCACCGAGTACTGGACAGTCCGCATCAGGCAGAAGTATCTCTTCGGCATCGGATCGAGCCGGTACCGCTAAGGCCCCTCGGCACCGACCATCGCTGGCACCGTCTGCTTGACGCCGTTCCCTCTCTCCGCGGGTTAAGAAGCATAAGACTCCTGCGGCTTCCATGCCACCTGCACCGCAGTTGGAGCACCTGCCTAAGCCAGACGGCCTGGCACCAACACCTGCCATGGCACTGACAGCTTTGGCACCGTCGATTCCGGTCCCGCAAGGGTCGTCGAGTCCGGTGCCTGAAAGCTTCCTGGTGCACGCCGTGGTTGAGCTCAGAATTCCCTCCACGCCGGAGACCTTTTCTACAGCAAGGGAGCTGATCGCACTGACAAAGTCCGCACTGCCTCAACCCCTGGCACCGCCGGTGAGGGTCATTCAATCAATAGGCAAGCCTGCCCTGCTGAGACCACGCTCTGTCAGCACCGTCGAGAGGCACCGATCATGATCACAGTGCCACCGGCACTCTCAGTCCCATCGCCGATCCCAGTCCCGACGCCGCTCGCAGTCCCGACACCGCTCTCCATCTCAGTACCAGTCGCACTCGCAGCACCGCTCAGTGTCTCGTTCGCCAGCCCGATAGTCTCAGCACCGATCCAGCTCTCGGTACCGTTCCTGGCACTGTGCCTCTCGCAGCCACTCCAGACGTCGAGCCTCCAGGTCCCGGTCGACCTTCCAGCACCACTCCGGTCACAGGTCTGGTCTCATTCCTGGTACTGGTATGGCAACCAGTACCGCTCTCCGGTGCCACACAGGGAGAGGTCGTTTAGAGACGGAGACTCTTCCCAGGGTTTTTCAGCGCCTCCTTGGCCATCTCATCACACATCTGTGTCATCTTACGTGGACAGTGCTTCCTATGCACAGGACCGTGACTCAGATATGCCTGGCCGTGTCTTCCAGGAGACCCAGGCCCAGGAACAGGGACCCCATCAGTGGTCATTCTGGACACCTTGGGCATACCATCAAGCCCAAGGTGCACCTCCAGTGTCATCCCACTCCGTGCCATCGGAACAGCGGGTGCCAGAGGCAACGGTCAGCCACCCCCCTCCCTCGGGTACAGAGGAGGCTCTTATTTAGCCGGCAGTGTCTCAAGTTCCACCTGAGCCTGATGTTACTCAATAACAGGAGCCCATGCAGGACCCTCTTGTCTCTGGCCTTTCCTCTTCCTCCTCTCCAGATGAAGCGGTGGCAGGGACATCCTCCTCAGGCCCTCCTCCAATTGACCTGCGGGCATATCAGGATCTCCTGAGGCGGGTGGCCCTGATATGAATCTTCAGGTGGAGGAGGTCCCGGAGATAGAGGACCTGGTGGTGGATATTCTGTCAGCTGACACCCCCACAAGAGTGGCCTTGCCGTTTATCCATATGACACAAGCAAACGCCGATACCATCTGGCAATCTCCAGCATCTATTACGCCCATGGCCAGGGGAGTGGAGCGGAAGTACATGGTACCCTCTAAGGGGTATGAGTACCTGTACGTGCACCCACCTCCCTGCTCCCTTGTCGTGCAATCAGTCAATGAAAGGGGATGCCATGGCCAGCAAGCTCCTGCTCCAAAATCAAAGGAGGCTAGGCGCATGGACTTATTGGGCCGCAAAGTATACTCTACTGGGGACCTCCAACTCAGGGTGGCAAACCAGCAAGCCCTGCTCAGCCAGTACAATTAAAACACCTGGATGGCAGTTGAGAAATTCAAAGAGTTCATTCCCCAAGACTCCTGTCTAGAGTTTGCTGCCCTTTTGGAGGAAGGAAAGAAGTTGGCGAGAACTTCTCTCCAGGCCTCCCTGGACGCAGCTGACTCCGCAGCCAGGACCCTAGCTTCAGGGGTCGCCATGAGGTGAATATCATGGCTTCAGGTGTCAGGCCTTCCACCTGAGTTACAAACCACCATACAGGACCTGCCCTTTGACGATCAAGGCCTATTCTCTGAAAAGACTGACCCCAGGCTGCAGAGCCTTAAGGACAACAGGGTGGTCATGCGCTCTCTCGGGATGCACACCCTGGTGACTCAGCGCAGGTCCTTCCATCCCCAGCCTCACTGCCCTTATCCTCCGCCTAGACCAAGACAGGACTTCGGCAGAGGGCCTGGCCAAGGCAATCGTAGATGGCGGTCTGGACCCCAAAGGGGCCAGAATCCAGGTCCCTCCAAACCTCCTACGGGGCCAAAGCCAAACTTTTGAAGGTGCACCTAAGGACGGCGTACCAATTACTTTCCAGGATCCTTTCCCTCCTTTTTCCAACCACCTCTCCTTTTTCCTCTCTGCGTGGTCCCAGCTAACTTCAGATCATTGGGTCCTATGTACGGTGGAACTTGGGTACCACCTCCAGTTTATTTTGCGCCCCCCTTCCACCCCCTACCCTTGTCCCTCTTCAGGGACCCCTCTCACGAGCAATTGCTCTTACAAGAGGTGCTGACGCTCCTTGCCATGGGAGCCATAGAGGAAGTACCAGAAGACGAAAGGGGGAAGGGGTTCTACTCCCGCTATTTCCTAATCCCCAAGGCGAAGGGAGGTGTCAGACCTATCCTAGACCTGTGAGAACTCAACAAATTCATGATAAAGTTGAAGTTCCACATGGTATCCTTGGGGATCATCATCCCATCCTTGGATCCCGAAGACTGGTATGCCGCCCTCGATATAAAGGACGCGTATTTTCACATCGCCATTTATCCTCCACACAGGCGGTACCTCCAGTTTGTAGCCAACCGTCAGCATTTCCAGTTTACAGTCCTACCGTTTGGCCTCTCTGCAGTACCGAGAGTATTCACAAAATGCATGGCTGTAGTCGCTGCCTCCCTCCGCCGCCGCCGGATACACGTCTTTTCATATCTGGACGATTGGCTCATCTGAGGGACCTCCGAGACACAAGTCACCCATCATGTAGGCATCGTCAGGGACCTATTCATACGTCTAAGCCTGATGATCAATACAGAGAAATCCACTCTGGTTCCCACGCAGAGGATAGACTTCATTGGGGCCATCCTGGACTCCAGTCTCGCCAGAGCCTGCTTACCACTGACTCGGTTCCAGGCGATGGTAACAATTATCCAAAGTCTACAGAACTTCCCAACAACTTCGGCTCACACTTGTCTCAGTCTCCTGGGTCACATGGCTGCCTGCACATTCGTGACCAAACACATTCGTGACCATCCCTCCAATCTTGGCTCAACTCGGTATACCACCCGGGCAGAGACACCATAGACATGATAGTCACCATTCCCCCGAGCATCCTAGGCTCCCTCGACTAGTGGCTGATGCCTTCCCTGGTGTGTGCAGGGATGCCGTTCCATCCGCTCCAGCCTTCTACATTCCTGACGACGGACACGTCATCTCTCAGCTGGGATGCTCACCTCAGACATCTTCGCACTCAAGGCCTTTGGTCCTCTCAGGAGCTGACCTGCACATCAATGTCCGAGAGCTGAGAGCAGTCTGCCTTGCGTGCCAGGCGTTTCAACAGCACTTACAAGGCCATTGTGTCTGTGTTCACAGACAACAGAAAGGCCATGTATTACATAAACAAGCAGGGAGGGACACGATCCTCCCCCCTTTGTCAGGAGGCCATCCAACTCTGGGACTTTTGTATAGCCCACTCAATAGACCTAGTAGTGTCCTTTCTCCCAGGGGTTCGGAACACTCTGGCAGATCGACTCAGCAGATCCTTCCTGTCTCATGAGTGGTTGATTCGTCCGGACGTTATTTATTCTGTTTTCCAGAAGTGGGGATTTCCCCACATAGACCTCTTCACTCCCCGCAAAAACAGGAAATGCCAGATGTTCTGCTCCTTCCAAGGCCTCTCCCAGGGCTCAATCTCAGATGCTTTCCTGATGCCGTGGACGAGCCAACTGCTTTACGCCTTTCCACCGTTCCTGCTGGTTCACAGGGCCCTGCTAAAGCTCTGCAGGGACGGAGCTCACTTGATCATGATCGCTCCAGGGTGGCCCAGGCAGCACTGGTACACCATGTTGCTCGACCTCTCGATAGACAACCCAGTTACCCTGCCTCTTCACCCAGACCTCATAACTCAGGACCACGGCAGACTTCACCACCCAGTCCCTTCACCTCATGGCATGGCTGCTGCATGGTTAAGCCAGTCAGAGTTATATTGCTCTGGCTCAGTACAACAAGTACTCCTGGGTAGCAGGAAACCTTCCACTCAGTCAACGTATCTGGCCAAGTGGAAGCGTTTCTCCTGCTGGTGCGAAACGCAGAATGTCACTCCCACCGAGGTCTCGATCCTCACCATCTTGGACTACCTCTGTTCTCTCAAACAGCAGGGCCTAGCGGTATCATCATTGAGGATACACTTGGCAGCCATCTCTAGCTTCCACCCAGGGGAGGGTGAGCGCTCCGTGTTCTCACACCCTATGGTTTCTAGGTTCCTCAAGGGCTTGGAGCGCCTATACCCCCAAGTACGATGCCCGTCCCAACCTGGGACCTCAACCTGGTTCTAACCAGACTCATGTCTGCTCCATTCTAGCCGTTAGCAACCTGCTCGCTACTATACCTGTCCTGGAAGACAGCTTTCCTCGTAGCCATTACATCAGCCAGATGAGTCTCCGAGCTTCGGGCTCTCACGGTGGACCCACCGTATACTATTGTTCATAAGGACAAGGTGCAGTTGCGACCACACCCGGCGTTCCTTCCTAAAGTGGTTTCGGCCTTTCGTGTCAACCAGGATATCTTCCTTCCGGTCTTCTTCCCGAAGCCACACTCATCACGATGGGAGCAACAATTGCACTTCCTAGACATCCATAGAGCGCTCGCATTTTTTATCAAGCGCACAAAACCCTTTCGTAAAACGCCCCAACTCTTCGTCGCGGTGGCAGACCAAATGAAGGGCCTACCTGTCTCCTCCCAGAGGATCTCATCTTGGGTGACGGCGTGCATCCATACTTGTTATGACTTGGCTCATGTCCCCTCGAGCCACCTCACCGCGCATTCTACCAGGGCTCAGGCTTCATCTGCTGCCTTCCTGGCTTATGTACCCATCCAGGAGATATGTCGCACAGCTACCTGGTCCTCAGTCCACACTTTTGCCTCTCATTATGCTCTGGTTCAACCGTCCAGAGGTGACGCAGCCTTTGGCTCAGCAGTTTTGCATTCTGCAATATCTCACTCCAACCCCACCGCCTAGGTAAGGCTTGGGAATCACCTAATTGGAATCGATATGAGCAAACACTCGAAGAAGAAAAGACGGTTACTCACCTTTGTAACTGTTCTTTGAGATGTGTTGCTCATATCCATTCCAAACCCGCCCTCCTTCCCCTCTGTTGGAGAAGCCAGCAAGAAGGAACTGAAGGGCTGTTCAGTTGGCAGGGGTATATATTCGGCGCCACTCTAAGGGGCGACCCAGCCGACCCACCGAGTGTTGCTAGGGTAAAAATCTTCCGACGAACGCGCACGTGGCGCGCACACACCTAATTGGAATGGATATGAGCAACACATCTCGAAGAACAACAGTTACAAAGGTGAGTAACCGTCTTTTTTAGCTGCTTTCAGCAATAAGCATAACAGTAGGTACTCCAGCTGCTGGCAGTGGTTTAAACATGTTACTGGGCTCTGGGCTATCGAAGGTCTGTTCCTACAATATCCTTTTAGTACTTTTGGCCAGGAAGCCACCACTTAAACTTTTAGACTTCCTGGAAGTCCAAGAGAAAGGAAGAATAGCCCTCCCAGTCAATGAAGGTTTGCTGAAGCTAGCTAAAGAGGTGTCGAACCACTCCTGCCTATGGTATTTCTGTCTCAAGGAAACCTGAATCCTTCATATCAAATTCTCAAGGAAGGGTTTGATGTATTTTACCAGCATCCTATAATGTACTCACTTGTGATCTCTGTTGCAAGTGAGAAAACTAGAAATGGGAAGATGTCATTGAGTCCGAATGATTGGACATATTTGGAATAAAAGTTTATTCTTCAACTTCCCTGACATTATGAATGGTGGCAGTTATAGCCAGATACAATTTTTTTTCTGGTCCAGAGCCACCTTTTGGGACCAATACATTCCTGAGTTAAGAAACAGGAATTTCCGGAGTTGTTTAAAAAAGGCCAGACTTTTTCCAGTAGTTTCTGTGCTCTCTCAGACAAAACTGGTGGGACTTTGGTTAGGACTCCCTTCCTTAGGAAACTCTACTGGCACAGGAATTCTGGTCTCTAAGTTGAGGCCCAGGCAAAAGTTGTGGACTTCACTTTTAAAGACACAGATGACTTGAGCTTTGATTTAGCAAGGTATGTAAGCACATGCTTAGGTGTATCCCTATTCCCCATGATTGTCTCATGTCATATGCTTAATGTGAAACCTTTTCTTAAGTGCTTTGCTGAATATGGATGGATTTATGTGTGTTTAAGTGCTTTGCTGAATATTGGAATTTTGGCAAAAAAAGAAGAGCACAAAGTCAATGGCTAGGACTCTAGGCTTGAATTAGCCTGTTTTCCAGAGGAAATCTTCAGTTAGATTCATAACAGACACTTTCAGAAGTTCTCTTCAAGAGCTTGCAGCCAGCAAAGACCCACACAATTGGAGAAGTCATTCTGTCCCTGCCACAGGAGACAACACTCTTCCTTCTAGACCTTTGTAGACTGACCTGCTGGTGGGGGCCATATTTAGTGAATTTGAGGATGCTCCAGAGAACACTGAACTAGTCCTGGAGTATCCAAATCCTTGTTTTTCTTCCCCTTTTACTCCATCCTTTGAGGGCTTTTTGTCCTTTTTGATTTCAAGAATGGCAAGCATTACTTCAGACCACTGGGTCCTAGAGATCATTGAACTGGTGAATTCCCTGATGCTTAAGAGCTATTACCAAGCCACCTCTTTACTTTTTCATGAGGAAATGAGGTCATGATTTAATTTAAAATTCCTCCTGGTCAAGATTTTGAGTACTATTAGACATAGCCTATGAATTCCAGATGGATGGAGCTGGTTGAACAGAAAAGGAAACTTTCTTACAACTTTGCATATTGGATTTCTTCCAGCTGCTTGAACCTGGTTCGAAGTCCAGAACTCCACACACAAGTCTTAGGTTCAAAACACTGTACATATTGTTTAAATTGTTAAGGAAATTATCAATTAGTTAGTGAAAAGGATGGCAGGAGACAAGATGTGTGTTTGAAGTTCTAATCCATTGATGGGTTGAGCTACTTGATATCAGAGGAGAAGTAATATCTCATGAACTCTAGATAGTTGCAGCTTTTCATAGACATCTAGTTTCCAGGATAGGAATATTTCCTTATTGCCAATCTATTTGATAGCTCAAAGTTATATACAATTCAAATTTAAGAGGTAAAATATCACTTGCACTTTTGCCACTAATAAGTAGTCTTAAGCAATTCAAATAAATGTAGTATTTAAATAAAATAATAATCTAATTGTTTTTCACTTTCAGGCAATAAAGATGACTAAAATATCTTGTAAATTTAAAAATTAAATCAGAACTATACAATAAGCTGTTTGGATATGTTTTGACAGATAAAGTGTGCAAGCCAAGAGAATCTTTTAGATGAAGTAATGAAAAGTTTGTCTGAGTCTGCTGAGTTGGCAGGAAAAGAAAAGCTAAGCAAACAGTCGTCTGTCAGCAGTGGTATCGTCGAGTCATTAAGTGTGAAAAATACAGTTGACTTCTCAGATGGAAGGTCAGCTAAACCTGAACAGCTTGTAAGGCCCAGCCCTCGTAAAACTGAAGATACCTACTTTACCAGCTCTTCAATAAAATTGATGTCAGGTACTCAAGGAAAGGTCAAGTCAATCAAAGAAAAAGAACAGACAAATCCATCACAACGACAATCAAAAGATTGCAGCCCTTATGCTACCTTACCTCGTGCAAGCAATGTGATTTCTACAGCAGAAGGAACTACTCGAAGGACAAGCATTCATGATTTTTTATCTAAGGACAGTAGGCAGCCTGTATCAATTGATCCAGCACCATCTACAGCTGATAGAAGCATTCCATCAGCATCTAGTGAGTACCGTGCACACCAGCAGTCCTCTAGTTTTTTTCATTATACATCTTACAATGTAGATTCTATTCCACAAAATGATTTAGATAATACAATTAAACCAGATCACTCGAGATATAAATCTGAGAAGCCTAGGAATTCAAGGATGGGAAAATCAAATGTTGTTGACAAAACTTCGAGCACTAATGTGTTCAGTGATAAAGTTGGTATATCAACTAATGATAGCACAGGGACATTTACTGTGGCCCATGTGTCACAGCCATTTTTATCCCTTAACACTGAATTAGTTAGTAATATAAGTGGATTACCTCAAAGGTCTACAGCTAAGGTAACTGATCAGACATTTGTCTCATCAGTTAAATCTTTACAAAAAGATCATGAACAGTCTTCTGATGACCGTAAGTCTGATAACAGTAACCCACAGTCAGTTCTAAATAGTGAATTTACTGCTTCTTCTGCATGTGTAAATACTAGCAAGACTGAATCCCCCTTACTGGTTTCTGAAGATAACCAAACTGTTTGGTATGAGTATGGTTGTGTATGATACGAGAGATGTCATATTAAATACAAATGACGCAGATGTTCTTCTCAATGTCCACCGATTTAGGGAATGGTCCACTAAAAATAAAAAATAATTTCTGGCAGGTTTGGGGGGGGGGGGGTGTTTTCCTCTGAATGGTGATATAAACATCACCTGTGTATTACAGCATGCGTATAAATGTAAAATTGTAATCACACCAAAGCTTGCATGAAACATTAATTGCACTGTATATTTTCTGCATGCCTCTAAAAGCCTTAATAATACAAACTAATGTTTTGTATTTTTATTTGTCATGTTAGAAATATTTTGTTTTTCTACATTATTGAATGCATGTTAAAGCAGTTGCATGCTGCATTGCCAAAAATGGCACAAAGAACCAGGTAATTTTTACCAACAGGAAGGTACTTTCCTCACTTGTACTTTTGTTTTCAGATGCATCACCCAACAAAAATGCCTGTTTTTTCCTCTTGCACATATACAATACTAGCAAAAAAAACCCAACCTGTTAGAGAGATTTTAGTATCTTTTGCTTTTTATTTATGCTATGTTTTGTGTGTCGTTTTGCTCAAGGAATAAGTTGTAGCCCAAATAATTCAGTGCCTGTAGTTTGCTGCACAATAAATATGAACTGCAGTTCACATTTATTAAAATATTTGAACTTTAATAAATAAAACAATTGTTAATATTCATAAATGGTAATTTTTTAAAATATAACAATCAAATTAAGTGTAGCAGTTGCATAGAAAAAATGATCCTCCTCTACCTCTTTTTCCTTTTCCTATGGTTTATCTTCCCATGTCTGACATACAGAGGTGGTCCAATGTGCTGTTTTATTTGGAGTCAAGTAACGCGATAGTTTTATGAGAATTTTTACAATGTATAATAATAATAATAAAAATCTTTACTAATTATGGTGGAAATTCTTTTTTTTTCCTATGCAGATAGAACATTCCTTAGTTAGAAAATGAGGCATATGAGATTTGACAATAAGACTATATTAAATATGAATGCAGCTGAAATAATATATTTTAAATATTTGAAATATAAAATGTTGAAAAAAAGCTATTTAAAATTCTAGCATCTCTGCAACTGCTTGAAATCGCACTTTAAGTCTGGTAACAATTTAAACTTAAAACGATTTAAACCAAACTTTAAAATTATACCATACTTCAGCTATAAATTGCATGTGCTTGTAGAGCTAGACCCTTAAGTAGACATCAGCATTTTTTTAATAAATTGAAACACAATTAAATATTTAGGTTTGAAAAATCAAAAGTAGCTGTTCTATATAAAAACCTGCATGAGAGAAGAAAATATATCTTGTTGAAAATAATGAATTTCATATTCTAACTTTTACAATTGTGCTTCTTTGGCCAGAAATTGCATGGCAGTGCACAGTTCTGCTACATGGGGGCCCAAATTTGATACCTTTGGTCCCAGGTCAGCAAGGACCAGAAGTGCTGCAAGAATAGTTCACTTAACTCTTCATGAAGGAAACAGTAATTCCTTTGTGTCACACACTAGAAATATCTTCAGCTGATACAGGAGCATCATTGATGAACTTTGGAGAATCCATTGCCAGGTCTCCTCTGCATGAAGGTGTGAGGAGGAAGTAAGTGGAGAACATAAAGTGTCTTAGAGAGACTGCATGAAGGAACAAATTATGCTTCTTCCAAAACATAAAATAGCTTTCCTTTACCATGTTTGTACACCTACACAGTCTATGGGCTGATAAATCTCTCACTTATCCTTTGGTTATATCCAGCCTTGTGCTTCTTAATGTCATTGCTGTATCTCCTTTAAAGATAGTTTCTGGCCTATATACAATAAAAGAAATGCTGTCAACATAATTCTTCTTATTCTCACACACACAGAGTATATCAGTCTTGGGTCATTTCATTCTGATTCACTTCTTGTTGTTCCATATTTCTTTAACTCATTTTTTAACATATACAGTGCTGCCAGTTTAACAGAAATATGCACAATAAATTTTAAAAGTTATCTATGGAATTATATAGGAAATCTATAACATCTTGAAGTATCCTATAGGAACTCAGAAAGCACACTACAAGCATCGGTACTTTCAGGGGGGTTGAGTAACTGACAGCAAACCTATTTCTTGGAAAAACTGATAGTTTATAATGAGGTACATTGAGTTTATTAAGAATAAACCAACAGCACCATTGCGACCTATGCTGGTGCTCAGCAGTGAGGCCAACGATTGAAGGGAAACAGAATTTCAACCTACCTTTTCACCCTAGATGTGATCCTTGTAGATTGATATTGAGAAAGTAAAGGAAACTTTTCCAGCCAATGTGTACGTCCATCTCTGAATCATTTTCATTCCTTTCACAAACACTAAATTCTCACACACCAATCTTCTTCTTCCATATGGCTCTGGTGTAGAGCAGCAACTACAATTTCACCTGAAGTTGATCGAGCCAAATGGCTATTTCAGGAGTAGCAGAATTTATTGCAGTAATGCCTTCTTCATATTTATAAATTGGGCAGTAAGTAATGATACGTTTGATGGTCTGTCGGGAGCAGCCACACTCGCCAGTTACATTTGATAACTAATAAAATGATAAATCCGGCAAAAGAAAGAGGCCTTAATATGGATGCGGTTTTTATTTTATATTCATTTTCACTACCAGCACCTTACACTACCAGAGTGAAATTAAGAGGCTTTGTATAAATGAAAATCAGCCCTTTTAAATTTCATATCTTCACATTGGGGTTCTGGAGTGAACTTTTTCAGCTTGGGCCACTATAACTATTTCCCCTTATTTTTCAAATTTCTCATGTGCTATTGATTGTAGGACTTTAAAAGTAACCTTGTGTTCCTGGTTTTCTGTTGGGCCTGATCCTGCCCCATCAATTCCAATTGGAGTGGGAGCAGACCCATTATTAGGGAATATTTTAATGGCCTTGAAAAATCAACCATGTTCAACTGCTGCTCATCAGCTCTAATATTTGGGCGAAAAAACAGATATGCTCATGCATAGAGAGTTTTTCTCCTCTGTACTCCTCTGGACTGTACTCCCTAACAAATACTCACACATCATGGCTGAATCTTTTCATTCTTATTTCAGCTGTGGAGGATTTGTGGGATTCCCTTCAGATCCCATCAGTGTTGCTCCTAGATCAATCAGAGGGCTTCCTACGAAGCAATTCAGTGCACTCATTTCTTGATCCATGTCTCTGCAATTCCTGGTCCCTGCTGGCCTTAGAAATGGAAATCCAGGCCTAAAAATCAAATTTTGCATAATAATTCAGAGTATTTGGTCATCAGCCAAAAATGAACATTAGACATTTAATTAACTGTTCTGCCATGAACAGGAATAATTTTTTGCTTGCAACGAAAAGTTTGCCTGAAGCTTTGCTTTTCTAAGTGAACACTTAGTTAAGATACTGTATTGTGCATGTTATATCTGTTGCATGCAAAGGTTATTTTCCACTTTACAGACTTGAATTTAGCCATTTTAGTAAATAGTTATATATGTGTTACTGGCAGTTAGGTTTAAACAAACAAAAAAAAGTTGAGCCAATTTCTCTGCTGGTGTAAGTGGGCACAGTTCCATTGATTTCAGTGGTGTTTTGCCATTTCATACTGGCACAGATTTAGGGCTATTAAATTTAAATGTTGAATTTATCCTCTTGTGGATTTGAAAAGTAATATTTGATTATTTTATATTTGATTATTTTAAAAATGCAGATATGAACTTTTATAACATATTTACCTTTAATATATGTCTGTAGATTATTGTAGTGAATTCCTTCCTTCCCTCTCCCTCAACAACCCTGTCCCTCAAAAAAGTCGTCTTATACCTTTGAGCAGGTATATCCTACTATTACGTAACTGCATATTGTAAAGTGAGGGCTTTTTCTTATCCTGCTAAACAAATTGAATAACATGAAATGCTTTTCTCCTGCAGATGTGGAAGCTATACCAGAAAGCAGAAATTCAAAAAGCAGGTCTAGGGAGCAACAAAGCTCCTAATGCTATTACCCACTACATGAGATGTGGGCCAAGTGGTGAGTTTCCTGCCCAAAATGTAAATGAGATTAATTTCATTTACAACAAACTAACAGCATTACCTATAAGAATAAGTGCACATTGCATTAACAGATTTAAATATTGCTTGCTTAACTGGCTTTCTATCTTGCTTATTAGTAAAGCCAGAACAGACAGCTGTAGTTGGAGTATTTTGCCTGTCTGGGCAGGCAACAAGAAATCTTTAAACACTTTTTTTCCTTGTAAAATGACATATTTTTTATATAGAAGATTTCCAGGATGTCTTTTAAAAACTGTTAAAACTTTATAAGAGGAAGCTTCAAGAAAATGAGCTTATGAAACAGTATTGAAGTCACTTATTTAGAAAGGGACAGATAAATTCAAAAGAATAGTTTTAGAAAGCAAAAAATGTTAATTTTATAAACTATTTTATATTGCAGGGAAACTGCCTTTATATAAAGTTTATCTTTGGCATTCTGTCCCTTTCTTGTTCTCACTAAATCTCTGATGCATGCTGTTAAGTTCTTTACTCTGAATTTTGTGTCTTTTCTACACTTTAAGCTTTTCTTATGTTCTCTTTCTTCTTTTGTCTACCTTTCAATTGAACACAGAGAGAAAAGTGTCCTTCAGTGTCTCAGTATGAAGCCTTTATTTCTGAAGTAACAAGACAGTCAACTATAGGAATCAATAATAATAATTTTTAAAACATTAAGGGAACTTTTTACAGTTCTTCGTGAATAGAACAGGCAAGAAATACAAACCTTCCTTCCTTGAATCAAGGAGCTCTACTGGAGTCTACTGATGAAACTTTTTAGACGGTTTTAGGAATTGTTGCACATTGCACTGTTAAGATCTACTGAATAAAGGACAGTTCTCATCTCCTTAAAGACCAGCCATTTAAGATCTTAAGAATTACTCCAGGAATAAAATGCTACTTCTTTCATCTTTTGTTTATGAATTTAGCCACTGATTGCTTACAGCTTCTGCTAATAATCAGCAAAAATCTAGCAGTTTATATTTAGTTCTGTAAATCTGAAATAAATGCAATAGTGTTTTGTGGAAATTTACTGTATATACAGATACAAAAAACTCTCAAGCTTACTGGCACTTCACTGGCTTATTTGATTAGCATAATCTGCATGCTGTTGCTCTTTCAAAGAAAAATCTGTGCTGATTATTATTTTGATGCATACTGCAAAAGAAAATTCTGTTTACGTACATGAAAACATTTGAACAACTCCAGAATAAAGATGGAGTGATGGAATATTCACATTATGTAGAAATTCTTGGTTTTCTAGATGCACAAGTTATCCTGCACAGATACGTTCAGAAGTTCTTGACAGGAGATTGACAAGAATAATTTTACTAAGACTTTTTTTTCCCTAATGTAGTTTTTCAACAAATGGCATTCCCAGGATAAAACTGTCTTATACTTAATGTTTGTGTTTTAACTATTTTTTTTTTATTTGTGTTTTGATGTGTGCTGACTGTGGCTTAGGAGGTTTCCTTATGGGAAAAAACAATGTAAATAATGTCATCTGCATTTTACAATCAATTCATTCGTTAAGATTCTCCTTTATTAATAAGATATTCTCTTTTGTTAATTATAATTCTACATTAAAATCGATAAATATTATTAGTACTTTTAAAATATTTGTATGCATTTGTTGTCTTGAAGACATTTGCAAGAGCATAGAAAACAGATTTAGTTAACCTAGGGAAAAGTACATGGACTTATCACTCGAGCCCAATTTATATTAAATATTAATATTTTATTTTCTTATATATGAATAAATGCATTAATATGTCTATGAAAAAATCAAATTAACTGTGTAACCTCATAGGGTTTAATCCAGCAAAGGCTTATGCACATGAGTAATTTTACATGATTAGTCCCATTGATATTAATGGAACTATTCCCATAAGTAAAGTTAACCACGACCATAAGCGTTTGCAGGATCAGGACCATGGACTACATTTACACCAAGTTCACGACATTCCTTAGCTTGTTTGGCAGAGCAACTGTATATAGTTTTAAGTAGTAATAATTTATTTTTTAGGCTTTCACTATCATCTATAATGACTAAAGCTGGTTGGAAAATCTTTGACAGAAACATTTTCCATCCGAGAATGCAGTTCTGTCAAAATCGAAACACTTTGTAAATCATATTGATTTTGGCAAAACTTTGGGGGGCGTTGGCAGGGGGGTGATTCTGACAATGTCGAAACATCCTGTTTCAATACAATCAGAATGAAACATTTTTTATTTTTTTCCTTTCTGAACAACTTCATTTTGAAATTTGTGGTGTATCATATATAATATAAAATTAAAAAAATCAAAATCTAAACAAGCTTTAGTTTTGTCAAAATAAAACATTTTGATCTGAAACAATTTTTAATTTTCTTTTGGAGAGAATTTTGAAATTGTCAGATGTCATTCTAACTGGAATTAAAACAAATTTCTTATTCCTCCACAGAACAGAATTTCCATTCTCCACACAAAAAATATTCTGGTAGCTTGTCAGAATGATAGATTATTTTATCACTGACTTAATGCTTTCATATAGAGGGCCCAATTCTGCTACCATTATTTTCAGTGTCAAATTCTCATTGATTTTAGTGGAGGCAGGATTGGACTCATAAGGCTTGAACAACAAAGGAGTTTAGGCACCTAAGACCAAAATCTAGATCCTCAAAATCCCTGTTCAGCTGTCCCATTACCTGTAAATGCCTAAAGTCCATAGGTACCTAAGTTTCCACCAGGAAAGTCCTCTATGTGCCTACATTTCTGCTGGTGATGAAATGCTCAGCACCTAAACCCTGGGAGATACTTATGCTAGCTGTTACCCTGCCTACCTTACCTGTGGGGCCTGATCCTGTAGGCATTTTCATAAGCAACCTAAGAGCATGCCTACCAGATCAGGTTCTGACCAAAATACAGTGCAGATGGTTACAGTGTTCTGCACTAATGAATATTTAAGTAGATTGTACATAGTGGAATAACTTGGACATTTGACACTGTGAGAGCCCCAGCCCAAAATACCCTATAGCTCAAGCACTTCCTCAGAAGACCCAAGTTCAAATCCCCACTTTGCCTGATTCAGAGCGGGGACTTGAACTCAGGTTTCCCACCTCCCAAGTGAGTGCTCTAATGACCAGGCTGTAGGATATTCTGCAATGGGTCTCCATCTTTCCCTAGATGTCGAACTCCAGAACAGGGTTCACAGCTGTAAATCACAACCAGAGGGAGGCACCTCCCTCCAGCCTCAACATAGTTGTTGAATTCCCTTTGTGTAGTGAGGTTTAAGGCACACCTCTCTCCCCAGCATTTAGCTACACAGCATGCTGACTTCTCTGAATCCATTCTTAGATGCCTAACTCGGCTGTGAATTTACTGGGCAGCAGGGTGCCTAGACATTAGGCATTGCAGTGCCTGAGCCTAAGTCCCCATTGTGGATCTAGCCCATAGAGACAACAGTTCCCTTTACATTGTTTGGCAAAGAGAAAGTACAGTGCCGGTGTGCTAAATACATTCATAAGGACTTGAAGGTACCTATAGTGGGAGACACCGGAAACATAAAATATTTTAAAAGCATCTCTCTGTTCATTCTGATCACACTTCTGAATTTTTGTTAAGGGTCTGCCCCTATGAGTTGCTGCATGGCCTCAACATCCATAGATTAGAGTGGAGATTGACAGCACCTCATGCCATTAGGTTCTGAATTATTAGCAACATCAGTAGTATAAGTAAGCATTCCTATCTTGATTTAACAAGCATACATGCTAATGGCTAAATCCTAGTTATATGCTACAAAGGCTAGGCAACAGTATGTACCGAGGGATACCAGAAAATGTATCCACCCAGGAAAAATCCTGCCATTGTAGGTCCGGGTGGTATATTGGCATGACCAACATGCTTCATGATGCTTGTGTTATTGCTTTTCCATGAAGCATGTTATGCACAGCTATTGTGGCCATCTTGTGCTTCTGATGTATAAGCTGCATATGGGCTTTCCAGATTTCTGATTGGCCATGTCTTTTTTCTCAGATTTGCATCTTTCTTGGCTTTGCATTTATTTAGCTCTTTTATACACTCATAAGTTTGGCTAATATTACATTTTAGATCCTCCTACACATGCTGCCTTTTGCATCCTGTTGTGTCTGTCTTTACATCTTTGTGTCTCCTAATGCACTTTTATGGCACCAGGCAGGCTTTAGGCTGAAATGTACATTTATTATATATAATTTAAATTATAAAAATGAATGTGTTAAAGGTGAAATTCACTCTTCCCCTTTCCAATGCCTAGGCATTCAGTCTTTATATGGAAAAAATAAGGCGGGAGTTGGAAGCAATTCATCCTTCAAACTGCAGCAGGCCATGGGGCTGTGCCACAGCTCCTACGAAGGTGCTGTTCCTGACTTGTGGGTTGAAATGCTAACTACTGCCCTACCCTACCATATCCCTCTGAGCAGGTTTGGAGCCACTTGATCTACCTAAGCAAAGATCCAGAAGCTGCTCCTTAGTCTGGCCTAGACATGCAGTAGATTATCAGCAAATAGTGCTCAATTCTCAGAGATGCTGAAGGTCCTCAAGTACCATGGATTTTATTGAGTTGAGAACACTAGTCAACTCAACACAGGCACTTGACAGCTCCCAAGATTGTCTCCTCCTCAGAGGTTCTCAACCTTTTCCTTTCTGAGTTCATACCCGTGCTATAAAAACTCCACGGCCCACGTGTGCCACAACAACTGTTTTTCTGCATATCAAGAAGATTAGAAGCCAAGGCTGGCATTAGGGAGTAGCAAGGAGGGCAATTGCCCAGGGTCCCACACTGCAGGGGGTCCTGTGAAGCTAAGTTGCTTGGGCTTTGCCTTCAGACCCAGGCAATAGTGCTTGGGCTTCAGCTTCCTGTGGCACCTGGCATTGGCCACTGTCAGAAGACAAGATACTGACCCAGTATGGCTGTTCTTAATAGCTCAGAAAGAGTGCAGAAGTTACCCTTTGTCTCTGCTTTCCCAGTACTTCCCTCTTGCAGATCGCATCCCAGGGCAAAGGGACATGAGCAGATCTTCTATTGCTCCTATGATTTTTACCCTCTGAATAAGTTAAAAAAAAAATTGTATAACTGTTTTCACTACAAACGTCCCTTACAATCTCTATATCCTTTAAACCAGTGGTTCTCAACCAGGGGTATGCATAACCCTGAGGGTATGCAGAGGTCTTCCGGGATACATCAACTCGTCTAGATATTCACCTAGTTTTGTAACAGGCTACATAAAAAGCACTAGCGAAGTGAGTACAAACTAAAATTTCATACAGTGATTTGTTTATACTGCTCTATTATACACTGAAATGTAAGTACAATACTTATATTCCAATTGATTTATTTTATAATTATATGATAAAAATGAGAAAATAAGCAATTTTTCAGTAATAGTGTGCTATGACATTTTTATATGTTTGTCTGATTTTGTAAGCAAGTAGTTTTTTAGTGAGGTGAAACTTGGGGTACCCAAGACAAATCAGACTCCTGAAAAGGGTACAGTAATCTAGAAAGGTTGAGAGCCACTGCTTTAAACAGTCTGTATGTAATATGAGAGCTCCTTCACCCCTACTGAAGTTCAGGCACCTCTGGAGTGAAACACAACTGCTGTTCAACAGAGTGCAACAACACTACATCAGTTTAGAACACGAAGTGGAAAATCTGTTGCTGCTAATTTTAAGATTATAGTAAATGATATAATATCACGTGATGTATAATTTCCACTTAATTTTCTTCAGAGTTCTCACGGCAGAGGCTACTATAACATTCCCTCAGTGTATTATTTCTTTGAAGCTTTCTCTGTCTGAGATAGCATGCAACTCCAACAAAAGAACTCGTAGAATTTTTAGTATAGACTATGCTGCTATGTGTGTAATATTACATTGGTAAGAGAATTGCCTTAAAGAAATGTGTCTGAGTGTGACACAATTTAAACACCATTTTACAAAAATGCGTATTTAAAACGGTGTTTTCCTTTACATACTTGTTAAGGACTTTTTTAAAAATGTTTGCCATTGTATACACTTAAGAACATTATTAAAATGCCAAACCTAATAACTTTTATTCACATTGTATATATACACACTTTTTTTTTCTGTCAACTGCTGTTGGAGGGAACTGGTGTTAAATAAGAGATGAATCTGTCGTCACTTTATTTCCATAACCCCTTAATATGATCTGTGGATCTTTGCTCAGAAAGGGAGTCATACTAATGTAGCAGAGCTCCTCTGGTTTGCTTTGTTTTATTATTTCACATTGCTGTTTATTTGTGAAGGAATAGCTCTTAACTATAGTTTGCTACAGTATTATAAAACACTAACACATTTTACTGAAATTCATAAGTACAAAAATTGTCACAAACTTTCAAAGTTGTAGCTATGCAGTATTTGAAATTGATTAATCTTGGCTGTTACAGTTGTTGAGAACAAGTGTCAGATGCTGGACTTTTTGAGGAGAAGGTGAGAATATGCTTAACTTGAAAATGTAGGCTGCTTTGTGAACATCAAGAGCTGTAGAATTACCAAAGTAGTTTCACAAATGCAGCTCTGCACCTCAGAAACACCTAGACAATAACTAGAGCCTTATTTGCAGTGATTTTAAGTAATTTCTGTTTATTAACTTCCTTAGCTTCAAAACACTTAACAGATATCAAATTAAAATGCTGGCCTACATTTTCAAAAGTGATCAGTGATTTTGGGTGCCCAACTGAGAGTACTTTAAAGGGTAGTTTTCAGAGAAGGGTGATTTCACTTTTGCAAATTTGTTATCCTGTATTTTAACATCTTACTGTATTTATTTGTGACTCCAAAGTTCTCTAAGTGCACTGAACCCATCCACCATTACTAAGTGTAAGATGTTGCATTTGGATCTTTTCTCTAACTGAAATGTGTAAACTCATGTATAGTTGGACAACTTCCTATTGACTCATCCATGTAGTTTTTTGTTAATTCAGTCTGGTCAAACTATATCCTTTTTGAGACATCTGCCAGTTTACATATGGAAAACATGGTGACTATGCACCTTTATGCAGTGGACAAAAACCCAGGAGTTGCCATATCAGGTCAGGTCACCAGTCCCACCTTGTTCAATATCCTGTCTCTGAAAGTAGCAAGTGCCAGATGCTTCAGAGGAGGTGCCAAAAAATGTGTAAAGCACAAATATGAAAAACCTGTCCCAGTGAAGTTTTGCTTATAGTCTAAAGAACAATGGTTTATATTCCTTATAAAAATATACAAAGTTCCTGTGAATGTTTTCATTATCTATACAAATGTCTCCTTTTTGGAATCCTAACTTCTTGGCTTCATTGATGTACTGTAATAGTAAGTCCCACAGATTGATTCTGCATTGTGTTTTTAAAGTTTCTTTTTATAACTTTTAAACATTTTTTGCCTTTCAGTATAACGCAACATTCCATTGTCATATTATATAAAAATAAATAGGGGTAAATAGAAATTCAGGATTTAGCATTCAATAATTTCTATACTTCTATCAGATTCTCTCTTTTTTTGTTTTCTTTCTAAATTAAACAATCTCAGTCTTTTTTATTTCTATCCAGAAGTCTCTCTATTCCTTTGATCATTTTCAGTATCTTTTTCTGGACCTCTTCTTTCTCTTTTTCTCAGAAAGCATGACCAGAATTGAACACAGTACTCCCTGTGCAGATATACCATTGATGTATATAATGGCAAAAAACATTAATTATTATTTCTATTCCATTCTGTGTATATCATTTTTTAGCTTTTATTGTACATGGCTATACATTGAGTAAAAGTTTCCACTGAACTGTCTTCAGTGATGCTCAGGTCTTTTTTCTAACTGGTTATAGATAATTTAAAACCCAGCCATAGGCATGAATAGTTTGGATTATTCTTTTCTGTGTGGATTACTTTGCATTTGTTAATAATTAATTTCATGTATTTATCGTTCTGCCCATTCACCTAACTTTATTTGGTTTCTCTAGAGTTCCTCTTAGTTTTCTCTAATCTTGACTATACTGAGATTATCTGCAAATTGTGTCACCTCACTATTCAATACTCAACTTCTATTTAGCTTAAGGTTTTAGATTGTCTCTCATAGTAGCTGAGCCCCTTCCATGTAAAAGAGATTAGTGGACTTCCTGGGATCTCTGGCTTCTCTCTCTTTGGTAGGAAGAGAAAATCTGATTGCAATAGAGGTGGGTTTTTTGAGAGGAAGGGAGGGAGGGGGAGCGATGGGTAGAGCAGGGGTTATTCATGTTGTGAATGCGTCATTCTTGTTGGTGGATAATAGTAAAATAATAAATAAATACTAAGGCCTAAATCAACTAGGGTTTAAAAAATAGCAAGCATGTAACCTATTAAATTTTGTTGGTTAAATGATTAACCATTAAGGCGGAGAACTTGGAGTCCAGGGGGTATTGCCACCCATGCCTGGGATCCCTACTGCTGGCCTGGGTCCAGGATCCCCGCTGCTGGCCCAGCGCCAAGGATCCTGGCTGCTGACCCCGGGCCTGAGGCAGCAGCAGAGTCCTGGGTGGGGCCGACAGAAGAGTTTAATCATTAATAGAAACTGATAAGACTGATGCGTATCGGTTAACTGGTTAAACTTTTACATCCCTAAAATCAACCCCCACCTCTTCCTCCGAGATCCACACATGGAGGGTTTCTCCACATGCAGCTCCCACCTCCTCAGTGGAGAAATGAGAGATTCAGGTGCCTTTGCTTCTGCACTGTTCTCCCCAAGTCTGCAGTGGTCCCTCCCAGGGTGGCTGGGTGGGGGTAGGAAATATGTACGTTGTCTCTACAGCTTAGTAGAAGTTAGAAACAAAAGTTAATACAGCCCCAGGCTACATTAGACTTTCTGACTGGTGCTGCAGATGGGAGGAGTCTCTAGTAGCACTGCTTCGCTGGAGCCATGTTGCCAAAGAGTAGGATTCTTCCAGTTGTCAGAGCCTCCTTGCAGATGGGTCTGGCCTCAATGCATCCTTCAGGATCTGCCAAGTTAGGAGTAGTGTTTCTTTAGATGGATGGAACAAATACTGCTTCTCTGATCGGGCAATCTGGAGTAATCTCAGAAGGAATTACTTGCAGTAATTTCCTTGTAAAAAGACCTCTCTGGCATTTCACAAGGGAGGAGATAATCTGACCCTAAAATTTGAATATAGTTTCTCTCTCTCTCTCATATTACCCAATTTATCATCTATCCAAAGAAGTTATCATAAACATACAGCTAAGGGTAGCATAAAATCCCTCTTTACCCTGGAAAGGGTTAATTCCTCTTTTACCTGTAAGGAGTTAAGAAGCTCAGATAACCTGGGGGCACCTGACCAAAAGGACCAATAAGGGGAGAAGATACTTTCAGATCTGTGGGGGAAGGTTTTTTGCCTGTGTCTCTCAGAGCCAGCCAGGAAACAGGGCAAGGGAAAATACATCTCCCTAGCTATATCGGAACTAAACATCTACTCTTGCAGAAATAGTAAGTAATAGCAAAAAAGAAATGCATTAGATTACCTTTTGTCTTAACTTGCGAATTTTCTCTGTGCTAAGAGGGAGGTTTATCCCTGTTTTTGTAACTTTAAAGTTTTGCCTAGAGGGGATATCCTCTGTGTTTTTGAGTCTTTTGTTATTCTGTAAAGTACTTACCATCCTGATTTTACAGAGGTGATTCTTTTACCTTTTCTTTAATTAAAATTCTTCTTTTAAAAACCCGATTGATTTTTCATTGTTCATAAGAGCCAAGGGTTTGGGTCTGTGTTCACCTGTACCAATTGGTGAGGGGATTATTCTCAAGCGTCCCCAGGAAAGGAGGTGTAAGGGCTTGGGGGGATATTTGGGGAAGGTAGGACTCCAAGTGGCCCTCCCTGAATGTTTAATTAAATCACTTGGTGGTGGCAGCGATACTAAGGCAAGGAAGGAATTTGTGCCTTGGGGAATTTTTAACTTAAGCTGGTAAAAATAAGCTTAGGGGGTCTTTAATGCAGGTCCCCACATCTGTACCCCAGAATTCAGAGTGGGGAAGAAATCCTGACAGAAGTTGTTACAAAAAAACCTAGTGGCTTCAATACAGGACTGACACCCAGCAAGGACCATGTTTCCACTGAGACTGTAAAATGATACTAATTGTGGGGGAGAGGGGAGAGAAAAAATATAGCATAGATAATAAGCAATCAAATATGTTTTATTTTAATGTAGCCAAGTTTGTTTTCTAGGTGAAAAACACTTAAGTGGAAACAGTGGTCGGGGGTGGACATGGGGAGATGCACTGTAGGAGAAATAGACAATTCTTCTCATGAAGTTAGTTACTCTATTATTTTAGAACACTGTCTCAAATGTACTGCAAAGACTAGAACTTGGTTGATTCAGTTTTTCCCAACAGTGACAGTATTTCAAGTCTCAACATTCAAGCACAGTTTGAATTATTAGAAATTTCCGTTGTAGCCAATTTTTTAAGAAAAAAGAGTCTGTAAAGTTATTTCAGAGAACGATTATTCCTCTACACCGGTGATACTCAGACCGCAATGGTTCAGGAGCCAAATTAGTGATCACCATTACCCAAAAGAGCTACAGTAGTGTAAATTCATTGTTTCATTTACTATTTTTTATATTTTCTCACAGCAAAATGGCAAACCTTGTATTGTCATTTTATCAACTACAGTTGGTTAGTAATATAGTAAAAACATCCTGACTGGTTAATAACTTAGATTGGTTAATAATTAAATCACACAGTGTTTTAATATCATGCTGCAAAGGGCAGTAAGAGACATACTAAGGAGCCACTTGCGGCTCGTGAACCCCAGTCTGAGTATCACGGCTCTACACACTGTGTACATACAGGTAGGCTGCAAAAGAATCTTAAATCTTATCTTTATCATAAGCTGAAATTAATATTTTATTAAGCCTTGAGTAATTTAAAGACAATGTATTTTTCACCAAATAATAAAATACAAATGTAGCTAATGGGAAAAAATAGTCAAGTGGATGCCTGTAACTTCAAAAATTTGTATTTCTAATTAAACTTTCATCAGTTTTTCTTTATAACAAATGATGCCCAATGTGAAATAATTAATTTTTTGTGAGATTCAACTACTTCATATTTCCATGAAAACGCATGATGATGAGGATCATGTCCTGTTGATTTCACAAACTTTAGAAAGTCTTCAAGGTTTAAGCCCATGGTTGCTGAGTTTGTCATTGAACAATACAAATTTCACATCTCTGTGGTCACAGAACAGGGCCATTTTTGTTGCAAAGCCTTGGCCTACTTTTAGTTTTTCCAACATGGCATTTTCATCTGCCAGTCTCAGATTTCCATTCCCAACACCCAGTTTCTTAGTGAGGTCATATAAATTAATTTGCCTGTAATACAGAACTGTTACCAGCCAGAACCCTTTCTTCTTTTTGTCTTAAAAAAAAAAAGAAAGAAAAAGAAAAAAAGGTTTTTACTGTGACCTCCTTTCATATGTTGAGCATGAGGCATCATTTCTTCAACAGTGAACACCTGGAAAATATAACTAATACAGTATGAATCAATATGCTCTGTTATTTTTTGGTTGCTTAGTGGCAGGTATCTTTTATTAGAGTGTACTAAACTTTACACTCAATCTAAAAAATGTTCTTTTCATAAAGAAATTTTAAGAGAAAAATAAAGTCTGTCTATAGTTACAGTATTCTTACAACCACTTCTGTAATTCTATTTGATGAGTACATCATTTTTTTCCAGCAGTGGTGGCACCAATTTTTATTTTTACTGAAGGCTAAACACCAATAATTCTCAATATATGGAGCATTGCTTACCTATTGGGTTTCCGGGAAGCGGGCGGGTGGAAGCCCACCCACTGCTAAAGGATCCCCTCCCCTCAGCCTAAGGGGAGGATCTACAGGACCTCAGAACCCAACTGATTTCGAGGGACAACTAATAAAAGAACAGGGACAGGAGTGCGATCAAAAGGTCATAAGAAGGGAGCCTGACAGGGACAC
Organism: Chelonoidis abingdonii; assembly: GCF_003597395.2. Taxonomy (NCBI): domain Eukaryota; kingdom Metazoa; phylum Chordata; order Testudines; family Testudinidae; genus Chelonoidis; species Chelonoidis abingdonii. The sequence goes on along the minus strand of NC_133771.1, from coordinate 192,745,810 downwards.
CAAGCACAGAACCCCGGACAGCGCCCACTGCTTCTCAAAGGCATCAAGGGAGCCAGTGGACGCTGCCCAGAGGAACTCTGCCCGGATGCGTGAACAGACAGAGGATCAGAAACAAGCCTCACAGTCACAGGAGTCTCCATCAGCCAACCTCCTCTCCCTGGTTGTGTAGATGGCCGTTTTAGCCAGGGCAAGGAGGAGGTTGACGAGGAGGTCCCATGACTTTGTGGGGCCATGGATAGGGAGTGCATAGAGAAGGAGATGAGGGGAAAAGTGCAGCCAGAAACGCAACAATATATTGCTGAGGAGCCGGTATAGGGGCTGCAACCTGGGGCACTCTAAGCAAACGTGCGCCAGGGTCTCCGTCATGCCACAGAAGGGACGGGTAAACCGTGCCAAATACACACCCATGCTCAGGGCCCCATGAAGGAGCCGCCAACTGATATCCCCGGCGGGCCTCAGGACCAGGGTAGAGCATAGGCTGGCCCACCGGGGTTCCTCACCCTCCAGAGGTGGCAGGAGGTCCCACCACTTTGTGTCGGGGCGGAACACGGGTGAGGAAGTGAAGGGTGTGGAGCACAAGCATGTAGAGATGTGTCCTTGGCACGGTTTGGAAGCGGACCGGTTGCAGATCGTGCAGCCTGCTAGTGGAGAAGGGGCTGGGGGGCCGGTCGGGTCCACAGGGCAGGGGCCCGATGAAAAGGTCCAGAGGGCCCAGGGTGGTGGGTGGGTGGGGCGTGCCCTCTCGCAGGACCCGGTCAAGGTAGACCCGAGCAGCGAGCGGCAAAGCAGCCTTCACCTCCTGTAGTACGCGCCGGGGAGTACAAGGTCTGGAGAGCCCCATACGCCGAGTGAATGTCAGGGGATCCAGCCAGTCTCCTCGGTCGTAGTCCAGGAGGTCTCCGACCCTGGTGACTTCCGCCAAGACCAGCCTCTGGCGCACCGCGGGGGACTCCGCCACCTGCACACGGAGCTGGGGATTGTGTAGCAGGGGCTCCGCGAGGAGATCTGCCCCCTCGGTGGCCGCCACGGACCTGGTCGCAGAGAAGAGCTTCCAGGTCTGGAAGAGGTCCTGGTAGAAGACCGCCAGTCTGGAGAGGTCTCGCGGAAGACCCCTTAGATCAAGAGAAAGGAGCTGCCGGTCATGTCGGAGCCCTCAGAAGCAGCACAGGAAGGCGTGCGCCAGTACTCTCCACGCCAGACTACCCGCACCATAAAGAAGCTGCTGCAGGGTCTGGAGATGGAAGACGTGGACCTGAGTGCGCAGGCACTTCAGGCCCTGCCCTCCCTTCTCTAGGGGCAGGTGGAGGACCTTTACAGAGACCCAGTGCAGTCCTGGCCAAAATTACTCCAGAACCACCTTCCGGAGGTCGGCCAGGAAAACCGGGGCCAGGACCAGGGTGTTGAGCTGGTACCAGAGCATGGACAGGACTAGTTGATTGAGCACCAGTGCCCTCCCTTGAAGGGAAAGGCACCAGAGGAGTCCTGTCCATTTCCGGAGCCGCTCCGTCACCCTGCCCTGTGAACCTTGCCAGTTGTCCAGCAGAGACGGATGCGTGGCAGAAAGGTAAACACCGAGATAAAGCAGCAGACCCGCGCTCCACCTGATGGCCTGAAGCGCGGGTGGGAGGGAGCTCGCCTACCACCTGTCCCTGACCACCAGGCCAGAGCTCTTGACCCAGATGACCTGGGCGGAGGAGGCCACCGAGTACGCAGCCTGGCAAGCCTCCACCCGTGCCAGGTTGCCCAGGTCCTGGACAGGACCAGCCACAGCTCTGTGTACGCCGACAGGACCAGCCACAGCTCTGGCTCCCGAAACACCAACCCTGTCAACCTCCTGCGGAGGAGACAGAGGAAGGGCTCGATCGCCAGAGCGTACAGCTGGCCCGAGAGGGGGCACCCCGCCGCACTCCCCACCTGAAGCTGACCGGCTCGGTCAGAGTCCAGTTGAGCCTGACCAGACACTCTGCGGAAGCGTACAGCACCTGGAGAAAACCCACAAACTGGGATCCGAAGCCTAACACTCACGTAGTGCCCAGGAGATACCCATGGTCCACCCTGTCAAACACCTTCTCGTGATCCAGGGACAGGAGGGCGAATGACAGACCATCCCTGCACCCAAGCTCCAAGAGATCCCGGAATAGATACAGGTTATCAAAGATGCTACAACCCGGGACGGTGTAGGCCTGGTCTGGGTGGATCACGTCCTCCAGCACGGCCCCCAGCCACAGCGGGATAGCCTTGGCTACGATTTTGTAGTCCATGCTGAGGAGCGAGACGGGACGCCAATTCCGTAAGTCGCAGAGGGGGACCTCTTCTTCGGCAATAAGGCGAGCACAGCTCGCCTGCACGAGAGAGGGAGGACCCCGCTCTGCAAGGACTCAGCCCAGACGGTGACCAGGTCCAGGCTGAGCATGTCTCAGAACATGCGGTAGAACTCCATGGTCAGCCCAGAGATTTATTGGTGGGCATGCGACGGAAGGCTTCCGAGAACTCGACCAGAGAGAGAAGCAGGTCTAGCCGGTCCCAGTCGCCCATGCTGACTGTTGGGAGCCCGTCCCAGGGCACTCTGCAAGCGGCAGGATGCATCGATCGTGAGAAAAGGTGTGCGTAGGAGGTCGCTCCACCCACTAACGCCGGATCTGTGAGTGGTGCCGCCTCTGCAGAAGCAGGTGATACGTCTTCTTGCCCCCCTCTTTTCTCCAGGCGCGTAGAGGACACTTAAGAGGTAGTCTGCCCATTTTTAAGTTGGACGGGGAAAGGGGCCTGAGTGGGGGAAAGAGTTGGAAAGGGTCACAACCCTATGTGTTTTCCAGGCTCAGGTCTTGCACTGAGGTAACTTGCCATCGGTGATACGGATGTCAAGATGCCTCCATAAGAAATGCAGTCCATGTATCTCCTTGAAGCAACATGGGAACGGGAAGGCTTCCAGGGAGTATGATGAAATATGCCCATTCCACTGAACAGCAAATAGGCATGCTGCATGCTGGCAGTGCCAGTTCATAAGCCTTGTCTCCAAAATCGGAACCTTAGCGTCCAAAATCGGGTCTTAGCAGAAGCTCCAAGCTAATTACGCTTGGATCTTATCGCACTGCCACGCAGACAGGAATTACAGCGCCTACTCGCTCTGGTCCCCAAACTTTCCGGAGGACCCCAAGACCAGCAAGCTCTGAGTCTGATCTACCGGCAAGGAAACCCACTGCCTTCCCCCCTCTCCACCAGACTTTCCTCCTGCTAAACCGAGAGTACCGGATGCAATTCTTTACGATCACAATACCAAGAACATACTCCTCTATCCACAAAGAGACAACACCCAAATACAAGAAACAGAAAATCGTTTATCACTCTTTCCCTCCCACGCATCGTGCATGCAGAGCTAGATCCCCTAGACCTCACACAAAGAAGAATTTCCCCCTTGTCCTAGCCCCCAGAGAGAAAAATCAAACAAGTCTAAAAAGAAAACTTTATAATAAAAGAGAAAGAAAAAAAGATCATCAAAATTCCTACGACAAAGATGACAAATAACAGGAGTCAATTGCTAAAAGAAAAAATGAATAAACGTTGATTCAAGAAAGATATCCATTTGAAAACATTCAGCAAGCACATGCATGTAATACACCATTAAACAACATAAAAGCTATAATTGTTTTCACCTGTGCTAAAGTTGAAACAAAGATGTAGAAGATAGAAAGAATCCAAGCTGAGAGTAGACAAAAGACACAGACCCAAGACAAAGAAGACCCACAAATTCCCTCCCTTAAGCTTTTAAAAAATCCGGTTTCCTGATTGGTCCTCTTGTCAGGTGTTTGGTTCCCTTTGTTAACCCTTTACAGGTAAAAGAAACATTAACCCTTAGCTATCTATTTATGACACAGGTGTACCTGCAGAATATGCCCCACTTGGAGAAGGGGAGCTTAAAAAAGTGAATCTTATTACTGTGGGAGAGATGGGGGTTTGCCTGGGAGGTGAGGCTGCTGGAGACTGCCAGTGAGCTCTGGTAGCAAAGGGAGTCCAGCCTGAGGTAGCAGTTGCCCTTTCCGGCCTTCCCTCCACCGTTGTTTAGGAGTAGACTGACACTGCTGCAAACTTAGTACAGGTAAAGAGCAGAGGCAGGGGGGACCTGAGGAACACCACAAAGTCATAAAGGTAACTGGATTCAAAGCAGACCCTTGGGAGTGAACTGAACTCCTGCTGGGAACAGTGAGATTATCCAGGGGCAAGAAACTATGGCTGAGGGTTGGCGATCTACAGGGCGGGCAGGTTCTAAGTCATGGTATGTCAGAGGGAGAACCTGATAAACCCAACAGATGTTCTCAAAGCCTTTATACAAAACTTCCTGCTAATCTTTGACTTCATATCCTGATTTAAAATAATCATTTTGGTTTTAAACATTCTAACTCTCTGAAAAGCATCATACTCAGTCATGTTATATTGCAAGGTTTGAAACTTCCAATTTTCCTTTTATAACATAGCTCCAAATTTCAAACTATACATACACTACTTAACTCCGTCCTGCACTCTCAATTTTACACTGTTCTTGAGGCAGAAGAATTTTGTTTCTATTTTTTTATATATAAAAACTAGGGCTGTCAAGCGATTAAAAAATTAATCATGATTCATCGTGGTGTTAAACAATAATGGAATACCATAAATATTTTTGAATGTCTTCTACATTTTCAAATATATTGATTTCAATTACAACACAGAATACAAAGTATATAATGCTCACTATTTTTTATTAAAAATACTTGCACTGTAAAAAAAAAGTGTGTTTTCAGTTCACTTCATACAAGTACTGTAGTGCAATCTCTTTATCATGAAAGTTGAACTTACAAATGTAGAATTAAGTACAAAAAATAATTGCATTGAAAAATAAATGTAAAACTTTAAAGCCTACAAGTCCAGTCAGTCTAAACTTCAGCCAATTGCTCAGAAAAACAAACTTGGTTACAATTTGCAGGAGAATCTGTCTGCTTCTTGTTTACAATGTCACCTGAAAGTGAGAACAGGCATTTGCATGGCACTATTGTAGCTGGCATTGCAAGATATTTACATGTCAGATGCTCTAAAGATTCATATGTCCCTTCATCTTCAACCACCATTCCATAGGGAATGAGAGGGAGGGATAGCTCTTTGGTTTGAGCATTGGCCTGCTAAAGCCAGGGTTGTGAGTTCAATCCTTAAGGTGAGCCATTTGGGGATTTAGTTGGGGATTGGTCCTGCTTTGAGCAGGGGATTGGACTAGATGACCTCTTGAGGTCCCTTCCAACCCTAATAATCTATGATTCTATACAACATGTCCATGCTGGTGATGGGTTCTCCTGCTTGATAATGATCCAGAGTAGACCAATGGATGTTCATTTTCATCATCTGAGTCAGATGCCACCAGCAGAAGGTTGATTTTCTTTTTTGGTGGTTCAAGTTCTAATAGTTTTTGCATTTGAGTGTTGCTCTTTTAAGACTTCTGAAAGACACCTCATCCCTCTCAGATTTTGGACAGCACTTCAGATTCTTTAACTTTGGGTCAAGTGTTGTAGCTATTTTTAGAAATCTCACATTGGTATCTTCTTTGCGTTTTGTCAAATCTGCTGTGAAAGTGTTCTTAAAACAAACATGCTGGGCCATCATCCGAGATGGCTATAACAAGAAATATATGACAGAGTGCTGGTAAAACAGAGCCAAAGACACAGTTCTCCCCCAAGGAGTTCCATGACAAATTTAATTAATGCATTATTTTTTTAACAAGCATCATCAGCATGGTAGCATATCCTCTGGAATGGTGGCTGAAGCATGAAGGGGCATATCCGGCAGTGCTGGCTACAAAAGTGCCATGCAAATGCCTGTTCTCACTTTCAGGTGACATAAATAAGAAGCAGGCAGCAGCATCTCCTGTAAATATAAACAAACGTTTGTCTGAACAAGAAGTAGGACTGAGTGGACTTGTAGGCTCTAAAGTTTTTACATTGTTTCCTTCTGAGTGCAGTTATGTAAGAAAAAAAATCTACATTTGTAAATTGCACTTTTATGATAGATTGCACTACAGTACTTGTATGAGGTGAACTGAAAAATACTATTTCTTCTGTTTATCATTTATACAGTGCAAATATTTGTAATAAAAATAGAATATAAAATGAGCACTGTACACTTTGTAAGCTTGTGTTGTAATAGAAATCAATATATTTTAAAAGGTAGAAAAATATCCAAAAATATTTAAAACATTTCAATTGGTATTCTATTGCTTAACAGTGTGATTAATTTTTTTTTAGTTAATCGCTTGAGTTAACTGTGATTGATTGACAGCCCTACTATAAACTCCAGAGTGTGATGGGGAAGCTCCCAAGAACAATGCAGGGCAGATACCAACACCGTTTTCATTTTCAAAACTATACTCCTACTCAGAAACAACTTCAGGCAGAGCAACTAATTAAGCACAAACTATTTGTGTCGAACCCTTCACCCCCAAGAATTTTACAAACTATTTACATTAATGGCACCTAATGACATCAGCATGTTTCCTCCATTCCCAACTCTGCTCACCCAGTATGGGGCAGAGCTAATAACAACAGACCTAGCCTAAATCCTTGTCTGGACCTAGTTGCTCTTACTCCACACATGCTACAGGAAACAGAAGAGACCCATGGGTGTGGTTAGGATCCCCATAAGTGATGAGGGCAAAACAGATTATGTTATTGAGCAGGTACAATGAAAACAAATCAGCAGTTTTACCTCTACAATCTATCTTTTTGCCTCTGGCTTTTCACCTTACTCTTTTAGTACACTGAGGTAAAGGGATAACTGCAACCTGTACGTATTTCTAGCAGTGAATTTTGGAAATGTTGTAGAAGTAAAGCCAGTAGGATCATGACCATACTTGCTCAGTAAAAGCCACATAAGGTATGTCTACACTGCCAAACACCCCTCCACCGCCACCCACATAAAGTGCCTTCTTAAATCTGGTTAGCTAATTTGGATTAAAATAACAATGAACATATGACAACTCTGCTTTTAACTCACATTAACAGCTCAAGTAAAGCCTATAAAGGGAGGCTGAGATTTAATTGGAGTTGTTAACCTGAATTAAAATCTGGAATGTCCAGTTTCCATTGCTACTTTTGGCAACACAAAAAGAAATAAAACCCATGAGTCCTAACTTCCAGACCCCTCCTCCAAATACAAGATAGCCCAGCTTCCCTTGGTTATTGTATTTCTTGTTCTAAAAACCCATAATGAATCAATGTGCAGTGATATTCAACATGGAGCTGGCTGGGCAGATTATGGAGCAACTGGGATTCTTCTGTCCATATTTTACCTCATCAAAGGAGATGATGGAACAATATTGCGGTATCACCAGCATACAGGTGTCTGCTGCCTAGCAACCCCATAAATACTTTGATTTCAGAGAGCAGACGCACTAGGTAAGCTGGGAAAAATTAGAGTAAATTCATACAAGCACTGGAAAGAGATCTGCATAGGAAGTGATAGAGTTGTTTTTTGTTCCTCAGCCCTGGGAGTTACCTTGGAGTGGTAGCTGGTTTTCTCTGCTGTTTTGCAAAACAAGCAGCAATAAAGACTCCCACATGTATCACAATGCCATATGCAACAATCCCAGTCATGGGAAGGGTCAGGTCACGTGTGATTAGATTCTGAATGTCATCGTAAATCCATACTTGGGGGCAGGATCTGAGACAGGATCTAAAATCAGCACATATCTTTGTGCCTGGGAGGCATCTGGAACATGTAGGATCTCAGTACACCAGCTATCATGCCCAATACTGACACTGACTTATTACAGGTGCAAGAAACACTGTTGTCCACCAACCAAAACTATTGTCATAGGTGCCTCCTTAACAGGTTGGGGAGCACATCTGAGGTCACTGAAAGTTCAAACCTGTGGTCAAAACAGGAAGCTTTGCTGTACATTGATATTCTGGTGCTTCAGGCCATCTGATGCTTGTCAGATTTTTCAAAATCACATCAGGGACTCAGCAGTTCTCATAATCACCAACACCACTGTGATGCATTATGTAAAGGGACAGGGAGAAGCACACTCCAACATGCTGTGTCAGGAGGTGATCGGGGCCTGGTAGTTTTGCATCAGGGAAAACATTACACCGATGGTCAATCATTTACCTGAAGTCCGGAATCACTGGCAGACCATCTTAGCAGAAATTTCTCTGATTAACAAGTGGTCTCTGAAGCCCAGCATCCTGTGGTCCATTTTTGTAGTTTGGGGCATCCCCATGATCCACCTCTTCACCATGAGACAAAACAAGAAATACGGACTACTGTACTCCCAAGGGGGTCTCTGGTTCCTTGCCTGATGCTTTTCACCTGAGCTGAGAATAAACACTCCTATATGCTTTTCCACTAATTTGAATAATCTCACAGGTCATTTTCAAGATGAAATTGGACCATGCCATTCTCACTGGCATTGCTTCACCATGGCTGAGACAATATTGGTTCTCTAACCTCCTTGCTTTATTGATTTGGCCTCCCATATCCCTTCCTCTTCATCCCAACCTCCTAACCCAGCAATATGGTCAGGTTTTGAATCCAGTGTTCAGCTGCCTACATCTCACAAGGTGGATGCTGCATGGTTAGACAAGGAGGAGGAATGATGTCCAGAAACAGTCTGGTAAGTCTTGTTCAATAATAGGAAGCCCTCCACCAGAGCATCCTATTTGGACAAGTGGAAGTGGTTCTTGTTGTGGTCATTAATCCGAGGAGGTCAACAAAGCTGCTGGCTTGTTTCCAGTTACTGCTTGGCACAGGTCAGCCCTGAAGGACATATAAAGCTGTTTATTATAGAAGTTTAAATTACCCTTTTAAATCTAAGATTGCAACTGATTTGTGTGTGTGTGTTTCCTGTTTTAGCCTTTTAAATAACCTTTTATTTTTCCTAGTTAATAAACCTTCAGTTAGTTTATTACAGGATTGGCTATAAGTGTTGTCTTTGGTTTGAGATCTGAATACAACTGCCCTGAAATAAGTGACTGGTCCTTTGGGACTGGGAGTAACCTGAATACTGTTGTGCGCTTTAGTGTAAGGGACCATCTATCACTAAGTCTAGCTTGCCTGAATGGCAAGATAGACTCAAATGCCCAAGTATAGTATTGAAAGACATAGTATTGAAAGACTTATTAAAATCCATTGTCCATCTTTTTAAACAAAATTATTCAGGGGACAGAATGCTGCAATATGTCCCCAATTATATTACATCTACCGCCCTCCTGCCATCTGCAATTTTTTTAATTCTATCAAATGTAGGAATTGCCAACAGGAATTCAAAAAGATACACCCTTCCTGCTCCCTAACAGACACATGGCACCTCCCTCCCTGCTGCACTGACCCAGCATCGTAGGTGGCTACATAGCTACTCCTGACACTCACTTTGGGGTACTCCATGCTGATCACTGGGATGTTTAGGGCTTGCAGATGCTCCTCTAACACCTCCCGAAGCCCACATGATGACAGTGGCTGTTGCTGCTGGACGGCCACGGCTGACAGCTCAGTCTCAGATTTGTCAGCTGACTAACCAGTGCTGGGAGGTGCCAGTGGCATCACACAAATCAAAACTGCAAAGACAGGCAGGTTTACAGAAGAGGAGGTCTGAATCTCTCCCCTACCCTGAGATCTATTGGGAGCAGGGCCGGCTCCAGGGTTTTTTAAAAGGGCTGCCCCAAGCACATGCTTGGAACACTGGTGCCTAGAGCCAGCCCTGATTGGGAGGATTAACTGCTGTGTGAGTTCAGAATCGGAATGAGGGTTAATCTCAAATTTTATGATCTGTATGGCTGCAAATAAGGGTCACAGGTTCCCTTTAATTTATGGGGGGAGGGCAGTATTTTCTACTATATCTAAACCAGCTTTGCCAAATCTGCAGGAACATTTGGTTTGGTTTATAAGTGAATGGAAAAAGACTGGTGACTGATTTACATGATGATTTCCCAAGGCTGAAGTACACTCAACAGTGGTAGTTCCCAATGTGGAACAGAATTCCCTAAAAATCTAACTAAAAATAATTTTGTCATCAATTAATTACAAAATATTTTGATTTTTAAAAAGCAGTTTGGTCTTGCAGCACCCACCCCATCTACAAATTGCTTTGCATTCCTTTGCCTGGCTTCTACCTGAATTAAAAGAAGAAGGAATACTGCCATCCTTTTTTTAATATAATCAAGGATCTCTATATTTTTGGCACACTGAGCCTAAATACCATGTTGCAGCTGCTTTATTTCTGGGAATTCAGCCTTTGTCTCCCTCGGGGTGTGATGCAGAGTTATTACCACAAGGCCACTTAAGAGAACTGATTTTACACGTTAAAAAGTCTCAATTTTTATATCTTTTATGATAAGTAGCTTGTGCAGGGCTTTTCTTATAAGCAGGCTAGAACCAAATCTGTGTGACATATTTCCCTTTGTGTCTTACCATTTCAGAATGATTTGTCAGTCTGGATTAAGTATTTACAAGCTATTCTGGAATTCTGTGATATGTTCTTTATCAGTATGTAGGCTGTATATGCTTATATAAAAGGCTTGTGAACAATTTACGAGCAGGAAGCTAGCTGCAAATGGAATAAATTTGCATTAATTCTAATAAAAATTGACGCTTCAGACATTAAGTCAATATTAACGCTGGGTTCACTCTGATTTGGTAGTAGCTGTTTTGCAAAAAAAAAAAAAAAATTGATTTGAATAAATGTGTTAACATACTGTATGAAATATGTTGCATTTTAACTGTAAGGTAAGAGGAGTTGCCATTAATGGACAAAACATTTTATTCCACATAATCTTCCTTTAAGAAGAATTAAAAATAGACATAACACTAATCCCACTAACCATTAAACATGTCTGTATGTGCATTCATATAGGTGTGGGGGGATGTCTTAATTAGATTGTAGTTATATAATCTGACACATTACTTCAGAACTTTGCTCTGTAACTAACCTTTAAACAAATACTTAATGAAACTCATTTTTGGTATTTTTTTCACAAAAATCAATTTGAGATTATATATGTTAATATAATTCCAACACTAGATTGGCAATTGTGATGATTATGTCTTACGATAGCATTCAGAGGCCGTAATGAGGATTGGACTTCTGTTATGATGGTTTCTGTACAAACGTGTAATAAAAGACAAACCCCTGTTCAAGGAGTTTATTATCTACATAGAGCCAAAGTATAACAGGTGGGTGCACCACGCATAGAAAGGGCTAGAGAAAAGGCAGAAGATGAGGATAACAGTAATAACAGCACCAATGGAAACTTTTTTCACTTAACTATTTAGGTCAAGATTTTAAAATTAAGTGCCTAATATTAGGCTTCTAAAACCATATATAGATGTCTAAATAAGTGCCCTGCTATTTAAAACTGTTGAGTACTGAGAAGTTCCAGCAAAAAAGCCCCTTTGTGAACCTCTGGATTTATGGGTTACATCATGATGTCCCTTTAACAATAAACTGGAAAGACTTTAAAATGGCTTGTAGGATATTATGCTAACTGATGCTTGAAACATCTTTAAACTAATAGATTAAAAGAGGCAAGTCCCAGAAGTGGTTAACAGCAGCATGAACTGGCTCTCCTTATTTAAAGACAGAGACAAGCATGAGAAGAAAAAAACTGTTTTATCTGTTCAGGATGTGCTCGATAATGCAAACAGTTTTGTTAGTAAAACTGGATACACAGCAGATTTGACCAGAAGAATGTAAGAGATCTGGGTTAGTTTAAATGTTTAGGCCACATCAGAGAAGCCAGGATGTTATTTACAAGATACATATGAGGGTGGGCAGGTCACTAGGCACTGCTGTAAGTGGGGAAGCTAATAATGATGGGATCGTGCCACCTACTCAGGGATAGTAAGATTGGGGGCAAGAGGGAGATGTTGAAAGCCTATTCCTGCCACCTATAAAGCAGTTCCCTGCTTCACTTGGAGACATTTAAACTTCTTTGTTTGAGGCTTGTAGCACTCTTCCTGCCCACTTTCAAATACCATGGCCCATGCCAGCACTAAGAGCAGCTGGCCCTTACCTGTGCCCCACACCTCCATTACTCATCCACCTCCCTCCTATTCTAATTTAAGTGGTAAAGAACCAAGGAGCTCTCGTTGGGATCTTCCTCTGTAAGACAGACTTCCCCCCCTCTCTACTAGAAGGTGGAGCCTCCTTTGGAAATGAAATAATTTGTTTAAGAAAAATTTTATATAGTGTTATTAAGAAAAAGATTTTGCCTCAGTTTCCTGATTACAACACTTAGGCAAAAATAAGGTAATGCAGTACCTTAGGATGTATTAATTTTTTTTAAAGACAGACTACTTTTCTTGAGCAGATACCACATTTGAAAGAACTATGCAGATTCATAATATATAAAAAGCTGTTACCAAAAGCATAAAGACTACTGCGCTCCTTCTATCACGGCACACAGCTAGTAATTACGGACTACTTTCTAGCTAAAGCAGGGACATTGTGCAACATTGTCAAGGTTCCTCCCGCACTCTGAACTTTAGGGTACAGATGTGGGGACCTGCATGGACACTTCTAAGCTTAATTACTAGCTTAGATCTAGTAACACTGCCACCATCCAGAAATTTCAGTGTCGGGAACACTTCCTGTCCCCCCCAAACCTTCCTCTCCCTGGGCAGCCTTGAGAGGCTTTTTCACCAAGTTCCTGGTGAACACCGATCCAACCCCTTGGATCTTAATACAAGGAGAATTTAACCATCCCTGCCCTTCTTTCCTCCACCAATTCCTGGGGAGTCCAGTTCCAATCCCCTTGGATCTTAAAACAAGGAAAAATCAATCAGGTTCTTAAAAAGAAAGCTTTTAATTAAAGAAAGAAAGGTAAAAATCATCTGTGAAATCAGGATGGAAAATACTTTACAGGGTAAATCAGATTCATATAGCCTCAGAGGAACCCCCCTACTAGGTTCAAAGTTACAGCAAACAGAGGTAAAACCTCTCAGCAAAAGAACATTTACAAGTTGAAAAACAAAAATAAACTAACGCCTGCCTGGCTGTTACTTACAAGTTTGAAACATGAGAGACTGATTCAGAAAGATTTGGAAGCCTGGATGAGTCTGGTGCCTCTGATCCAAGAGCGAACACCCAAAACAAAGACACAAACAAAACTTCCCTCCAGACCGAGATTTGAAAGTATCTTGTCCCCTTATTGGTCCTCTGGTCAGGTGTCAGCCAGGTTTACTGAGCTTCTTAACCCTTTACAGGTAAAAGAGGCATTAACCCTTAACTATCTGTTTATGACAAACGTCCTGCAAAATGGACTCACAAATGCAGTAAAGGTAGTGTCATTGTGCACTGTATTTTGCCTAAAATCAGTTAAATACACAGCCTTTCACAGATTCTTTCTCTCAAATAGCAGAAATAATTCATACAGGGAGGTTAATACTTAAGCTCCACTGTTTGGTCAGAGAGGACATGTATGTAAAAGCATAAAAATGAGACTACACCCATTTTTCCTATGGCCACACCCTTTTACAGTTCTTTGCTTTGACAGTTGTGGGAATTTGAGTCTTCATGGAGGATACAGAAATAGGCCAGACAACTTTTGCTGTATGCAGCTTCGCCTAGGTTTCCTGTCATCAGTGTGTGAGCAATGTCAGATAGAATTAGACAAAAGTCAATGAAAGCTTAATTTAAAAAATATTATTTTACATATATTCTTGATTAAATATGAATTTGTATACAATTAACAAAACCAGATTTTTAAAAAGAAACCTCATTATATGGCCAATTACCACAACTGTGTATATATTGTAAATGGATAGTTAAACATATGTGCAGCTACTGTAATTTCACATGCTAATGTGGGCACACAATTGTACACACAATTCTGTTCAGTGCTTTGACCCACTGAAAATGTGGTCATTAGCTAATGAAGAATTAAGAGAAATTCAAAGCAAAAAATAATTAGAACAAGTAAAATAGCATGCAATTAGATTGTGTACCTGCCTAATAAACAATAATAAGAAATATATAAATATATTACTAAAGATGCAACCCATAATAATTAGAACTTTTGATTAAATAACAAAACAAAGAATTAACTAGCACGTAATTGAAGGGAAAGGGTTTATAAATGTCAATCCATTATACAGACTTACAACATCTGAAATAATTCACCAGTTTTTCCCACTTTGTTCTAGAATAGGGAAACTATAATAAAGCCTTAATTTGCAACGGTATGTATCTGTGGTTACAAGACATGGACAAAGTATGATCCAATGCTAATTAGAAGAACATTATGACAGTACATGGAACTGTTTCCAGAAATCATCAAAAGGAAGCTTAGTCAGATTTGTAGGAAACTCTAGTGACTGTTTGATATTTTAATTTTAAAAGTCCTTCAAAAAGAACATTATTCTGGTCAATCCAAAATTCACTGAATTAATTATATCACAGACACCATCTCCACACCCTGTGCATCTAACATGGCAGTCAAGTGATCTGATTTGGTATCCTGCAGTTGCAACATACATTATAATTGTACATGTCCCTTTCTATTATAGGAACACAACTTGAGTGTCATTTCTTGTATCTTCTTGTAATACTTTGCATTATAGAGTGCCTTTTTATAAGGTTTTGTCCACAATTGCTTAAGTGTCACAACAATTATGTGAGACAGATAAGTATTATTTTCCCATTTTACAGATGGAGAAACTAGGGATGTAAAAGTTTAACTGGTTAACGGATAAGCATCAGTCTTATTAGTTTTGGTTAATGATTAAACTCTGCTGCAGGCCCCACCCAGGGTCCCGGCTAACAGTCCCGTGCCTCAGCTGCTGGCCACCGACACGGGGTCCTGGCTGCTGACCTCATCCACGGATCCACTGCCGGCCCAGGGCAGGGATGCCAGTGCTGGCAGTAGCTGGGATGTTGGGCATGGGCGGAAGTGGGGATCCTGGTGTAGGTGGCAGCCAGGATGCTGGGAACAGGTGGCAGTGGAGCCCCATGTAACGTGAGGGTGCTGCAGCACCCCCCCCACACACTCCTAGTTCATCGCCTTAATGGTTAACTGTATAACCGATAGAATTTTGATAGGTTACATGGTTACTATTTTTAAACCCTATTTACATCCCTAGAAGAAACTGGGGCACAAAGAAGTTAAATACTTGATGCACAGCAGTTCCAGTGTTACAAACTATTTTCAACTGGACTAAGAGGGGCAAACTCTCAGATGGCATGAATTATCATAGCTCTATTGACTTCAATTTAGTGCTTAATTTGTAATGAGAAAGGTGTGGGGGCTCAAGCAATTATTTCACATTCATAACTGATGCAGCAAGCCTAGAGGTGCCGGAGGTAACCCCTGGCACAAATTAAACACTACTTCAATTAAACCATTGACTTCAATGGAGCTATGATAATTTAAGCCATCTGAGGATCTGCCTGAATGTAGAGAATTATGATCTGACTTATTTTAAATTCCCTTTAAGAGTCTTCAGAGACATAGGTGCCAAAAAGGGCATTATGCATTATAAATGTTCAAAAGGCACCTAGGAAATTCATCAGCAGATGGTGACTGCTAACATGTGTATGTGTTTCTAGTCATTACATAATGCAATGAAGGATGGCTGTACCATGTAATCAAAACAGGCAGTTGCTTAGAGCACAAAGGTATTAGGGACAACAAAACATGCAGTACAGCTATTTTACTTTCCACATCACAGCTACAATTTGAATCACCCTCCCAAGAAATAGCAAATTGCAATAACCTGCTGCAGGTCACTGTGAGTCAAGTATTCTCCCAAGAACACCCCAAGGCTAAAGGATGCATTACATTATGTCATTTGGGATTATCGCTGGGTTTTTAGTCAGTATTAATGGAAAGAAAGATTAAGGATTTTTCAAAGGCTATTAAAAGGTGGTAGCTTCCTCCTACAATTTTTTCTAATCTATTATACTGATGTCATGTATGTCCCAAATTTAGAAAGCATTTGTTTTTAAAAAATCTGTCCAACCATTTTAAGGCTTGGTTTATGGCTTAAGTATGTTAGCTTAAAAAAATACTAAAACCAAAAACAGAATAAACTATTTCCTGGTATGCAAGAGAGACCCAACATTTAAGTATTTAAATTACAGACATGAAGTTAAGGCTGCTGAGAAATTAAGCAATTTGTACTTTTGACAAATATCCTGATACTTACTCATTTTAAGCAAAAAGCTCTCTACAAGTATATCATATGTAGTTTCAGACTGATTTGGATCTCTTCTTGAAAAAAGCAAGGTGGCTGTGTTGAAATTTCCTACTTCTCTTTAAATGGAAGAGAGACTGCGCTTACATGGCAGATAACTGAGGAGCATATTGAAATGATTTTCCCTTTTGAGATAACTGATCCATCAGTATTGGCTCAGTTTTGGCAGTATGGACATATTATTAGAATGGAAGACCAACAAATTCTGAGAGTATTTGCCAAGAAATGCTGTACATGGACAGTGATCACATGGACGCCAAAAGCTTCACTGGGAGCAGCAAGATTTGGTACTTTGCCATATTCCCCCGGGGATCAGAATGGTTATACACTGCAGATATTTGCAGAGCTGCCAGCCCTAAGTGTCATGAGATTGCCTTAAAATACTGAGGTTTAAAAATAAGAAGTGTAGGGTTCTTTGTATTTGATTTCCAGTTTTGTTGCCTCTCTTAGGGTCTCTCTGCGAGCAGGAGTCCAGATATCTACTGATTGTAAAAGGCCAGCAGAGAATCTCACCAGTCTCTGGGCTCCAGGGACTAAGAACAATACCAAGCACCAGGAGACTCTCAACAAAACAACCAGAACAGTTGGCTCAGGCCCTGCACAGTGTCCGGTGTGATGACACGTTTAGCAACCCTCCCATTTTGAAACTAGGTGCAGTTTCCGCCATGCAACATGACCATCTGGGCTACTGCTCAGGACTTGCTGCTGCCTGGTCCAGGAATGGTTGCGAATCAGGAGGGATGGGGTTTGTGGTCAAAAACACTCACAATCTGCTTCCTCCTGGCTAATGTGCCAAATTGATCTATTGGATGATTGAGGTGTGCTCTTTCACTTTTCCATGTGTGAATACGTGAAAAGGGAGGTAAGGTTTGGGGGTATGGAGCACGCCCCTGAACCCAAGGTGATACCAGAGTGGCCCCTTTCATTTTTTCCACTGGAATCCTCTTTGCTTATTTCCAGTGACTTGGCTGCCTATGCACCTGTCACTGGTCCAGGGATGGTTGTGCACCTATCACTGGTCCGGGAATGATTGCAAATCGGGAGGGATGGGGTCTGTGGTCGAAAACACTCACGATCTGCTTCCTCCTGGCTAATTTGCCAAATTGATCGATTGGATGATTGAGGCATGCTCTTTCACTCTTTTGTGTGTAAATATGTGTGTGGTACAGAAGGGTTTCATTGCATCTTCTCTCTTGGCCCCAGCTACTGTTCTCCCTTTTTGTTGCATTGATAGTGGGTGGGTGTGTCTCGCCTTTTTTTTAATCATATATGGTAGGGACAGTCTTGTCTTCTTCTCTTCTCCTGATGTCACTGTAGATGCAGACAGTGCAAAATGTACTACAGTCATATAGTATCTCAAATGCACAGCTGCATTTCAATGATCTGAGGTTTGAAGAACAATGTGGAACTAGCTATTGTTCTTTGAGTGATTGCTCCTGTGTATTCCACAGTAGGTGTGCATGCTCACCACGTGCACCAGTGCTGGAAGATTTTCCCTAAGCAATACCCGTAGTGGGGGAGCACCACTGCTACCCCTGGAGTGGCGCCTCTATAGCGCGCTATAAGGGGAGCTGCGCACTCCCCCCACTCTCAGTTCCTTCTTGCCCCCAGTGAAGGTAGTCAGAACTTTTAGCTCCAGCCTTGCTGTAGCCCTTCTAGTAGCCTTAGTAGTACTCATCTTCTCCTTAGTTGGATAACTTCTTTAGTTTGTTGCCTGGTGCGGGGCATGCTCTGTACCCCAGGCTTCAAGTCGTGCGACTCCTGTCGCAGTTCTGTGCCAAGAAGCGACCCACACACTCAGTTTCTTTGCTGCTTGGGTGAGACTCACGTAACTGATTGCTGTAAGATCTGTCGGTCGTTCAAGCCTCAAAGGAAATGTGAGAGAAATATCCGACTCCGGGCCCTCTTGATGGAATCTGCCTTGGCTCTGGCTCTGGCACGTCGATCGGACTCAGCACCGGGTGCCTCATCCTTGGTGCAGAACGAGGTGCCCTCCACCAGTCAGCACTGCTCACCTGCTAAGAAGCAAGGGAAGAGTCAGCGGTGCCAACAAAAGGACAGGGGTGAGGCCGGACCCGAGTTGGGCAGCCCACGATCTCCCGCCCAGGACCCAGACCTCTGATTAGCACCGAGCGGAGTAGTCCAGTTCTGTCTGTACGTGCCTCTCCTGCAGTGAGAATGCCATCGATGCCAGAGGCTGCACAGGCCGTGCGTGACATCTCTTCCCTCCCAGTGCTGGGTGCGCCGCCAGAGATGGGTCCCCAGTCCCGAGGGAAGCCGCCATTGGAAGCACACCAGCCTTCCCTGGCAAGAGACAGACCACGCTCCGAGGACTGTGTGCCCCCGTTCACTGAGGTCCTCACATAGCTTGCGTCAGTCCTCCACTCCGATCAGACTGGCTGACTCACCTGTGCGGGAGCCTCGAAAGTCCTCCACTCTCCATCGGGAGCACAGGCACCAAGACAAGCAGCATCGACGCTCCTCTTCAGATAGAAGCTACAGGAGTAGATCCCAAAGCCATCGTTATGGATGCTCGGGCTTGAGTGCCCGCTCTGCTAGACACCATAGACGGAGCTCTCCTCGGACGTTACCGGCACCGAAGCGCCGAAGCTACGATTGCCGGGACAACTCTGAGAGCAGCACTTCAGTCAAATACCGCTCCTCATTGTTGTCAAGGTCCAGATCTTGAGGTCGGCACCGGCACAACCGTAGATGCTCCTGTTGCTCCTACGGCACCGTGCGGTCAACTGCGACCTTGGTCTCAGCACCCAGCCGCCCGTCCCTGAGCTGCTCCAGGCCCCAAGAGCGGCCTGCACTGCTCAGCACCCAATCCAGTCAGTGGCAAGGGGCGCTGTGGCAGGGCCAATGATGTCAATGGGCACCGTGGCTGCAATTGCCTGCCCAGGCGAGACCCTGCTAGATAGCTGAGGCGTCCCAGACCCATTCGGTGTTCCCTGCTTGACAGAGTCAGAAGTCGACGGGCACCGAACTGGCGGCACTGGACCCGGACTCGGTCTTGGGAGTCAAACCAGCGGCACCTCCCGACGCACTGGTAGCCAGATCGGCCCCCTCGCCAGCACCGGCGGAGACTGTAGCGGCACCTCCGTCCGTTGTACAAGAGGACTTTAAAGCTCACCGGGAGCTCCTCAAAAGGGTAGCCTCGAATCTCTAATTCCAGACTGAGAAGATGGAGGAGCTGTTGGACACCCTTTTCAATGTTCTGTCTTCCTTAGCACCGGGCCGTGTGGCCTTACCCCTTCACCAAGGTGTGGCCAACATATTGACTGCCCTGTGGCAGACCCCAGCTTCCTTGGTGCCCATCTCCAAGAAAGCAGAAAAAAAGTATTTTGTTCTGGCTAAGGGACATGAGTACCTGTACTCCCACCCGCCACCTAACTCCCTGGTGGTGGAGTCAGTCAACCATGGGAATGCCACGGCCAGCCTGCACCCACCCCCAAGGACAAAGACGCCAAGAGATTTGGTTCTTTTGGCAGGAAAGTTTATTCTTCTGCGAGCTTTCAGCTTCAGGGGGCCAATCACCAAGCCTATTGCCACGGAAGCCCCATAGTTATTAAAGTTTGTGTTCTGCAACCTTTTATCTGCATTCCAAGTGCAGTGGTCCCATATAACGTCTGACCAGTGGGTCCTCAGAATGATTTCCAGGGGCTACACGTTGCAGTTCACCTCACGCCCCCTCCACTACCCCCTGCCTGGGGAGGACTGCAGGGACCAGGAACATGTCGCCCTCCTAAACCAAGAGGTGGCGTGCTCTCTCAACCTGGGTGTGGTGAAGAGGGTATCAGCGAAATTTCAAAGCAAGGGATTTGACTCCTGATCCCAAAGGTAAAAGGCGGGCTCTGGCCCATCCTTGACCTGCGGAACCTCAACAGGTTTATGGTCCGCTGCAAGTTCCGCATGGTATCCCTGACCTCCATCATCCCCCCCTTAGACCCAGGGGATTGGTTTGCATCCCTGGATCTCCAGGATGCATATTTCCACATCCATATTTTCGAGGGTCACAGGCGCTTCCTCTGCCTCCTGGTAGGGCGGGACCATTACCAGTTTCCAGTCCTCCCCTTCAGCTTTTCCACAGCCCCCAGGGTTTTTAACAAATGCATGGCAGTGGTGGCAGCCCACCTCTGGAGGAATGGGCTGCAAATTTTCCCTTACCTGGATGATTGGCTCCTCAAGGGCAGCTCTCAGTCCCAAGTGCAGGCCCAGATGCAATTCCTGCTGTCCACATGTGCGGGTCTAGGCATTGTGGTGAACGAGGCCAAGTCCACATTGGTACTGGTCCAGCACATACACTTCATAGGGGTTCTGCTAGACTCCATAGAGGCCACAGCCTCTCTTCCTTGGGACAGATTCGAGACACTCAAAGGTCTCGTAGCCTCAGTCACGACCTTCCCCGTGACGACGGCAAGGGTGTACCTTCAACTCCTGGGTCACATGGCAGCACGCATGTCCATGGTGCAACATGCCAGACTCAGAATGAGGCCCCTCCAACTCTGGTTGGCCTTCCAGTATTCCTAGTCCAGGGACAGCCTTGACAAGGTAGTCACGATGCCATCCAACGTGGTGGCCACACTGCAATGACGGTCCCTCCCGAGCAATATGCTAAACGGGATCCTCTTCCGGGACACCCCTCCCTCACTAGACTTGGTGTTGGATGCCTTGGACCTGGGCTGGGGAGCCCATAAAGGGAACATTCAAACACAAGGCAGGTGGTAGACCTTGGAATTGTCTCTGCACATAAACATTAGGGAGCTCAGGGCAGTGTGCCTAGCGTGCATAGTGTTCAGTTTGCACCTTCGCAGGAAGGAACTCAGAGTCCTCACGGACAACACGTCCGCGATGTATTACATCAACAGGCAGGGGGACACATAAGAACATAACATAAGAACATAAGAGCGGCCTTACCGGGTCAGACCAAAGGTCCATCTAGCCCAGTATCTGTCTACCGACAGTGGCCAATACCAGGTGCCCCCGAGGAAGTGAACCTAACAGGCAATGATCGAGTGATCTCTCTCCTGCCATCCAGCTCCATACTCTGACAAACAGAGGCTAGGGAGACCATTCCTTACCCATCCTGGCTAATAGCCATTTATGGACTTTACCACCATGAATTTATCTAGTTATCTTTTAAACGCTGTTATAGTCCCAGCCTTCACAACCTCCTCAGGTAAGAAGTTCCACAAATTGACTGTGTGCTGAATGAAGAGGAACTTCCTTTTATTTGTTTTAAACCTGCTGCCTATTAATTTCATTTGGTGACCCCTAGTTCTTTCTGACAAAAGATAGCCACATTAAACCAGTCCAGCACAGTACAAACACACTAACTACAACACAAACATATAACAGCCTATTGCTTGTTGTTGTACTCAAACTTTGTAGGGAGATTAGAGCGAAAAAGAGTTAGAGGAAAGCTTGTTGTCCCTATGGCGAAAACAAAACACCAAGATTATCACAATTCCGCCACTTGACTTTTAAAACACAGCCTGATGTAACTCTGGAGGTTTGGTTTCCTTTTTCACCCTTTACAGGTAAAAGAAAATTAACCCTTCATGCTACACTTAGACATAGTACAACTGCTCAAAGAGTAGACCCAAAGCAGATGGTAAACTTCAAAAGATCTCAAAAAAGTATTTGGGCACAACTAAGTGATTGGCTATTAAAGATGGCAAATAAATATTAAGTGTAAATGTAAGTATGCTATTGAAAAAATAACCACTATATTAACAATATGATGGGCTAATTTAGCTACATTGGAGTCAGGAAAAAGTTAGTGGAATCATCTGATATCTATCTGGATGTCCACAGTTGGCAGATGCAGCAAAAAACAACGAGGTTTAGGATCAGTAAAAAGGGGAAGAGAATAAACAGAGGAATATATATACCCTTATAAGGAAACCAGGAGCCCACATCTCAAACGACAGATTCCTCACCTCAAAAAAAGATATACTGCACTTGAAAATAAGGGCATGCTACTAAAAATGATTAGGGTTTGAAAGGTCCCCCAATATAAGATTAAAGAACTAGCCTCAGCTGGACAGAGGATACGAGTGGGATATATAGGTAGTATAAATAACATGAGATATGGACAGTGATAAGAAGAGTTATTACATTCCATAATACAAGACATGTCAAAGGCTTTCTGGAAATCTAAGTACACTATGTCCACTGGATCCCCTTGTCCACATGTTTGTTGACCCCTTCAAAGAACTCTAATAGATTAGTAAGACACGATTTCCCTTTACAGAAACCATGTTGACTATTGCTCAACAGTTTATGTTTTTCTATGTGCCAACCCCTCCTCTCATTCCTGATGGCCCGCCGGGACTCCTGCCCTATCCCACCACTATTTCTCTCTGTCACCGACTGCCCCTGGAAGTGGAAACCCTGCCCCTGACTGGCCCCCACTATCCCATCCCCAGCCCCATCCTTCCTGACTGCCCCCTGGAACACTTGCCCTCATTCAATCCCCCTGTTCCCTGCCCTCTGACTGCCCTGAGCCCTATCCACCCCCCCAAAACTCCCCTGCCCTCTTCCAACACTCCCTCCCTGCTCCCTTACCGCGCTGGAGGCTGGGCCGGGGACGCTGGATCAGGCTGGGGCTGACCCAGAGCCCTTAGCAGGGACCAGGCCCAGGGGGGGAGCTGCTTGGCCAGAGCCAGACTTGGCAAGGTAAGCTGGGGCGGGGCAGCAAGGAGGGCTCCAGGGAGGCAAGGCCCAGCCCAGTCCTGCTCTGGCTGAGTGCCCTGGACCTGGCCTGCCCTGGGCCTGGTTGAGCAGCCCCGGCCCTGGCTGAGTGGCTCTGGCCCTGGCCGGAGGCTGGAGTAGCTCAGCCAGAGCCTCTTGGCCGCGGCCAGGGCCACTTGGCCGGAGCCAGGGCCAGAGCCTCTCGGCCGGGGTCGGGGCTGGGGTCGGGGCTGATGCTGCTTAACCAGGCCCAGGCCAGGCCAGGCCTGGGGCACTTGGCCGGGCCCAGGTCGGAGTTGGGGCGCTCGGCTGGGCCGGGCTGAAGCCGCTCTGCCGGAGCCGGGGCTGGAGGTGGGGCACTCGCGGCCGGAGCAGAACTGGGCTAGGCCGCGCCACCCGTACCTGGAGCCCTCCTCACTTCCCCGTCCCAGCTTACCTTGCCAAGCTGTTTCTTGCTTCTGAGCCCTCCCAAGTCCCAGACTTCCCACGTGAACATCTTATTTGCAGGAAGCAGGGGAGGGAGAGGAGAAAGGAGGGGCAGAGCCTTCAGGGGAGGAGCCCAGGAAGCAGAGGTGAGCTGAGGCTGGGAGCGGGCCGGTTCTAAAAGGGTTTCTAAATTTAACAAACAGTTCCTGCGAACCGGTGAGAACTGGCCCTAGCTCATCACTGCAGCTGCTCCATGAAGCAGTCATTTAAAGTATCGAGAAATTTTATCTCTGTATTTCATCCTGAAGTGAAATGTTCCCAGTCAATATGGGGATAATTGAAATCCCCCACTATTATTGGGTTCTTAATTTTGATAGCCTCTCTAATTTCCCTTAGCATTTCACCATCACTATTACTGTCCTGGTCAGGTGGTCGTTAATAGATCCCTAATGTTATATTCTTATTAGAGCATGAAATTTCTATCTATAGAGATTCTATGGAACATGTGGATTCTCTTAAGATTTTTACTTCATTTGATTCTACATTTTCTTTCACATATAGTGCAACTCCTCCCCACCCCCCGCACGACCTGTTCTGTCCTTCCGATATATTTTATATCCTGGAATGATTGTGTGCCATTGATTGCTCTCAGTCCACCAGGTTTCTGTGATGCCTATTATATCAATATCCTCCTTTATCACAAGGCACTCTAAATAATAAGATGAGTGAACTAGACTTCTAGCATTTGTTGTACAAGCACTTTAAAAACTTGTCCCTGTTTATTTGTCTGCCCTTTTCTGATGTGCCAGATTCTTTTTTATGTGACTGTTTATCATCTGATCTGCCCTTACATTATCCTCTTCCGTCCTCTGTTCCTGACTATAACCTGGAGATTCCTATCATCAGACTCTCCCCTAAGAGAAGTCTGTGTCCGATCCACATGCTCCTCTGCAGCAGTCGGCTTCCCCCATCTCCTAGTTTTAAAAACTGCTCTACAACCTTTTTAATGTTTAGTCCAGCAGTCTGGTTCCACTTTGGTTTAGGTGGAGCCCATCTCTCCTATAGGCTCCCCCCATCCCAAAAGTTTTCCCAGTTCCTAATGAACATAAACCCCTCCTCTCTACACCATCGTCTCATCCATGCATTGAGACTCTGAAGCTCTGCCTGCCTGCCTACCTGGCCCTGCGCGTGGAACTGGGAGCATTTCTGAGAGTGCCACCATAGAGGTCCTGGATTTCATTCTCTTCCCTAGCAGCCTAAATTTGGCTTCCAGGACATCTCTCCTACCCTTCCCTATGTCATTGGTACCTACATGTACCACGACCACCGACTCTTCCCCGGCACTACACATAAGTCTGTCTAGATGCCTCGAGAGATCTGCAACCTTTGCACCAGGCAGGCAAGTCACCATATGGTTCTCCCGGTCATCACAAACCCAGCTATCTATGTTTCTAATGATCGAATCTCCCATTACTAGCACCTGCCTTTTCCTAGCAACTGGAGTTCCCTCCCCCGGAGAGGTAACCTCAGTGCGAGAGGCAACCCCAGCACCATCTGGAAGGAGAGTCCCAACTATGGGAAGGTTTCCCTCTGCTCCCATTGACTGCTCTGCTTCCCTGGGCCTTTCTTCCTCCTCAACAATGCAGGGGCTGCCTGACCGGATGTGGGACAATTTTACAGTGTCCCGGAAAACCTCATCAACATACCTCTCTGCCTCTCTTAGCTCCTCCAGTTCCACCACCCTGGCCTCCAAAGTCCATACGTGGTCTCTGAGGGCCAGGAGCCCCTTGCACCAATTGCACACATATGCCACCTGCCCACAGAGCAGATAATCATACATGCTACACTTAGTGCAATAAACTGGATAGCCCCCACTCTGCTGCTGGGCTTCTGCCTGCATTGTCTCCTAGTTAATGAAAGGGTTGTTTAAAGCAAGAGGTTTTGAATGTAGTTTGGTTTATAGGTTTTAAGGGGACTAAAGGGCAACGTATAGAACCTGCATGGGACCCCGCTTCCTTCCCAACTCCTTTGCAAAACTCCCTGTTAGCAGCCCCTGGTTGCTTGTGCGGGGCTTTATAAAGCCCTGTCCTGTGTGAATGCCCTGCCCACTAATTAAGGCTCAGCCAATTACCAGAGGCTATTAGCTTTCAGACCTTCCTTTGAAACTCACAGCCTCCAACTGCCAGTCATAGCACATGGTCCTTCAAACAAGCAACCAAACAAACAGACTGATAAACACAAGCTCAGTACACAGCAAGTAACCCCCAAACAGAAACAAACACACACTACAGACAGTCACTTACCCCAAGGATGCTGTATTTGCTCCTCCTTCACCTGGAGAACTCCCTTGTGAAACTCCCTGTTAGCAGCCCCTGTTCGCATTCCTCGGCCCTGTGCCAGAAAGCCCTGGACCCCTGGGAGTTTTGTATAGCCCACGATATCTCCCTATGGGCCTTCCACCTACCTGGTGCACGCATTGTGCGAGCCGATCACCTCAGCAGGGCGTTTTCCCACCAATACGAGTGGTCACTCCACTGGGAGGTCGCCCATCAGCTCTTCCAAGAGTGGAGAGCTCCCCCAGTCGACCTCTTCGCTACCGTCCAGAACAGGCGCTGCCCCCAGTTCTGCTCCAGGGCAGGGGCAGAAAGGGAGGCAATCTCGGACACATTCTTCTGGTGGTCAGGACAACTGTTCTATGCCTTTCCACCCTTCCCCCAAATAGGCAAGGTTCTGCAGAAAGTAAGGGCAGACAAGTTGAGGGTTATCCTCATAGCCCCGGATTGGGCCCATCAACATTGGTACAAGACCCTTCTGCAGCTTTTAGCGCCCGCCCCTCCACCCCGCCAAGGCTGCCGCTTCGTCTGGACCTCCTCTCCCAGGAGAGGGGATGCCTTCTCCATCCCAAACTGGCTGCACTCCACCTGACAGCGTGGCTGCTCCATGGTTAAACCAGGAGGACGGAAGATGTTCGGAGGATGTGCAATGAATCCTGCTGGAGAGCAGAAAGCCATCCAAATGGCGGATGTACCTTGCCAAATGGTCTAGGTTCTCCAGGTGCGTGGGGGAGCGGGGCACCTCCCCGTCATCTGCATCCCTCCAGCTTATTCTCGATTACCTCCTGTCCCTTGGGACCCAAGGGCTAGCTCCTGCCTCCGTCAGGGTTCATTTAGCAGCTATTTTGGCCTTCCACCCTCCGATGCAAGGTCAATCGGTGTTCTCCCACCAGATGACCTCCCGTTTTTTAAAGGGCCTAGATCATGCATTCATGTATGCTAGGGCCCCGGTCCCACAATGGGATCTGAACCTAGTGTTACCCTGCCTCACGGATCCTCCCTTTGAACCTTTGGCCATGTGTTCCTGGTCCCACCTATCCTGGAAAGTGGCATTCTTGGTGGCTATCACTTCAGCCCGTCGGGTCTTGGAGCTTAGGGCCTTGACCTCGGAACCCTCGTATACGGTTTTCCACAAAGATAAGGTCCAGCTTCGCCCACACCCCGCTTTTCTCCCGAAGGTGGTCTCTGCCTTCCATATGGATCAGGACATTTTCCTACCGGTACTCTGTCCTAAGCCCCATTCCTCCAACGAGGAATGCCGCCTACAGAAGCTAGACATACAAAGACCACTGGCCTTCTACCTGGACCGAACCAGGCTGTTCAGGAAGTCCTCGCCACTATTTGTTGCGTCGGCCGAGCGGATGAGGGGGCAACCAGTTTCCACCCAGCATATTTCCCACTGGATCACCTCGTGCATACGCATGTGTTACAGCTTGGCAGGGGTTCCCCCACCACCTATAGTGAAGGTGCATTCTACGAGAGCGCAAGCCTCATCGGCCGCCTATGTAGCCCACGTCCCTATCCAGGACATATGTAGGACTGCTACATGGTCATCTGTCCACACTTTTTCCTCGCACTATGCGATCGTCTCCCAAGAACGGGATGACGCCGGGTTTGGTAGGGTGGTACTCCATCCCGATAACCCTTAAACTCCTACCCACCTCCATCAGATATAGCTTGGAGTCACCTACTGTGGAATACACACGAGCAATCACTCAAAGAAGAAAGGACAGTTACCTGTTCCGTAACTGGCATTCTTTGAGATGTGTTGTTCTTGTCTATTCCACATCCCACCCTCCTTCCCCTCTGTCAGAGTTGTCTCGCAAGAAGGAATTCAGGGTAGGGGGGAGTGCGCAGCTCCCCTTATAGTGCGCTATAGAGGCGCCACTCCAGGGGTCACAGCAGTGCTCCAAAAATTTCCAGCACCGATGCACGTGGCAAGCACGCACACCTATTGTGGAATAGACAGGAGCAACACATCTCGAAGAACACCAGTTATGGAACAGGTAACTATCCTTTTTAAAGGATGTCTAGATTTCATTCCTATAGTAACAGAATTGGTGATAGGAAAGCAGGAAGAGAGAGAGAGGTGTGTGTGTGTCTGTCTGTCTTAAATTGGTTAAATAGCCTAACTTTCAGTACTCCGTGTTTCAAAAATGTTAGACTGCCAACCTGTGCCGTAGAGATGTCTTCTGTTTTTTATAAAATACCATGAACTTTAAGGGAAAACTTTAAGGGAAATTACTGCTTTGTTCAACCCCGAAGAGCTATGAGATCTTTGCTCATCAGTTCTCATAAAACTTGTATTTGTTATGCCTTTTTGGTGACTTTAGTATTACGATCTATTATAAATAAAGTGCATTTCATTGATTGATTTTAAAACGAAATTAGTAACTGGTAAAAATGGCCAGTATTTTTTTTAAACCTGTAACAATTATAAACTACTGTATTCTGTCATTTACTTTCTAGAATCGAAAGTATATCTAAGTGTAATCTAAAGTTCTCCTGCAAAATGCCGGCTATGCAAACCCTTCTGTGGCTGGATCACTCTTGTGTTCGTAAGCAAAGTCAGGATGAGCTCTACCCTGACATCTGGTGGTGAATTATGGGAAGTGTGGAAAGAATTTCAGGAAGTGTGAAATCTCAGATATTTGTATGGGCACGCCCAGCATAGCCCAAGGCAGCCTGGGATGGTTATTTTGACAACTCTGGGATCCCCAATTTCTTTGTTATTGGGGCAGGATAAATATGTTGCCACCTGATTATATGAATGAGGAACTATGAGACTGCTTTATGACAGAGATGTCTCAATATAAATTAAGTGACACTTGCTAGACAAGGACATGGGTTCCAAAACCCTGTGAATTGAGAGAGGGTGGGGACTTGTGTGTGTACCTGATGGTATGGGCCCTTTTCAGGGCCTGGAAACACAATTGCACTTCCTTCTCTTTCCCGGTAAAACAGAAGAGCTCATTTTGATTCTATTAGAGTCCATCTAGAACTGCTGAGCTAATTCATGTTGGGCCAACGGTGCACCAGCACATGGCTCCCCTACTAAGAGCTGAAATCACTGGTGCTGTGTTAACTAGTTGGGGGAGCCTGAAGACCTATGTTAAGTGCTGCAGAGTGGAGATTTGCAGCATGTTGGAGCAGCCATGGACAGTGAGCAGAATGAAGCAGTTGCAGGGACGGCTGGAGGAGCTGCCACAGCTGTGTGTGGCTAGTCGTGGTGAAGGCTGCAGCAACTCCAATGAGAGGCGGAGCTGAGGGGTAAAAACTCTGCAGATAAACTTTGAATCTTAGGGTGCACTGACCAGAGACTTTCAGCTTGTTGGACTTTGGGTGATTGGCTTAAGACCCAGGGAAAGAACATTGCCAAAAGTACTTGGAGGGTTTTTGCTTATGGTTTGTTATAATCCTGTTTGTGTGTTTCTTCAATGGAATGCCGCATTGTTCCTTCCTTTATTAAAAGATTTGCTACACTCAGACTCTGTGCTTGCAAGAGGGGAAGTATTGCCTCCTAGAGGCGCCCAGGAGGTGTGGTATGTGAGGTCCAGGGCACTGGGTGGGCTCGAGCAGTTATGCATTGTGTTATTGAAACGAACCCCATGGATACTGAACCTGGCCTTGTTGTGCCAACTCTAGGGGCAAAGGTTACATTTTTTATTTTAAGTACAAAATAAATAATGTATAATGAACTTAAAAGTATGTAATTAGTAATTGATAGTTGGGTGGTGCCTCTTTTTTATGTGTTGCTTCCCTGATGTGTAGAATGCTGGCTATGCTGCTGCTGTAGGGGCTCACTCACCAGCAGCTGGGGGGCACCATGCGGGCTCTCAGGGCTGCTGCCACAGTGCCAATGGGTGGGTGGGCCGGTGGATCTCTGGATCACGTCTCAGGGATCTGCCCCGCTTCCCAGCACTGCTCCAGCTCTGAGCTGTCTCCGTCCTGGGACCTGTGGGCCCCACTTGCCTCCCTGGGAAGGCCACCTGGGACTGGTGCAGAAGCTGGCCAGTCTCAGCCAGTCACAGGGGACAGTGGGTGGGAGGGAGCTAGCTGGGTCCTGGGGAGCCTCTGGTAGGCTCTGCTGCTGCCTCCAGCCTGGCTGATTTCACCACTTCCAGAGGCCGGAGTTATCCTGCCTCAGGACCACTCTGGCTGCACTGCCTGCTCAGCCTGGCAGACAGAGTCATCTCCCATCAGGGCCAGCTATTTGGTGGGGTTAGTGTGTGGAGAGTAGTCTTCTAGTGGGTCTAGGGGTGCTGGGCGTAGTGAGGGGGTGGGCGAGATCTGTAGTGTTTAGTTGCGTGGGCTGTGCAGTGGGGGAATCGTGTGTGTCGCCCCTGGAGGTGGCGGGTCTTGGTGGCACTGTACAGTTGTGGTGGGGGGGCATTGGGCAGTGAGGGGATCTGTGGGGGGGCTCTGGGTGGGGAGGTGCAGGGCACTATGTAGTTGTGGGAGCGCTGTGGGGGGTCTTCAGCTAAGGGGGCACTGGGCAGTGAGGGGATCTGTGGGGTGTTCTGAGTGGGTGGGGTGAGTGGCCTGGGAGGGCACTGGGCATGGGGGTTTGTGGGGGTCTCTGGGTGGTGTGGCACTGGGCGTAGGGAGTCGGAGGGGGTGCTGGGCAGGGGGGTAGCATGGTGCAGCATGGGTCCATCCCCAAGGGGGGGGAGCACGATGGCAGAGCAGGGCTGGGTTGGACAGTGTGGGTCTGGCAGCTCCTGGTTTGTAAACTGTGCCCTTGTACTGTGCTGGGTGGAGTGGGGCTGTCCCTGCCATGCCATGCCCCATCTCCCATTGCCCTAGGGCAGCCCCTCACTCTGAGGACTGTGCCCCCCTGCCCCGTTTCCCCCATGGGGGCCCACAAAAGGTTAATCTGGCCCTTTTTGGGGTGCAGGCTCTGGGATGGAGTTGGGGTGCAGCTTGTTGCAAGTTATGGGGAGTTTAAGTGAGGGGGTACAGGCTGTGACCTGGGGCAGGGGATTGGGGTATAGGACGGGGTGCAGACATGTGGGCTCTGTGAGTGAATTAGCAACTCAGCACGTTGTATAAGAGAAAGGAGCTGCAGTGATTTCATATAGACATAGAAACTGATAGAAGAGACTTTTACATATTCAAAATGTGAGAGGCAGAGTTTGAGGGAGGGAGGGGGCATCTGTACAATATTTCACCGCATTCAGTCTCCTGGCTGTAGCCCTGCAACACTTGTATATGCAAGAGAGGAGCTGCGGTGTCTAAGCTGAGTCTGGAAATTGGGAGGCCTGTACCTTTATGACCCATCCCCAGGAACAGCCCCCCTCTCCCCCCCCGCGGCTGACATGCACCGTTCTGTGAGCAGAACGAAAACAGCCTCTGCCCCCTCCCCTCCCAGCGAGCACAGCAGCTGGCTCCTCCCCGGGGGTCAGTGCCTCCCCCCTCCCGATTTTTCCCCTTCAGCCCCTCTCCTGCCGCTACCTACAGCAGCCTGATCCCCCCGGCCAGTAAATTTCTGGCCCCCTGCTCAGACCCTGGCAGCGCCCCCGCGATTTGCCCCCTTGATCCTTTTAACCCCCCCACAAGAGGAGGTAGTAAATCGTAAGTAGAAGTGAGGGCAAAGAAAGGGCAGCGGCGACAGCGAACGTTACTCGTCATGCGCAGTTCGGACGCGCATGCTCACTGCACCCAAAGTAACGACTCGAGAGCAGGAGCTGTTTGGCTCAGGCCCTACGCGGTGCCCGGCCTGCCCGCTGTATTTCCACTGACAACTCAGCCGCGCCAGTCCCCTTTGCGCCCCCACTTCCAGTACTCCGCGCGCGAAGCCGACGGCCTGTAGCCTCGGCCCCGTCCTGCACGAGCCCCGCCGAACACCTCCAACTCCGCTCCGCTTTCAACGCCACTTCCGGGTTGCGCCCTCTGCCCCGCCTCTCAATGGGTCACGTGTCCCGGCGCGCTCCGCGGCGTTTCCGGCTCGCTCGCGGCTCGTGGCAGGTAAGACGGCGTTTAGCTCAGGGCGCGCAGTTGTTTGAGGGGCGCGGAGCCGGCCGCAGGGCTGGGCCCCTAGGGGCCGAGCAGTTCCCGTCTCGCACGCGTCCCTCCCAGACAGCCCCGGCGCTGCTCGTTCTCAGTGACTGCGGCGCTAGGGTGTTGAGAAATGCCTCGGTGTGCGCTCCCCGGCTGCTGCCCCCCACCCTACCCCAACATCCTGTGCCTGCTGCCTGGCATCTCTACGAGTGCCTGGGCAAGGCGGGGCTGGTGGCACTAAGGTGCCCCCCGCGGAGCCTGGGGTAGGCCGAGGCTGAGGGCCCCTTGAGGAGCGCGCCCTGCTCGCGGTTTGCTCCCTGTTCAGCCGAAAGAGCCTGACTGTGAGCAGCGCCTCCGGCTGAGCGGAGCCGGTGTCGCTCGAGGAGACCCCACTTCTCAGCTGGCTTGAGCTCTGGCTGAAAGCGAGGGTGACCAGATAGCAAGTGTGAAAAATCGGGATAACGGGGGTAATAGGAACCTATATAAGAAAAAGACCCCAAAATTGGGACTGTCCCTATAAAATTGGGACAGTCTGGTCACCCTACTGAAAGCTGTCAGCTTGGAGCATAGGTCTGAGGTGAGATGGTGCTTCTTACTCTCAGCGCAAGTGGGCTGCCACATTTCAGTACTAGCCTTTGTTTCCCTGTGTCTGCAATCAGTGATAGGCTCGGGGTGGTGTGCCTTGTGGTGGCCTGGTTTCAGGGTGACATGGATGTGATAAGAACAAGACTGACATTCAGAAAATCAGTTTCTGGTCTGATGATAGGCTCAAGACAAAAAAAGTACTCGTGGCTATAGCTGTTATCTGGCATGTAGAAGCAATCTGTGATCTAATAAACTCCCAGATTGAGGACCTGTGTTACAAAATACAACTGCACTCAATCATCAAGGGTGCCAGTGTAACGTACACATGCTTTCATCCAGACTTCCTAGATACTACAGTGCTATGGGCCATGTAAGTACTTATGGTCTGTGTTAGGTAGGATATCAGATTAGATTACTATAATGGTCCCTGCTAGCCTTTAAATCTATGAACCTAGATATAGATACCACTGTTTCTGTCATTGAGGTTTAGTGAGGTTAGCCCTTTTTCCAAACCATAGTGTCATGGATGTGAGCAGCTGCTGTAGCAATGGGTATTGTCATCATAACAAAGACACTACGCCCTTGTCCCCTCTTACTAACATAATAGGCGGGATGATGAGGTAGAACTCCATGTAAGGGCACCTTTGGGATTGAAAGTTAAAAGGTGAGCCATTCTAAAAGCTACATGTTTGTCAATAGTTGCGCATGATAAAGAATTGCAAAGGCAGACTATGCAAAATTAAAATGAATGTTTAACCCTCATCTATTGGCAGGGGGAGATGATTGACCAATGCAGCCAGTGCAGTTTCTGTCCAAAACTCAGATGTGAAACTTAATTGCCACGAGTAAAGAAAATCACAGGTTTCTTCATATCTATGTATCATTAGTTTTCAATAGATGTGCCATATATCAAGGGGGATGAGGCACATGATTTATGAGGACAGGCTGAGGGAACCGGGCTTATTTAGTCTGCAGAAGAGTGAGGGGGGATTTGATAGCAGCCTTCAGCTACCTGAAGGGAGGTTCCAAAGAGGATGGAGCCTGGTTGTTCTCAGTGGTGGCAAATGACAAAACAAGGAGCAATGGTCTCAAGTTGCAAATGGGGGCGATCTAGGTTGGGTATTAGGAAACTAGGAGGGTGGTGAAGCACTGGAATGGGTTACCTAGGGAGGTGGTGGAATCTCCATCCTTAGATGTTTTAAGGTCAGGCTTGAGAAAGCCCTGGCTTGGATGATTTAGTTGGTGTTGGTCCTGCTTTGAGCACGGGTGGACTAGATGACCTCCTGAGGTCTTCCAACATTACTCTATGATTTTATGATTTGTTCAATAGGAAAAAAAAATTTGTTGAACAATCACACAGATTAGAATTAAGATTTTTGTTATATTTGGCAGGGTGGATTTGATTTAAATCAATTTGATTTAAATCAGTAGTCAGGAAGCCTTGATTTAATCATGGATTTCTACATGAAAGTGCATTCTTGTTGGTTATAATGACCTTAATACATATTCTTCACAACTCAGAGAAAGATGTAGGTTTCATTTTTAGAAGGTACGCACTATACATTTTTAAGTGATTTATTTTGAAAACTTTTCAGATTAGTTTTACAGCTATATCAGAAAATGAATGATTGCTTATTTCATTTACCAAAGGTAATTGAAACAGATATTTTTGAAGTCATTGGGAGGTGAACTATCTCCAGTTCAACAGGTTAATCATTAATATTTGGAGGATTTTCTTGCCATGCTGTTTTGGAAGGAGAACATCACCAGGCAGAGATTTAAATTGTTTTATTTAATTAAAACAGGAACGTTATGTATTCTGGATTTTTTTCTTCAAGAGCAAACACATAATATTTTAACAAAACAAGCATACTATTTTTTGAATTTAGACAGACATTCCAGTTTTTTGAAACATGAGAGGTCCATCCAGCCCAGTATCCTCTCTATCGACAGTAGCCAATGCCAGGTGCCCCAGAGGGAGTGAACCTAACAGATAATAATCAAGTGAACTCTCTCCTGCCACCCATCACCAACCTCTGACAAACAGAGGCTAGGGACATCATTCCTTACCCATCCTGGCTAATAGCCATTAATGGACTTTATCTCCATGAATTTATCCAGTTCTCCTTTAAACCCTGTTATAGTCCTAGCCTTCACAACCTCCTCAGGCAAGGAGTTCCACAGGTTGACTGTGCGTTATGTGAAGAAGAACTTCCTTTTATTTGTTTTAAATCTGCTGCCTATTAATTTCATTTGGTGGCCCCTAGTTGTTATATTATGGGAACAGGTAAATAACTTTTCCTTATTCACTTTCTCCACATCATTCATGATTTTATATACCTCTATCATATCCCCCCTTAGTCTCCTCTTTTCCAAGCTGAAAAGTCTGGCCTCTTTAATCTCTCCTCATATGGGACCGTAGGCGGCAAGTTATATGGGCTCGCGGTGCCCGGGCTCCAGCAATATTCAGGGCCGGGTGCCCTGCTCCAGCAACCCTGGCCCCGCCTGGATCGGGCCCCGCGGGTCTCCCCCCACCGCCGCACTGCGTCCCTGCCCGGATCGGGTCCCGGCCTCTGCCTTCCACCCCTCCTCCGTGCTTCTCCCCTCCTCCGTGTCCCCTGCCTGTTCTGAACGTACTGTCAGAGAATGGCTTCCGGCAGAACTGCTGTCTGCTGCCCCAGGGTCCTAGCGCCTGCCATCCACTAATGGCAAGGCAGGCAGCCCTTACCCTGCTCTTCTGCCCTAGCCCTGAGCCTCTCCAATGCCCCAACCCCCTCATTCTCAGCCAGAGCCGTCATCCCTCTGCACCCTGATCCTCTTCTCCAGCCAGAGCCCTCATCCCCCTGCACCCTGATCCTCTTCCCCAGCCAGAGCCCTCATCCCCCTGCACCCTGATCCTCTTCCCCAGCCAGAGCCCTCATGCCCCTGCACCCTGATCCTCTTCCCCAGCCAGAGCCCTGATCCCTCTGCATCCTGATCCTCTTCCCCAGCCAGAGCCCTCATCCCCCTGCACCCTGATCCTCTTCCCCAGCCAGAGCCCTCATCCCCGTGCGAAAGTGCTTATCCTTTCGTTTGTTATTTTAAAGCTTCGTAATTTAATTCTGTCGTTGCATAATTTCTCTTAAGATTCACTCATTCCTTCCCAAATTTCAACAGCGTCAGCAATAAAACATCTATTTCCGTGCATTTTGTTCACGACTACAGAAATAGGCTTCAGGGTACTCAGCATGTGTTCAAGATTTCTCTTAAGCCCAATTTCAGAACTTTGGCTGTGACAGTGCCATCGCCATCTGGTTAACATTTGTAATTTTTTTCACAGTTTGTTCAAAACTGTCATCAGATTAGGGCCAGTTCTTGATATAGTACTCAAAACAGTCCACTACTGAATTCCATCGCACGTCTTGTGGGAGAGTTAGCTTGGTTCCTCCCACTTTTTTCAGAGCAGTTTGCTGCTGCAAAGTAGTTGTGCTGCTGCAAAGTGGTTGTTACGGAAATATTTTGCAATTTCTGGAATGCTGAAGTCTTTGGCTAGGAGGTGCATCAAATGAACACTGCAACCCCTATGTTACTAGCTTAGGACTCTCTTCTAAATAATTTCTTCTCATCTTGGATACATTTACAGCATTGTCTGTGACCAGCCTGTGTTCTAGACATTTGAATTTTTTTTTACAGTTTGTTATAGTTTCTACTACTACTTCTTGAAAGTATTCTGCTGTGTGTGCATTTCCTCATGTATCAAATGTTTCTGTAAGGAAGACATTCCCTTCTGTTGTCATATAAACACAGACAACAGGATCATTGTGGACATTGCTCCACCCGTCAAGCCTCAGGTTAACAATTTTACCCTCTAAATCTTTTGCACACTGCTCAATTTCTCTTTCATGTACTTTTATCCAGCAATTTGCCTGTGACATCGGCTCTGGCTGGTGGACTGTATCCTGGTCTTAATGACTGAATCATGTTAATGAAGTGTAGGTTCTCAATCATATGGCAAGGAGAGTTTGTTGCATTAAAAAAACGGGCAATTTTTTCATCATTTACCTCTTTTTTGTAATCTGCTGGTTTTTATCACAAAATTATTTATGGTTGTTTCTGGATGATGTTCTTTTTTTTCTTTTTGCTATAGGTGTTGTACTATGGCTATGTGACATACATGATGTGACTGAAACACTATCGTTGGCAGATAACTCTGAAACTATAGAAAATGATGACAATCTTGAAAGTGGATAGTGTTTAGAATCGTATATGTTGAGGATAGATTCTCCTAAACAAAATAGGCCAATGCTGTTATTTAATTATTATTACCATACTGCTCATTTAGTGTTACTCATTGCATTCACTGATACTCCGTACTGCTTTAAAGGTGAAATTTTAAAAGGACGATCTGCTTATATCAGCTATTTATTTTTTATCACAGCTGCATCTAAAATGATAGTTACTCTCTGGTATTAACAACTAAATTTTTTGCTCAAACCTGAGAATTCAAGAATAGTCCAGAAGGAAGACAGGCAGTCCTTAAGAAAGAAGTATGAAATAAAAAAGTTTACCAACCTGAAAGATCCTGCATGTTCAGACATGTTCCTTTCATCATCTTCAATGCAGCTTCCTCCTGAGAAGGAACACTTCTCATGATGTTGTTTCATTCAGGGCAACCAGGCCTTGCATTTCTTTGTTGCACTGTTTTGCATTTTGCACACATGCCTGTCTTACCACAGGGAGAGGAACTTCATTAAAATATTCCCAAACTGGTCTCTCTTTACTACTGCCATTCTCTTTTATGGCTGATGCTCATTCAATGAAGGCTTTCCCTTCAAGAGAGAATGGTATGAATATTAGCATTCTCAGGAGACCTCAAATGAAGGCTACAATCCTCTGCTCAAGACCAATTCACCAACTTTGGAATATGCTGCTCAACAGTTTCACTTTTGTTTCTACTGCCCTGTCCCTCCCTTCTCACATTTATCTCTCCAGATCTTCTCCTTTGTCCAGATCTATTCCGCCCCAACAATCTTCTGTTCATTGAACTTTTTGAAACTTTGCACCTTTTTAGAGAGAGGTAAGGGATTGACTCCCTGTGTACACAAATTTGCCAGTCCAGGGACACATAGGTGAGGTCTGTTATTTCTCACTCTATTTATTATATTATTTATTTACATTACTTAACTTACAAACATTTTGCTTTAACAAACAAGCGATGGTTAACCTCTCTGGAGACACAAATCCACAGTTCTGAGAACTGCAAAACTAAGCATCTCTGATGCGATCTTCTAGACTGAGCACTGAGTCCATTGGGTAGATAGAAAGATTAACCTAAAATAATCTATACAGAAGCCCCTGGAACCCAATAAGATTTGGGTCCCTAATCCATGAACTATTGGAACTTTTACAAACCTTTCTTAAATTTACATGAATATATTGTCTCATACTATAAGAATTAGAATTTATAATCCCTATTCCATGATGAGATATCTGTGAACTATAATGTATCTTAATTAAAACTATCTTTAGATATGTTTTTCCTCAAAAGTATTTTATAAAAAAAAATCCAATTTAAATTTAAAAAATCCACTTTTTTTTTTTTAAAAAATCATTGAGTTTTACCCACCCTGTTGTTTGGGGACTTGCTGTAGATTTTTTTTTTTTTAATCTTCAGTCTATATAATTGACATTTTTCAAACTAGTAAATTCATTGTATAGTTCTCTAGAAGTGTGATTGGATGATAATTGATTCAGTTTGGAATGATGTAAGACAAGTTTTATGAATTGTCCAAAAGCAGGCTTATTTTCATTTAAATCAGATTTTTTTAAATCAATTTGTTTTAAATCAAATCCACCCTGATTTCATTGTATCTTTTCTATTCACAGTAAAGACATGAACCGAGGGATGATGCTGAAATTGGAAAACCTGGTCCAATTACGTTGTGCTTGCAGACAGCTGCATAGTCTTTCTTACAGGAAAATTCACAGAACACAGTGGAAGCCTGTGCAATCATCCACATACACCATGCGGCCAGTTCAGCTGCACCCACAGCTCTGGCAAACAAACACATTCTTTGGTGTTGCGCTCTCACAATATAGGCTTTTAGCTACAAAGGAGGTAATGAACAAGTTCCAGCAACTACTTTATCCCTGTCTGAAAGTACAAAGTGCAAAAAAAATCAGTTTTTGAGCATTTTCATTATATAAATAGTTCATTATATAAATCTGTTAGTAACGAATTTACAGTGTATAAGATTGTTACTCCCCTGTATAGAGAATTTACTTTAGATTTACAAGACATATTAATATATTTGTAGATGGAGAGAGCTCCAATACCAGACATTCATTTGAAGTTTTTTAAATCCAAATGTTGCAGCACCAGACATCTGAAAGAAAAACTGACTATAAACAAGTGGAAATGATTTTCATTGTTCAAAATGAGAAATGCAAAAAACAGTAAAAATGCCACAGTGGTTTTTAAAATATTCACTATTTTAACAGTTCTTTCAGGAATTTGTTTGTAATGTAAGCAAAGATACCTGTTTACAGCTTACAGTTTTTGTTTTCATTAGCCCTTTAAATATTGTTTATTAGTCATTCCTTAATTTATAAAAGCAGCAAAGAGTCCTGTGGCACCTTGTAGACTAACAGATGTATTGGAGCATGAGCTTTCGTGGGTGACTACCCACTTTGTCGGATGCATGTCCTTAATTTATGCCACCCGTGTATCCTTATGTACATGTCTTGCTCCTTTGTAGGGGAAAAGACCAGGAAAACAGAAATTACAGCCAATAAAACTTAAAATAGAAAGGCAGGAGGTAAACATACAGCCAAGGATGACAGCTGAAGATCTTGCAAGAGCTATGAATAAAGACATAGGTGAGCCAATTTATTCTTTGAAAGAAGATCCAGCAGTGTAATATTTAAGACAATAATAGAGTTTTGAAGAATGCTATAGGAAATATCATGCTGGAATTATCTATATTATAATTTGATTACCTCACCTTTTCTCATCAGGATCCACAATAAATCGCCTGTCCACTGCCAGACAAACTTCTTATATTAGAGTTCTAACAAAATGAAAAGAAAATAGTAGTAGTCATATAATCCTGATTATGAACATTTTGTGGAACATCACCGTTAGATAAGAAATATTTTTGCCTTATTTGAGTGACCTTTTCTTTATATGCATGTCTCTGTGAGCCTATATCTTCTGTTTCTGACTTTTTTCCTCTGTGTTCTTCACTTTTCCAGCCAACAGGTAGAGAATTAGAATAGCACTATCTTCTTATGGTGAAATGCTTTACATACTGTATTAGATAAATTGTGAATGAAATTGACTAGGATTATGCAACTGTTTTAATCAAATGTTTCAGTACAGAAGCATAGCACCACTCTAACCCTACATCTTTAGCACAGCTTTCCAGCAGCCATTGGTCAGGAAAGGCTTGGTGCGCCGAGGTCCCCAACCTGAAAACTGATGGTAAAAGACCAAACAAATCATGGTGGTGTTGCCATATTAGTGAACATTTTGAGCCGCATATTTAGTACTTGACTTTCCACTAGCAAACAAGCAATTATAATTCCAATGTTTTAAAATAGTTTGTCAGCTAGAACAACGTGGGCCTTGTCTGCATTGGAAATTAGCCTCAATTTCAACCATTGCTGTAGCTGTACTAGTGCAAAACCCAAATGTAGGCAGAGAAAGCTGGGATTTACACCAGTAGAGCTTACATCTGTTTGAAACAGGAGTAACCTCCGTCCATGCAAATTGCAGTTTCCTTTTTTACATTAGAGGTTTGCAGTGGTGCAGCTGCAGTGAGACTGAAATTGGGCTATTTCCCAGTGCAGACAAAGCTTTACTTTCTAATATACACTAATAAAGTTTTGGGGGCATAGTGCTACATTTTTACACTTTCAGCAAATATATTATACCATTGATGCCTGAAATCAATTGTTTATCAGAATCATACTAATTTTTAGGTTTTTTATGTAATTCTATACTCATGTAAATGCCCACCTTAATAGCTTTTCTCAGCACTGTGCTGAGAATAAAGAAAATCTGTCATGTCTCTTTGTGTATGTCTGAGATGTCTGCTGACTCGTTAAGTTTTCCAGTATGTCACTCATTAGCAACTCTTAATTGCTGCATTGTTTCTTGCATTTCAGTACTACAAAAGAGGGGGAATGAACAGATTTGCCTGAGATTTTGTCATCCTCTGTGGCACTTCTCTACCATCTAATTCAGATGAGTTGAGTTCCTTTGATCTGGTAAATGTTTGGACCGGAATAAGTAAATAAAACAATTGGACCAACCTAGACATTTTAAAAAAATGTCCCACAGATGATAGGAGAAAGAGTTCTTTTATTTGTTGGTGCTCTAGCACACTCAGTATGAATTTTAATGGGATAGGCTGGGATAATAGAGGAGGTAAGTCTACAGAATAAACCCATTTGCTCACTTTCTCAGAAACCTGGTGGGGGAAGGGAGTCTTAACCTTGGTTGTGCATGCATTAGAGGGCAGAATTTGGCTGTTAACTTCAGCCAGTTCCTATTTGCAATTGTATGCCCTCCTGCTGCATTCACAATTGCATAATATACCTCTGGCAACTGCTGCTATAGAACTAAATGGGAAAGTGATAAAGGAAAGTGTTTTCAGCAATCCCTAATGCAGTTTAACACTTGGAAATAAGAGGAATCAGTGCCATGTGACCAGCCTATTCTCATGGACCACCAGTAAATATCTTTTTTTGCATTACCAGTTGTCCAGGTTTTGCATCACCAGATGTACTTGAAACTTCAGTTCTATTACTAGTCATTTACTCTGTGCATAGGATGAAAATATATCAAAAACCTGAAAGTTATGTGTATTTATAAAATCATTAAGTCATTTGATTAGATGGTCTTGTTTCAGAATAGCTTATTGAAGATGATTGGTCCATATAAATATACAATATTATAGGAATGTTTTATATTAATCTGGGACAAGTAAATACTCCATCTTGAATGTATTTTTTGGGAAGATGTACATTAACTATTGTGTGTATAAATCATTTATTTGCACTACTAATTCACATCCAACATACCCAGAAAAGAGAGGAGAACTGCTACTTTTCCTTCACTGCCCTACACTTCCTTGAGTGCAGCTGAAATATTGGATGAAAGCACATACTGCATTAATAGGTACCTCTGTCCCAGGTATCTTTTGGAGGATCAAGTGTTGTTAATTGTTTTTACTATTTTCTTTAATCAGATCATGTGTATGAAGCCCTACTACTCACAGGTGTTGCCCTAGACTCACTAGAACCAGATTCAGTTTTGGAAGAAGTTTGGATTAAGGAAGTTGTTAAAAAATCAGGGATGAAATACAAATGGG
Source organism: Chelonoidis abingdonii (assembly GCF_003597395.2). Lineage (NCBI taxonomy): Eukaryota > Metazoa > Chordata > Testudines > Testudinidae > Chelonoidis > Chelonoidis abingdonii. The sequence goes on along the minus strand of NC_133771.1, from coordinate 192,704,205 downwards.
CAAAATTAAAACAAGAAAAAGTCAGAGAAAATAAAGATGCCGTGAAAAGGTAAAACTGTGGTTGTTCTTTTGATTGTTTCCTACTACTATTAAAATAGCACATTTGGAATACACAGCTGATAATATTTAGAAAATAAATTTTAACTTCTGGTTTAATTCCTGTGCCCATGTAATTGCTACATCAGTGTT
>NC_133771.1:192647768-192703916 GCF_003597395.2 Chelonoidis abingdonii | reverse complement strand
CTGCTATGTATATCCGGAATTGGAAACCTTATCTTATGAAAAGGAGACTACAGATTGGCTTTGTTTAGACCTGACAAAAGAGGTTTGTGGGGGGATCGATTGTGCTTATAATAAATATCAGAGGAAGAATAGCAGATGAGGGAGTAGGAACTGTATTTAGGCGTAGCTTACCGGTGGAACAAGACACAAAGGAGAGTATAACCGGGCATCGGAAGTTATGACTTGAAATTGGACAAGGTTTTCTAACCTTCAAGGAGTGAAGTTCTGGCAACAGCTTCCCAAAAAAACCAAAAAAAAAAAAAAAAAAAAAAAAAAAAAGTGGGAGTAGTGGAGGCAAAAGACATATCTGGCTTCAAGACTAAGCTTGGTAAGTTTATGGAAGGGATGGTATGATGGGATAGCCTAATATGGGCAATTAAGTTGGCAATTGATCTTTGATTATCAGCAGGTAAGTATGCCCAGTGGTCTGTGATGGGATGTTAGATGGGGTGGGATCTGAGTTATTGCAGAGAATTCTTTCCTAGGTGCTGGCTGGTGAGTCTTGCCCACATGCTCAGGGTTTAACTGATCGCCATATTTGGGGTTGGGAAGGAATTTTCCTCCAGGGCAGATTGGCAGAGGCCCTGGAGGTTTTTCGCATTCCTTTGCAGCATGGGGCACGGGGCACTTGCTGGAGGATTCTCTGCACCTTGAGGTCTTCAAGCCACAATTTGAAGACTTCAGTAACTCTCAGACATAGGTTAGGGGTTTGTTACAGTAGTGGATCGGTGAGATTCTGTGGCCTGCACTGTACAGAAGGTCAGACTAGATGATCATAATGGTCCCTTCTGACCTTAAAGTCTATGAGTCTATTTACAAAATGTCACTCCGGAGCTAGTTTTTATGTCTTTATTGCATTGTTACTAGCACCAATTTTAATAAAAACAGAATAAAAAAATACTTCTTGTGTTTTCCCATGATTTTGCAACCCAAAAAAGCAGTGATATCATTTTATTAATGTCATTTTCAATGTTTGGACAGTTTATGAGCATAGTTTTAAGCCTAGTGCAAACAAACGTGCTTATTGAATGTGCAAACAGGATTCTCTTGTTTCATGTAGCAAACAGTAATAACTGAAGAAAAGACAGATTGCCTTAATTTAGAGCTTAGATAAATGTTGTGATACTGATGTAAGAGAGAGATGCTTATTTCTTTCTCAGTTCCTATCATCCTTGCCATAAACAAATGTGACAAACCTGAAGCTGATCCTGAAAGAGTGAAGAAAGAATTGCTGGCTCATGATGTCGTTTGTGAAGAGTATGGGGGTGATGTTCAGGCTGTACATACATCTGCACTTAAGGTAAAATTTTGGTGGATGAATGGTCATGTTCGGGGGATTCTGCCATGTGGATACAGACCATGCTTTGATTTGGCACTTGGAAAATGAAAGTTTTGAGTTGAGGCCTACCCCTGGAGTATGCTGAGTGCCCTGAGCTCCCAATGGAGTCAGTTGGAACCAAGAGCTCTCAGTTTCTTGCAGGTTCAGACCTTTAATGAGCAGGAGACTAGCAGTAGAATTATAGACTTCCAGTTGGCTCTGATTTTTGTTAGTGGGTATTTGTTCCAGACTTCTGTCATTTTCTCATATTAGTGCTTTAAGTAAAAAGCATCCAGAGGAGTTAGTGCTGAAGTTAGGCAGAAAGGAATAATTCAAAACCAAGTATAAACCTTCATAATACAAGTTTGGACAATGGGGGAACAGTTGATAGGAAAGAGCAAGTCTCATCTATTTCCTCTAGACAACTGTTAGTTAACTACTATAATCTGAAATCCTAGCTGTACTACTTGTACTTGATTCTGTGGTAACCAGTGTTATCTTGTCAGGAATTAAATCTGCAGCATGCTAATGACTTTATTGCTGTCTTTCTGAATCGATCCTTTCTCCTCCTCTCCTCCCATGAATTGCCAGCAAATTCAAGCACTCCTGAAATTATGCACTCAGTCATCCACAATGTGAATACATAAAAATGGTGTCTTTACTCATTTTTGTGGCAGCCTCATTGTTGCATTATTTTTCACATTATTTTTCACCTGTGGTTACTGATAATCTCTTTGTGGCATGTCCTCTTGTGACGTTCTGTACCTCGTGGGAACCCCTACACCCCCATGTTCATCCTTGTAAAATGATTGTGTGGTATCCAATGCAAAGTTTATTATGTCCGATATCTTTGGAAGGCTGATGATGCACTGAGCATTGTTGTTACAGTAATATTATAATTATAGGTTATAATTTCATGTATATAGTTATGAGGTTGAAAATGTCTTCATGGCTTCAAATAAGCCCACACAGAAACTCTCCAAGAGCAGAGAGGCAGTTCGTACCTCATCAGGGCATGTATGGGACAAACCCAGCCCAGCCTCACAGGAGCAAAGGATGCTGTCCTAGGCAAGAACAAAAGGATCTGTTGGAATCTCGAGTTGGACTCCCCTTCCTTTGGTCAGTTTGGGACAGCAATGAGGTAATGCTCACCTGACTTTGAAGGGTTGGGGGCAAAGCCAAAGGGGAAGAAAGAGCATGATAAAAGGGAGAGACATTTGCCATGCTCTTCCTCTCTCTTCCACCTCCATCTACAGACATCACCCTCAAGTGACAGAACTGCTTATCAAAGGGGAGAGCCTGGCTGAAGGGCAACCAGCCAGCCTATGGTGAGAAGCGTCTAAGTTTGTAAGGGCATTGAAAGTGTTAAGATCAGCTTAGAATGCATTTTACTTTTATTTCATTTGACCAAATCCGACTTGTTGTACTTTGACTTATAATCACTTAAAATCTATCTTTATAGTTAATAAATCTGTTTGTTTATTCTACCTGAAGCAGTACGTTTGATTTGAAGCATGTCAGAGACTCCCCTTGGGATAACAAGTCTGGTACATATCAATTTCTTTGTTAAATTGACAAACTCATATAAGCTTGCGCGCCCAGTGGGATAACTGTGTCGCTGGCAGGACAGAGGTTCTTAGATTTTCTGTGTCTGGAACCAGAGATATGTCGTTGCACAATCGAGAGCAGCTTACATGCTAGACGGTTGTGTGAAAAGTGGGGGTTCTCACACAAGCATGAGTAAGGCTGGCTCTAGAGTCAATGGATTGGAGTACCTAGCGGCTCATGGTGCCAGATACAGCCGGCGAACATCCACACACGTCTTTCCTATCCTGAAAGAAAATTGTAAGTCTCTAGAATGATGAAAAGGAAGAGACGAGATGAACATTAGCCAGAGGATCGTCTGTTCACTAATCTAAATCCATTAATGATCACACTTTCAGTTGCTTTCTTTTATACCTATCTTAGCTGGCGTTGCTTCCTCTGAACTTTATTGGGAATTACATTGTAATGATCATTAATGTTTCATTTTTGCCTGCCTGTATGAACAGATTGATACACTCGCTGACTGGCATCCACAGTCCTAATGTCACCATTTCTCTGTTTAGACTGCTCTCCTACCGCCAACCCCTGAGTGCTGCTAACTGTTGGTCAGGAACAAAAAAAGGTCAATCTCCCAATTGGTACTTTACTCAGCCCTGACAAAAGCAAGAGTTAATGGGAGCTCTAAGGCAGCTGGGGGCAGCTTGCTGCTCAGGCAATCAGGAAGACGAGAGGGGCAAAAAATTGGTTCTGAAGGGGAAAGGGGCACACTAACTACCACACCAGTTCTCCTCCTACCCAATTTGCTCCTTGTTTCCCAACATCCACATCTGTTCACAGCCTTGAAAAAAAAAAAAAAAAAAGTGAAGTGTGGAAAATATCTTTACAAGAGAATAGTTTACTAATACAAAGTATTAAACTCCCTCCTATTTCAAGCACTAACCATGGATGCCAGGCTGCTTTGCTCACGGTGCAAGACACCCCCCCCCCCCTTCATACTTCTGATCTTTGTTACTTGCAAATTCAGGACTGGTAGCGCTGCAGTCTTAGCCATGATCATGGTATAATGATCAAGTGACCCTCGACAGGTGCAGAGGCCACTGGTCAATTGGTGCAATTGTGGAATTGGAACTATGGATCATGTGTATTGGACAGAGTGGTAACTGAAATTCATTCTTCTGATCCTGTTATAACTATCTGCCTCTTTAATTCTTAACTGTTATTTGGTACAGGGTGAGAACCTGATGGCTTTAGCAGAGGCAACTGTTGCTCTAGCAGAGGTGTTGGAACTCAAGGCAGACTCCACAGGCCTAGTAGAGGGAACCATAATAGAATCTCGCACAGATCAAGGAAGAGGGTAAGTCAGCTAATCATCTGTCTTCCTTTCAACTTTAATTAATGTTTCTGTAAAGTTTATTCCAGTAGACTTGGTTAAAGAGGCCCTGTCCAGGTGGTTTCCAAAATGTAGGTTTTAATTGGGGGGAGGGGGGGGGAAGAAGGGGGAGGTAAATTATAAAACGCTAATATTTTTAAATGGGAAAAAAAGATTGTTGTTTGGGTTTAACAATTCCTCAGCAATGTTTGCAATCCAAACATTGCAGTATTTATTGCCTTACTGCATGGGAACCAGAAAATGAATAGTTAGAAACTGACTGGGCTGTTTTATTTTTCAGTGGAACAAAGTGTTCTATAAGCAGACAGCGTAAATGGTAAAACAAAAACTAAATTTTATTTAAATAAAATATTAACAACAGAGATTTTTTTAAAAATCCATGAATATCGATCTGACAGTTTTTTAACCTATGTAGTTTACTTACTATAAAACAGAAAACTTTTTATGAACCATCCACTAAAAAGTGTCTCTTTATTCTTTAAAATGGTGATATTTAAAGGGTACCTTCAAAAGAAAGAAATCAAATTATATGTATAAAGGGAGCCTGGAAGGTTTCTTTTCAACAAATTCTGCTTGATCTTTATTACCGTTGAAATATAAGCAATGTGTCTGTTACATCCTGGATTTTCTGGAGGACTGTTTGGTGTCACATATTTTGTGAGTTTTCTCAGTGCCTAATGGAAGAGGAGGAGATTGCTGAATTTTTAACATCTTTATACATCTAAAGATACTAAAAAGGATACAACCCATTTTTTTCCTTTGCAAGTCTCCTTTAAACCTTCCTCTGCATGGTGATGAAATGTTTAACAGATGTGTTCTGAGGTCATAGCACATACTGTTCTATAGTTGCTTATTTCGTCTTTACTTAAAGGCATGTAACTGTAAATATGATAGCAAACTTAATTTTGTCTGTCTTTCCCTTTCTCCTCTTCCTAGTCCAATAACCACGGCCATAATCCAGAGAGGAACTCTGAGAAAAGGATGTATTCTGGTTGCAGGTAAAAGCTGGGCAAAAGTGCGCCTGATGTTTGATGAGAATGGCAAAACAGTAGATGAAGCCACTCCCAGCATGCCGGTGGAAATTGTGGGCTGGAAGGAAGTCCCTTCAGCAGGAGCTGAAATCCTTGAAGTAGAATCTGAGGTATAGCAAGAATAACTTAGTGCATAGCTAATACGCTTGTATTGCAGTTTGTAACGTAGGTAGAATTAAGTACAAAAATGGTAACGTTCATTCAAAATGAGCCATAGTAACTAAGGCTTGAAGACAAAACCTGGGTACTAAATGTGGCTCGGAATAGGTTTTCCACAATAGGATTGAAGAACCCAATGAAACACATAACCCTTATTCCATCCCCTCCTCCAGCACTTCCACATTGATCTGCTCCACATTTAGCCAAAGAAAGTGATCTCTCAGTGGGATGGAAGTGTAACCTGTGGTCTCCTGTTTCCCTATGCCTCTGCTTGACTGTAGCTGGTGTTTGGGTGGCTTCTGTTTCAGTATTGCCTTGGCTGAGTGTCCAGGAATAATTACTAATTTCTTCTCAAAAGCCTCTCCAAGGACTTAGGGTGTCTTCTCTTCAGTAGCGTATAATAATAATTTCTTTAAAACTTGACATAAAATAAACCAAAACTTAATGGGCTCATTATTCTCAGTCTTAGAATTAATGAGACTCAAAATACAACAAAGGAATTGGTGTGCATAACTTGTTCTAACTTAAACTCTGCCAAAGCTAATACAGATAGGAACTGTTTGTGTCATTAGAGGGAACAAGCAGCATCATTTAAGACTCCAGTCTCTCCAAAGCTTCCTGTGTTTTTCCCCTGTCCCTTTTGTAAGACCAAATGTCAGAAGCCCACCCCTGATACCAGGTTTCTCATGTCAGTGTTCTCCTTGTGTCCTTGGAGTCCCTCAGATATACCTTTCCAGTGACTTTGATATCAAATAATCTGCAGAGAGGCTACAACAATCTCTTATGAATTGGCCATTGTATGTTTCCAAAATCGATTTAGGATTGTTTGTTGCTTTGGATAAATGGTTCTGGTGTCAGTTTTTTGGTACCACAGAGTGAAGTGAGAGATTCCTAGGAGCAAAATAATGCAGTTTATTCCCCAGTAGTTTATGGAATGGTTACCATGCCTCTGTATGTTGGCTTGAGAACATGTCTATGTTGGGCACTTCTCTTGTTGTCTTCTGTGACATGAGATGGTTTGTTTAGCTAGACTATAAAATAATACTTAAAATTAAAAGCAAAACAAAGTTAAAATCAAGAAAGTACTTGAATGGTGTTCATCAGATAATCATCTAGAAAAGTGTTTTCAGACCAAGCTGCCTAGTACTATATATTGATTAAGTAACAGTGCTGTCTCTTCCGCCAAGCAAAGGGCACGTGAAGTTGTTGACTGGAGAAAGTATGCTGAACAGCAGGAGAAAATCAAACAGGATATGAAAGTTATTGAAGCAAAGCAAAAGGAACACAAAGATGCATACAAGAAAGAGCGAGAGAGCCTATCCAATCTGACCTGGAGACAGAGAAAAGCAGCGTTGTATAAAACCAACAAACATCTAATAGTTATGAGGTCTAAAGAGAGAGTGGAGAGTGACAGAAATGTGCTACCTGTAATTGTTAAAGGTGCTGTCATGTTCAGTTGATTTTGTACTTGTTTTAGTATATATTTCCAAAGTTTAAATTTAAACCTATTGTAATTATAGGTTTTTCTTTGAGTGAGTATCGACACAGATTCTACTCCTGGTGTATGAGATCTAATTCTTGTGAATAACACTGTTGGGGTTTCTCCTGTGCCCTTTCTTCTTCGAGCTGAGGGTATAAAGGACGGGGTGGCCACAGTGCACATTTTGTTCCTTACTGCCTGTGGCTGTGGGATGGCACCCTATAGTGTTCACATCCCTTGCCCTGAACAAGTTAGCTGACAGTTCTATTAGTTTATTTTTTGCTTAGATAAGTTTTCTTTGCCCATTGACTTTTAAAAAAAAACAAAAAACCCTTAGATTTAGAGTAGTGATAGGTTTTCTGTCCCTTTGTCCAAAAACTTAAAATGACTGACTGCAAATCTCTAGGTTTTAAGGTCTGTCCCTCCTGTGTGACACAGGGATACCAGTCACAGATGCTTCTGATGCTGCTGTGCCTAGGAGAGGATCTTGCTCCAGAGTGCTGCTTGATTGCCTAGTCCTTCTCCAAAAGGACTCAAATAGTGAAGGAGGCAAAACAAAAACACATCCTCTAGGAAAGGTCCATGCCAGCCTTATCAAATTTTGACAGACTTTTTAAGACACTCCAGATACAGGGCCTATCCCATGCTTTGAGTGCCCCAGTGAGCTGAGATGCCACCCGAAGCTGCAGGGAAATTTGTCACTCATAAGCCCTACTTGCCAACTATATTGGTAATATTTTCAGAAAAGGCTTTTAAGGAGGTCTCCCAGATATTTATTCCCCTCTCCAAACAGGATGGAAAGTCTCCTGTAAGGCTCACTAGTCTAAAACCCTAAAGTGGAATCCCGTTTCAGTGCACCTACACCGAAACCCAAGCCAACACCAACAGTCTATCCTATTCCTATGTAGGTTCTTACATCACACTCATCACCGTAGTATCTAAGTGCCTTCAGTAGTGCATTAAGCAGTGCAACTAAAGTCTGTCCGCTGTTGTTCGTTAGAGCAGTGTTTTTCAAACTGTGGGTCGTAACCCAGTACTGGGTCGTGGAATTTAAGGCACTGGGTCACCTTGCTCTAGTCAGCACCACCGACTGGGATGTTAAGTGCTGCCCAACTAAGGCAGGCTAGTACCTACCTTCCCAAACCCCTCATCTCCAGCCCCACCCCAGAGCGTGCACCCCCAGCCCAGAGCCTTGACCCTCTCCTGCACCCCAAACCTCTGTCCAAGCCCTGAGCGCTCCCCCTGCCCCAAACCCAGAGCCCCTCGCACATCCTGAACCGCTCATTCCCAGCTCCATTGGGTCTTGGGCATCAACCGGTTTCTTCAACTGAGTCCCCAGCGAAAACAAGTTTGAAAAACTATTATGTTAGAGATCCTGTTCCCAAGGGGAAGGCATATGTCTTGTACTGGTAGAATCCGCTTTTTTTTTTTTTTTTTTTTTAAATATATATATATATATGTTGCTATATATTTGTATTTAATGCAGGTTAAAGAAATGCACCTTGCACTTGGAGCAGAAAGTGGTGAGGTTTGTGATGGTCCTTAATTTTGTGGGGGAGTTCATTCCAGTCTGGGACTGACCTCAGAAAAAGTTTTGTCTCCTGCACAGATGAGTTTTACCCTTATTTTAGAGAGTTCTGTTGTGCCAGAGAAGCAAAGTTGTTGACCACACTCTTTATCCTGGAGGATTAGGCCATGTTTTTGATATCCTGGTTCCAGGGCATGCAGCACCTTGAAGATAAGGACCAAAACCTTGAACTTGATGCTGTGTTCTATGGGAAGGCAATGTAGAGAGCAGAGGACAGATCTGATGTGCTCTCAGTAGCCTGTGTTGCTGAGGAGACGTGCTGCAGCATTCTGTTCTAGTTGCTGTTCCTAAGTGCTGAAGGCTTCAGGTATATTAGAATCATAGAATAGAATCATAGAATATTAGGGTTGGAAGAGACCTCAGGAGGTCATCTAGTCCAATCCCCTGTTCAAAGCAAGACCAACACCAACTAAATCATCAAGGTCAAGCTGGGCCTTAAAAACCTCTAAGGATGGAGATTCCACCACCTCCCTAGGTAACCCATTCTAGTGCTTCACCACCCTCCTAGTGAAATAGTGTTTCCTAATACAGTAACTCCTTGCTGAACGTTGTAGTTATGTTCCCGAAAAATGCTACTTTAAGCGAAATGATGTTATGTGAATCCAGTTTCCCCATAAGAATTAATGTAAATGGCGGAGAGTTAGGTTCCAGGGAACATTTTTGGTCAGACAAAAGATCGGTCTGTGTGTGTGTGTACATACACACACTCTCTCACATGCACAGTATAAGTTTTAAACAAATAATACTGTACACAGCAATGATGATTGTGAAGCTTGGTTGAGGTGGTGAAGTAAGAGGGTGGGATATTTCCCAGGGAATGCCTCATGGCTAAATGATGAGCTAGCATTCGGCTTAGCCCTCAAGGGTTAACATGTTGTTAATGTAGCCTCACACTCTACAAGGCAGCACGAATGGAGGGAGGGGAGACAGCATGGCAGAGAGAGACAGAGACACATAGCCTGTATGTGAGGGAGAGACATGCATTGCCCCTTTAAGTACTCTGACGCCACTCTAAGAACATTGCCTTTTTAAGTAGATCAGCAAGTTAAGCTCCCTCTGTCCTGAGCCCTGTCATGTCCCGCCCCCCCCCACCCCCCCATTCTCTGTGGAGATAAGATACAGGAGCTGGGGGTGGGGGACACTCTGACATTAGTACCCCTCTCCCCTGGGGTCTGCACTTCAAGCAGGAGGTTCCCAGGAGCAGCTCCAAGGCAGAGGACAGGAGCTGCACACGGCAGTGGGGGAGGGACAGCTGCACTGCCCAGCAATTGCTAGCCTGCTGGTCAGCTGCCAGACAGGGAACTTAGGAGAGCAGGGAGCTGATGGGGGGCTGCTGGTCCACCCTGGTTCTAAGTCCCCACCATCTAGCTCCAATGGGCTGCTCTTTCTGCAAGCAGTGGACAAAGCAGGCAGCAGCCAAACAACATTATGAGGGAGCATTGCACAACTTTGAACGAGCATGTTCTCTAATTGATCAGCAACATAACAATGAAACAACCCTAACCAGGACAACTTTAAGTGAGGAGTTACTGTATCCAACCTAGACCTCCCCCACTGCAACTTGAGACCATTCCTTCTTGTTCTGTCATCTGTTACCCCGAGAACAGCTTAGCTCCATCCTCTTTGGAACCCCCCTTCAGGTAGTTGAAGGCTGCTATCAAATCCCCCCTCACTCTTCTGCAGACTAAATTATCCCAGTTCTCTCAGCCTCTCCTCGTAAGTCATGTGCCCCAGCCCTCTAATCATTTTTGTTGCCCTCCGCTGGATTCTCTAATTTGTCCACATCCCTTCTGTAGTCGGGCGGGAGGGTGTGGGGGACCAAAACTGGACACAATACTCCAGATGTGGCCTCACCAGTGCAAAATAGAGGGTAATAATCACTTCCCTTGATCTACTGACAGTGCTCCTACAATGCTGTATTAGCCCAATGTACCATTGGCCTTCTTGGCAACAAGGGAACACTGCTGACTAGTATCCAGCTTCCCGTTCACTGTAATCCCCAGGTCCTTTTCTGCAGAACTGCTGCTTAGCCAGTCGGTCCCCAGCCTGTAGTGGTGCATGGGATTCTTCCATTCTAAGTGCAGGACTCTGCACTTGTCCTTGTTGAACCTCATTGGATTTCTTTTGGCCCAGTCCTCCAGTTTGTCTAGGTCACATTCTGGACCCTATCCCTACCCTCCAGCATATCTACCTCTCCCCCCAGCTTAGTGTCATCTGCAAACTTGCTGAGGGTGCAATCCATCGCCATTCTCCAGATCATTAATAAAGATGTTGAATAAAACCGGTCCCAGGACCGACCCTTGGGGCACTCCGCTTGATACCGGCTGCCAACTAGACATGGTACCATTGATCACTACCCGTTGAGCCCAATGATCTAGCCAGCTTTCTGTTCACCTTATAGTCCATTCATCCAGCCCATACTTCTTTAACTTGCTGGCAGGAATACTGCAGTAGACTGTATCAAAAGCTTTGCTAAAGTCAAGGAATAACACGTCCACTACTTTCCGCTCATCCACAGAGCCAGTTATCTCATCATAGAAGGCAACAAATGTACCACCTCTGGTACCTACAGCAAGACACCAACCACAACACTGAAGCCCCTGGCACAAAGTACTTTCGTATGGTCTATCTTGGCATAGAGTATGCCCATATTGAGACCCACCACCATGGTATGTACTATCCACCTCCTTGGCACTGACTGAGGTATTGACTATAGTAGATGTAGGACTCTGTATCAACTCTGATGCATGGCACGGAGACACCTTTCAGTGGGGCAGATGTAAGACTCTCCTAACAGAGAGGCTATGGGATGTCATTGCTAAATCAACCTTAGTGGTTATCTCAAGACAGGGCACAGCTGACAGAACTTCCCCTCTGCTGGAAAAGACATATTTCTTTTCCTCTCCAAGCTCACCCAAAGTTTCTCTCAAAGGGAGTTTCCAACTTTCATATCAATCAGTTGATTCATCTTCCTGTGTTCTTCCCTTGTCTATTCCGGGTGAAATAAACCTCCATATGTTTGAAGTCATCAGAGCATTGCCCTTTTATTTGGATAGGACCAATTCATTCCTGTGCACACCTGTACTCGACTCTCTCTTTGACATTCACTGAAAGGATAATATCATTGAGTGGGTCTCTGACTATTTCAGGACTTATTATGATTTGGCTAAGTAAGATCCCCCTGGATGTATTAACACTTAAGTAGTCTCTGCAGCATGTTTGATTAACATCTGCATGGGAAGCAACATGGAACTCAATCCATACATCTACCACTTGCTATTCCCTGGCACAAGCGCCTAGCTTGGATGCTAGCTTTGGTATGGCAGTACTGCAGCCTGTATTAAAGTAGAACTCCGGCTGCCTAGCTACCGGTAAATAGGCAACTATTTGTTAGTCACCAAAAGTGGAATCTGTGGACAATCACTTAAACGGTTACTTACCCTACAGTACCTATGGTTCTTTGAGATGTGTTCATCCAGAGATTCCCCACACATACCCCCTTTCATCCCTGCTAATTAGAGACCTGCTCCTAGGAGATTCATGGTGAAGGAACTGAGATGTGCACCCTGCTTTTAATACATTTGGCTGCAGGGAGTGAGTGAGTGTTCAAGGCACAGGGGCAGCTGCAACAGACATTGCTGTTCAAAAGAATCCAATCTTGTGCATGTGGGCTGCATGCACCCCTAGAGTGGAATCTGTGTGGAAAATGTCTTGAATAACCATAGTTCTTACCAGAGTAAGAACACACTCTGTTCCAGTCCTAAAATTAAGCACTGGCTTGTAATCTTTTGAGGAAGAACTTCCTGAAGAAAATGTTTTTTTTTCTTTAAGAAAATTAATGTATGTATAACTTAATGACTACAATAAATTTAAAGTGTAGTTTTACTCTGAAAAGTTACTATGTAAGTATGGCATATTCTTACTCAGAAGAACTACTTCCTAGATCTATTCAGAGACTTATCTGCTTATTTTGTTAAGAAATGTACTTTTACTACTGTCAGCCCTGGCAAACCAGCAACTATGGGCTTCTGTTCTGGTTCATACCTTAGCAACAGAATTGCTAACTAAAGCACTAATCCTACAAAGACTTAAGCAGGTGAGTAACTTTGAGCAATCCTACTGAAACTCGTGTGTAAACACATAACTCACCTGCTCAAATATTTGCAGGATCGGGCCCTAAATTCCAGTGGCAGGACTATCTGTGTAGACTCAGTCTGCAAGAATGCCATCAGTTATATCAGCTCAACCCCCTTGGCAATAGTGTTCCATTGGTAGAACTGAGGCCATGCAGAATTTTTATTGATGATGATGCAAGAGCCAGGAAGAGCCCAGCTTGACCTTAATATCCCAGGCTGAATGTGCAGGGCTGACGGTATTTGTAAAACTAAGCAAACTTGATCTGAAAATCATTGAGACACAACAAACATTGACCTCCCCCTCCTTCCAATGATGTTGCATTCCGTCACTTTTCAGAATAGAACACCACACTTTCAAGTTTGTGCAGTATGTTCAGCCGTCTCTTCTGTATGCAAAAAAAAAAATGCACCAGATATTAAATTTTTGTTGATGATATCGTACAACCTAGAATTCCCATGTGGCAGCATTTGTCTTTTGTTTGTTATAATTTTGATACTTGTGTATTCTGATTTTACAATGCCTAATAATAGAACATTTGATCTATTTAGGTGATGTGGACGGTTCCACTGAGGCCATTCTAAACATTCTGGACAGCTATAATGCTGACAATGAATGTGAATTGGATGTGATCCATTTTGGAGTAGGGGATATCAGTGAAAATGACATAAATCTTGCTGAAACATTTAAGGGTAAAGTATAAATTTAGACAGTGATCTTACGATCAGTATGAAATGCTTCATTTTTTATTAAATGAACAGGGTAGCTGTGCTTTCAGTTTGTTTCCTCTGTATAGTAATTTAGCAATACAATCAATGTAAATGTGTATGAAACATAAAAATAGTTTTCTGTCACAGAAAATAAATACTAGTATTTGTGCAAGGAGATATCCTGCTAGAAATCTAGTGAAAATGCATGTAATGTAGAGAAGGGTATACACAATACTGTATTGTCTATAAAGTGGCAGACAATACCTGCAAACTTATGTGTTGCAGACAGTGCTCTAGATTTGAGCCCTTATTCTGGTTGCCTTGTGCTGCTTCAGCAGTGCAAAGCAGCTAGAAAAATGGCTTAACCAGATCCCAGAGGATGTTTTTGTTCAGGGGAGTCCTGGTGGGGGAGGGGGTTGGCCAGCATAGTGGTTCCTGTTATAACCTCCCTCCATCCCAGGGAGCACGGCTGCAGTTCCTCTATACCTGTTAGATCCCCAGTTGCTGGAACTGCCCTGGACCATAGCTGGATGTAAATTAGAACGTCCTTCAGACTGCTCTGATTTATGCTGGAGACCAAAATAAGGAGCTGGACTTTTCTGGACCCAAGATAAGGAGCTCCCTTTCAATCCTGCTCCTTCATGTAGCATATTGCTCAGCTAGATCACAGGATCTAACTAGCTATCTATCTGCTTTGTTACATTTAACTGTATCTAGGAATTTAGAGACAGAAAGTGGGTGAGGTAATATCTTTAACTGGACCATCTTCTGTTGGAGAGAGAGAGAGACAAGCTTTTGAGCCACATAGAGCTCTTTTTCAAATATGGTCCAGTTGAAGATATTACCTCATCCATCTTGTGTCTCTAATATCCTGGGACTGACATGGCTACAACTGCACTGATCTAGGAACAGTATTTTGTGGGGGTTTCCATTGAAGCAACTCTTCTTAAAGTAAGAGAGCATTGTTGCAGGTGCTTAGTTTATTTGCAGTGACCCAGTATCTGATCTCTGATTTTAAAAATGGATGGAAAAGTTAAAATGGGAAAACTATAAAATTTCATTTTGCTATCAGTAATGTTGCTTTTTATTAGTGCTCAGTTTCAGGCTATCTTGACTCCTGATTCCAACAGTTGTTTTTTAAAAAAGGAAGAGAAAAAAGAGGATTATAATTTAAATTAGTAAATGTGAAAATCTCAACCCAAGTAAAGCAAACAATTTTCAGTTGTTAAGTACAGACTGTGCTAAGAATAAAATATTACATGAATATTCAAGGATAGTCTTTGCAAGCTCATCTCCAAACGTTTTCACTTCCTGCTTGAAAAACAAAGAAATTCCTGTACCTGGAGTGTATGCATTTAATAATAATCGGTGGTGGTTTTATCTGTCAGGTGTCATATATGGATTCAGTGTGAATGCAAACAAATCTATTCAGCAGCTGGCTGCTAAAAAGGGAATAAAAATTAAACTTCACAATATTATCTACCATCTTATTCAAGACTTGAAAGATGAGTTGAGCAGCAAATTGCCCCCGTCTGTGGTAGAACATATAATAGGTAAGTTTTCACTGGATGGTAAATATTGCCTTGAAAAACTAGATCTTTCTTGTGGGGTAGGGAAAATATTTTTCTGCTCTGGGGTGGGCCTTGATTTTAAATGGTATGTTGAGGAAATACACAAATCTCATTCCCCAGGATAGCTTTTCCACTATACTGGATTGCATAGAATTCCTCTTCAGTTGTTATCCTCAATATACAGCAGCAGAATGTTCAGAAGACTTAAGTTTTGATAGCAATAGAAGAGCACAGCAAAGCATAGCATTCATTGCTGGTGGAGTTTGTATTACATTCCCTTGCACTTAGTCCTTCCATTTCTTTCCTTAGGGGAGGCCTCTGTTCTCGCTACCTTCTGTGTCACAGTAGGAAAAAGCAAGGTTCCAGTGGCTGGCTGCCGAGTACAGAAGGGGCAGTTAGACAGAAAGTTGAAGTTTAAACTAATTCGTAACAGAGATGTTATTTGGAAAGGTAAAACTGCTATCAAAACATTTATCCACACTGATATTCTACTACACGTACATGCTCACCATTGGAGTTAGAGTCTTAGGCCCAGACTGTATCCTCTGATCTATACGGACAGTGGAAGTCAATGAAAATGTTTTGGTGTATCTGAAAGTGGAATTTTCTTCGTAAAAAGTAGTTCAATTAACTTAATACACTATTTACAGTAGACTTCACCTAAAAAGGACATCTAGTTCCTGCAAAGCTTGTTTTCTTGCTTAAGCAATACAAGCAGAATTGGTTTTGGACAGACATTTTCTTGACTAATCATCCTGGTGTTCATAGGTGCCAACTCTGGGGGTGCTTTGGGGCTGGAGCACCCATGGGGGAAAAATTAGTGGGTGTTCTGCACCCATCAGCAGCCAAACTCCCCACCCTCCCTGCCTCTTCCCCTGAGCACGCCGCATCCCAGCTCCTCTGCTTACCTTCCAGCGCTTGCCACTGCCAAACAGCTGTAGCACGTTCCGGGAAGGAGGGTAGAGGAGCGGGAACATGGCATGCTCAGGGGAGGAGGCAGAGAAGAGGCCAGGGCAGGGATTTGGGGAAGGAGTTGAATAGTAGCAGGGAGGGGTTGGAGTTGGGCGCGGACTTTGGGGAAGGGGTTGGAATGGGGACGGAGCAGGTGTGGAGTCGGGGCGGGGCTGGGGGTAGGGGCGGCATTAGAAGTCGGTGCCTATGCTGGTGTTCCCTCCCCATAAGAAACTTCCACGTGCTCTGAACCCCTGACAGCAGTCTGTGTAGGAAGGAGATAGTCAGGTCAATTAAACTTTGAAAGGAATAGCACCTGATTTTCAGAACCTGTGTAAATTATGGAGGTTCAGCATCACTAAAAATCAGAATCTTCTTGTATTGGCCTTGCCATGTAGTTTTTTTGTGGGGAGGGGGTTGTTTGTTTGAAGTCCACATTAGTCTTTATATTGGATCTATTTTTGCATTCTCTCTCTAGGATTTTTAACCTCACTGAAGCACCATAAAGATGATGCCCAGGTAATAAAAACTGGCATGGATTGTGGCCTCAGTTTGGATCAGAACATAGAGTTCAATATTGGAGATGAAATCATCTGCTATGAAGAAAAGGAAGTTGAGCGGACCATATCATGGGATCCAGGATTTTAAATAATTTTACTTCACTTGAATGTGATGGAGAAAAGACCTTCCATTATTCCTGATCATATTTACAGGAAGTTCTTATTATTAGAAACACTTATAAAGGGGTTTATATTGTAAGAATTCTTTGAGCTCTTAACAAGCGTTCTAACAGCTGATATTTCAAAAGTAAAAGGATTTGTTTCAGGGGCTATGAATGACAGGGGTGGCTTCCTCAGTTCTGCAGGATTGTGCCAGCTTTGTAGACCCATAAGCTCAGAGGACACAGGAAAGCATGGGAGCCAGTATGGCAGTGTTAACTCCTTGAGGACAGAAGAGATATATCTGAAACATGCTAGGAGTCATTTCTAGCATGAGTAAAAAGTACCTTTTTAGGAAGGAAAAGAGTATTTCAGGTCACTGTAATACTGTTTGTATTGGTAACATAGTTTGGTTGATAGAAATAATTCAACTGTTAAAATATTATCTGAAAAGAATAAAATGGCTAGACAAACACAGAAGGAACTGTTGGTGTACTGTCACTACATCCTTTGAGAAAACAAGTGACTTTATGTGAAAGGTTTGGCCTTCATTTCAGGAGGTTTCCAGCTCATCATCAAGGATCTACAACCTATCCTGAAAGACGATCCCTCGCTCTCACAGATCTTGGGAGACAGGCCAGTCGTCGCTTACAGATGGCCCCCCAACCTGAAGGAAATACTCACCAGCAACCACACACCACACAACAAAGACACTAACCCAGGAACCGATCCTTGCAACAAAGCCCGTTGCCAACTCTGTCCGCATATCTATTCAGGGGACACTATCATAGGACCTAATCACATCAGCCACACTATCAGAGGCTCATTCACCTGCACATCTACCACTGTGATATATGCCATCATGTGCCAGCAGTGCCCCTCTGCCATGTACATTGTCCAAACCGGACAGTCTTTATGCAATAAGAATAAATGGACACAAATCAGAGGTCAAGAATTATAACATTCAAAAACCAGTCAGAGAACACATTAACTTCCCTGTTCACTTGATTACAGACCTCAACGTCGCAATACTCCAACAAAAAAACTTCAAAAACAGACTCCAAGGAGAAACTGCACAATTGGAATTAATTTGCAAACTGAACAGTATTAAATTAGACTTGAATAAAGACTGGGAGTGGATGGGTCATTATACAAAGTAAAACCTATTTCCCCATGCTCATTTTTGCCCCTGCTATTACTCACACCTTCTTGTCAACTGTTGGAAATGGGCCATCCTGATTATCACTACAAAAGTTTTTTTTCTCCTGCTGATAATAGGCCACCTTACCTGATTGTTCTCATTATAGTTAGTATGGCAACACCCATTTTTTCATATCCTCTGTGTATATATATATCTTCCTACTGTATTTTCCACTGCATGCATCCGATGCAGTGGGTTTTAGCCCACGAAAGCTTATGCTCAAATAAATGTTAGTTTTGTGAGAGGAATGAGGAGTACTTGTGGCACCTTACAGACTAAGTGACTGGGCAACAAAATGGCAAATGAAATTTGATGTGGATAAATGTAAAGTAGCGTACATTGGGAAAAATAACCCCAACTATACGTACAATATGATGGGGGCTAATTTAGCCACAACTAATCAGGAAAAAGATCTTGGAGTCATCGTGGATAGTTCTCTGAAGACGTCCACGCAGTGTGCAGTGGCAGTCAAAAATGCAAACAGGATGTTATGGAGAATATCTATCCCCTTTTTAATGATTCCTCTTATTTTCTTATTGCCCTCATATAAATCCATAGTACGCCCACATCTTGAATACTATGTACAGATGTGATCTCCTCATCTCAAAAAAGAGATACTGGCATTAGAAAAGGCTCGGAAAAGGGCAACTAAAATTATTAGGAGTTTGAAATGGGTCCCCTATGAGGAGAGATTAAAGAGGCCCCGACTTTTCAGCTTGGAAAAGAGGATACATGATAGAGATAGTGCTTGTCCCATTTGTTTTTTTTAATGCTTGTAATTTAACTCTGTCATTGCATGTTTCTCTTTTTAAAATTTCACTCAGTTCCTTCCAGATTTCAACAGCGTCAGCAATAAAATGGCTTTTTCCCTGCATTTCGTTCAAGGCTACAGAAATAGGCTTCAGGGTACACAGCATACGTTCAACATTTCTCTTAAGCCCACTGTTGAGAACTTTGGCCAGTGCCATCTATTTTTTCACAATTTTGTTCACAAACTGTCATCAGATGGCCAGTTCTTGATATAGTGCTCAAAACAGTCCACTACTTGACTAATGTAGCATGTTTATCTGCGCGAGAGTTTAGACTTGCGTTCCCCCCTCCAGTTCACATTTTCAGAGCAGCTGCTGCAAGTGGTTTGTGCAGAAGTATTTTGCAATTTCAACATATAGCTCTTTATTCTGGAATACTTAAGTCTTTGGCTAGGGGCTGCATCAAATGAGCACTGCAACTGTAATGTTATTAGCTTGGGACTTCTCTTAAATATTTCTTCCTCATCTTGGATACATTTCAAGTGTTGTCTGTGGCCAAGCTGTGCTACAGACATTGAATTTTTTGTCTATGGTAATATGCTTTTACGGCGGCTACTTTGTAAGTATTCTGCTGTGTGCACATTTCCTGATGTATCAGTGTTTTCTGTAAGGAGACATTCCTTCTATTGTTATATAAGCAATACAACAGGATCATGTGTGAATTGTAAAAGGACAATCTGCCTATTTCAGCTATTTATTTTTATCACAACTGCATCTAAATGATAGTTACTCTCGGTTACTAACTACTGTATTTTTGCTCAAACTGAAAATTCAAAGAATAGTCAGAAGAAGACAGGCAGTCCTTAAGAAGAGTATGAAATAAAAGTTTACCACCTGGAAGATTGCATGTTAAGATGTTCCTTTTATCATCTTCAATGCAGCTTTCCTGAGAGGAACACCTCTCATGTATGTTGTTTCATTCAGGAACAGCTTTGCATTTTTGTTGCACTGTTTTGCACAATGCCTGTCTTAGGGTACGTCTACTGCACGATTATTTCGAATTAGCTTAACCGATATTACAAACAGATCTAATAAAACGGTTAGTGCGTCCACAGTGGGATCACGAAATCGATTGTTGCGTCCATGGTCAAAGCTACCATCGATTTCAGGAGCGGTGCACTGTGAGTAGCTGTTCTAGCACTTCCCGTAGTTCCACTTCGGGTTGAGGCACAGATGCCTGGATGAAACATTGCCCGGTGGTGCTGGGTACAGCCTCCCCCCTTGTGAAGCAGCAGACAACCCTTTGTGCGCCTTTTTCCCGGGTGAGCATTGAGCAAACGCATAGCACGAATCATACCCTGAGATCACAACGGTATCCTGACCGTTGTCAACACTCGCGTACTCTCTGCCAGCGCATTCAGTGCGAGAGGGTGACATTTACAGTATCAAGGAATTTATTATTTACTCTATCTTTCACGTGCTGGGGGGGGAAGAGACTGATGAGCTGTTCCGTGAAACACCAAGACTGTATATTAGCTACAGACATTGGCGTCAGCCAGAATAGCAAATAGTTTTCAGAGACTGCTGGGGACTGGTAGCTGTAGTCCTCATTACCCCCTTCTCCCTCCCTCCCTCCTATGAGCTCATCCGTTTGAGATCTTCTGGCTTCCGTTACGTTGTCACGCACCGCTGTGTACTGGAGTAGTTATATTTTTCAAACGCTCTTAGTTTCCTGTTTCTTTAACGAGCTCTGATAAAACAGATTTGTCTCACCATACAGCGATCAGATCTAGTATCTCCCGTAAGGTTCAATGCAGGAGCTACTTTGCATTTGAACTGCATCGCCACCGGTGCTGATCAGAGATGGACACGTGAAAGCCTAGGAAATGTCATTCTAAAGGTCTCGGGCTTTTCCTGTTAGCGGCCTCATCCGAGTTCGCGTTGCACACGCAGAGCGGTCAGTGGTGCACTGTGGTGGACCTCTAGAGACCACATAACTGGTCAATTTTCGTGTCCGCATCGTGAACCTATCCCGCGGGGATAATCCAATACTGTTCTTAGATGCGCTTTACTTCCGTCTGTCTAGGAGAAGTAATTCCGTAACATCGTTTCAGGTGTACCGTGTTCTAACATACATATTAATTGAGAGTCGGGAGCAGGTCTAGCTTAAATCGTAAGTCCCATTATAACGATTTAAATGAACTCGCAGTGTAGCCGTGCCTTACTCCCAGATAGAGGAACTTCATTAAAATATTCCCAAATGGGTTCTTTTATAGCCTACTGCCATTCTAGTTTCCCATCTAGTGAGAGAACTAGTATGGAAGATCTCAAATCAATGAAGGCTACACTCAGACCTCAAAGACTCCTGGACATATGCTTGCTCAAACTGTTTACTTTTGTATCAGAGAGGTAGCCATGTTAGTCTGCGGTTGTAAAAGCAGCAAGAGATCCTGTGGCACCTTATGATACACAGACCTATTGGATGCATCTGATGAAGATAACAGAGAATACATTGCTCAATACCCACGCAAACTCATGCTCCATACACATTGTTAGTTATAATTGTGCTACAGGATCTTTGTAGTTTAACTTTTGTTGCTCTGATGTCTCTCCTTCTCAGCTCATTTGTCCGAGACAATATTCTCCTTGTCCAATGTTCATCTGCCCCCAATTAAATCTCTATCCTTAACTTTTTTGAAACTTTGACTGTTAGACTTCGAGAGAAGGAGAATTGACTCTGTGTGCCACAAATTTGCACAGGATATAGGTTAGGTCTGTTATATCTCACCCTCTCTATATTATTTAAAAACATTTTTGCTGTTAACAACTTGTTATCTCTGGAGAGACAAATCCAGTTTGAGAATGCAGAACTAAGCATCTCTGGCATATGATGGCCAACACCTACAAAATCTCCACCAAGCATTTCTCAAAAACTACAATACCGCGCACGAGAAATTAGGAAACAGATCACAGAACCAGACGCATACCCAAGAAGCCTCCTATGATCAAGTCAAGATCACAGAAACCAACAGGACTCCACTGCTCATCACAATACAGCCCCCAGCTAAAACCCTCCAACGCATCATCAGGGATCTACAACCATCTGGATCTGATCCCAATTTCAAGGTCTTGGGTGCAGGCCAATCCTTGCCCACAGACAACCTGCACTGAAACGTATTCTCACAGCACTGAATCCGTACCATAGTAACTCTAGCTCAGGAACCAATCATGCAACAACCTCGATGCCAACTTGCCCACATATCTACACAGCAACACACATCACAGGACCTAACCAGATCAGCCATACATCACTGGTCATTAAGCTGCACGTACCATAAGTACAGTATATATACATCTCATAGCCAGCAATGCCCTCTGTCTATGTACATCAGCAACTGGACAGTCACTACGGAAAAGGATAAATGGACACAAATCAATATCAGGAATGGCAATAATATACAGAAACGTGAGAGAGCATTCAGCTCCTGGCCACACTATAGCGACCTAAGGTGGCCATCGTGATGTGCAAAAAACTCAGGACCAGACTCTCAAAGAGAAACTGCTGAGCTTCAGTCATCTGCAAATTTGACACCATCAGCTCTGGACTAAACAAAGACTGTGAATGGCTTGCCAATACGAACCAGTTTCTCCTCCTTGGTTTTCACACCTCTACTGCTAGAACAGGGCCCCATCCTCCTGATTGAACTACCTCGTTATCTCTAGCTTGCTTGCTAGCATATATTATATATATATAACTACCCTGGAAATTCCACTACCTGCGTCTGACGAGTGGGTATTCACCACGAGCATCACGCTCCAAAACGTCTGTTAGTCTTATAAGGTGCACAGGATCTCTGCTGCTTTTACAGATCAAGGTACTAACATGGCTACCCCTCTGATACTTGACTTCCCTTTATATCACTTGTACAGTGCTAGGACTGAACTAAATATTCAATTCAAAAGGACATTGAACTGTAAAATGGCTTTAAAGTTAGGTTTTGGAATAAACCTGTTATGATCAATAGTAATTCTATGAAGTCTTATAGGGTTTATTTTTAGAAGTAACTATTCCTCTGCAGCACTGAGAACTGCAGTGAGCTATACTGACTTCATTAAGTTAAGCAGCAGCAAAAAGTAATCATTAAAATAGGATGTTAATTTATACATGGCCTATGAAAAGCTTACGTGACTTTACACTTGCAAGGTAACATCCCAGAAATAGGGCCCCAGTAAGAAGGCAACTTACATTCAGTTTAGTACTTTCCTTTTTAAACTATACAAATTAATCCTGTTCCCCACACTTAGTTCCAGCAAAGTAGGTATTATTCCCATTTTAAAGGTGGGAAATAGAAGGGATTGCCAAGATGACAGCCTCAATACAGCTGAGATTAAAACTGAGTTCCTGGCTCTTCTCTCTCCTCCTTACACCTTTTTTACCCCTCCCCTACCTCACCAGAGTTGGAGACCTCCTGGACCATGACCAGAGAGACTGGGTGGATCCCCTGATGCTGGCTCAACACATGGGGCTCTCTGCCCTTCATGGAGGTGAGGGCAGCCTTACTGCCCACTGCTCGGGGTTTACCTCGACCAGGTCCTGCACCCCTGGCTCTCTGAACCTTTTCATTGGGCCCCTACCCTGTGAGGACCTGCAAACCCCGCCCCCCCCAGACCATCCCACCTGTACACTGTGAGATGGCTGAATGATTTGCAGCTGGTTCGCCTCTAGACTGTGCCAAGGAAACACCGGTATATGCTCATGCTTCATTTCCTCACCCTTGTGTCTCACCCCCATATGAGTATTGCTCAGGCATGCAAGAGTGAAATCAGGAAGGCGAAATCCCACTTAGAATTGCAGCTAAAAAGGATGTTAAGCGTAACAAGAAGGGTTTCTTCAGGTATGTTGGCAACAAGGTGGTGGTTAAGGAAAGTGTGGGCCTCTTACTGAATGAAGGAGGCAACTTAGTGAGAGAAGATGTAGAAAAAGCTAACGTACTCAATGCTTTTTTTTTTGGCTTCTGTCTTCATGAACAAGGTCAGCTCTCAGACTACTGCACTGGGCAGCATAGTATGTGGAGGGGGTGACCAGCCCTTTGTCGAGAAAGAAATGGTTCAGCACTATTTAGAAAAGCTGGACAAGCACAAGTCCATGGGGCCGGATGCGCTGCATCCAAGGGTGCTAAAGGAGTTGATGGCTGTGATTGCAGAGCCATTGGCCATTATCTTTGAAAACTCATGGCGAGCGGGGGAGGTCCCAGATGACTGGAAAAAGGCTAATGTTGTGCCCATCTTTTAAAAAGGGAAGGAGGGGGATCTGGGGAACTACAGGCCAGTCTGCCTCACCTCAGTCATTGGAAAAATCATGGAGCAGATCCTCAAAGAATCAATTCTGATGCACTTAGAAGAAAGTGACTTGACTTTAGCAAAGCTTTTGATACTGTCTCTCACAGTATTCTTGCCAGCAAGTTAAAGAAGAATGGACTATAAAGTGGTGTGACAAAGTTCCTCCTTTACATTGGTGGGTCCTGCATTTATTGGCGGATTTGCTCACCTCAGTGATCTTCCCCTCTGGTGGAACACACAGTCCTGGGTCAAGTCTCTGTGTCTGATCAGGAGTTGCAAGGTTTGGGGGAACCCAGGCCCGCCCTCTACTCGGTTCCAGCCCAGGGCCCGTGGATTGCAACTGTCTATAGTGCCTCCTGTAACAGTGCAGGACAGCTACAACTCCCTGTGCTACTTCCCATGGCCTCCTCCAAACACCTTCTTTATCTCACCACAGGACCTTCCTCCTGGTGTCTGATAACGCTTGATTGTCTGTAATTCCTCAATCCTCAGTAGCACACCCTCTTAGTCTCAGCTCTTACACACGCTTTCCTCTTTGCCTGACTGGAGTGAGCTACTTTTTTAAACCCAAGTGCCCTGGTTAGCTGCCTTGATTGGCTGCAGGTGCTCTAATCAATGTAGCTATCTCCACTGCCTTCTAGAAGGATCGTTAATTGGCCCCCAGGTGCCTTGATTAACCTGGAGCAACTGCCATTTGGGTTACCATGGTATAGGAATTTGGTTTAGTTCTAGGGCTAACAATACCTTCTCAGTACTTCACTGTAGCCATCTGGCCATTGGCCATCACAGAGGACAGAGGCTGGCCTAGCTCGTTCAGACTCACAGGTAGTGATTCAATGGGCTCCGTCCTACGTTGGCAGCTGCTTCAAGCGAGTGCCCCAAGAGTTGGTCCAGGGCCAGTTTTGGTTTGCAATATTTTTCAATTAATGATTCGACGGATGGCAGAGATTTCACCCTCAAAGCAAGTTTGCAGATGAACTGAATTTGGGAGGGTAGTAGATATGCGTAGGGGGTAGGGGAGAGGATGGTCAGAGGGACCTAACCCAATTAGAGATTGGGCGCAAAAGAAATCTGATGAGTTAACAAGGGATAAGTGCACGAGTCCTGCACTTAGCATGGAACTCCCATGCACTGGCTAGAGAAACTAGGGGAATGGGTGCTGGCAGCAAGTTTCTCTGCAGCAAAGGAACCTACGGAGTTCGTGGATGAGAGCTGGATGAGTCAACAGTGTGCCCCTTGTTGGCCAAGAGGGCTACACAGCAAATTTGGGCTGTATCAGTAGAAGTTTTGCCAACAAATCGGGGAACATCGTCATCCCCTCTATTGCGACATTGGTGAGCCTCTCTGGGTACTGTGTCAGATGTGGGCCCCATGCTACAAGGATGTGGAAAAATTGGGAGAGTCAACGGTAGAGGCCAACAAAAATGCTGCTGGGGCTGGAGCAGCATGACTTTCTGACAGAGCTGAGGGAACTGGGATTAGTAGTCCTGCAGAAGGAAGATCAGAGGGGGATTAATAGTGCTTTCTACTACCTGAAAGGGGGTTACAAAAGGATGGATATAGACCTGTTCCAGTGGTACCCTGATGACCAGAATGGGAGTATGGTCTCAAGTTGCATGGGGGAGTTTAGGTTGGATATGTAGGAAAACTTTTTCACTAAGGAGTGGGTGAAGCAACTGGATGGGTTACTAGGGAGGGTCTTGGAATTCTCCTTCCTTAGAGGTTTTTAGATCAGGTTTGACAACGCCTTGGCTGGAGATGATGTAGTTGGGGATTTGGGCCTGGACCTCCTGGGTCTTCAACGCTTGATATCCGAATTCTATGAATCTATTACCACGCACTGTGAGGGCGGTAACCCAGTAGACCAGCCTATATTCTCATCCTAGTCCAAGGCCTGCTGGGGATAATTGTGGACAGCCCATCTGTAGCCGTGAGTAGGGGCATGAACTCTTGACAACAGTCATCAATCTCTGAGCCTGCCCCTTTGCGGTGTGAGGGAGACCCTGGTGCATGTATACCTTGAAGGTTGCAGCGCCTCGTTCCGCACTCCTCTGCACACCAATTTGCTGCCCCCTCCCCTTGTCCTACAATCAACTCGCTCCATAAGTCCATGGCCCACAATCTTATAGAGCCACGCTTGGGCCAAAGGGCCATCTACAATTACGGGGAGAGGATGTTGGCTGGGGGGGTCTTTTGCAATGTTGGGCTTATTATTTGGTTCCCACGTGTTCTCGACTTGGCAGTACTGGTTCCCTGTTTGACCCTTTACCCACTCACCCTGTTTACTTTTTGGTTGTTCCTGTTATTTGAGTTTCGGACTTGTGGATCCTCCACTAAGGTTGGGGAGGGTCCTTTAATAAGGGGCAGGGCTTGTGCCCCCAGCCGTTCCTCGGAAACCCAACAGACCATCAGTCTGGCTGATTTGAGGGAATATATTTGCTGAAATCTCCTGAAGGAGGATGCATGAGGTAGGTCACCGGAAGGAAAATAAATGTACAGCACTGCAAAAATCTGAGGGCTGGTTTTTTTTTTTTATTAACACAGATACATTTACTTGTCTTCTGGTTTGTTGAAGCAGTATGTCAGGCAGCACTTGCCACAGTAATGTCTGTCAAAGTGACTGGCCATAAAAACTCCAGCCCCGCATTCCTCAGAGGGGCACTCTCGGCGCAGGCGACTGATTTTACCATTCTCATCCACCTATAAAAGGAAAGGCTCCATAAGTAATGTTATATCTTTCTTGATACACCTTGCCTCAAGGTGCCACTAATTCCTCAATTGTAAGCAACAGAAGAATGGCTTATCAGTTAGAAAGATCACAACTCAATCTGTTGCAGACATACGATTTACGATTCCAGGCATCAGTTTTCACCAGTGCAACCAGCTTCCAGGTGAGCCTGCCCTAAGTTTACAAACTCAAACTATTCTGACCAAAATTAGAAATATTTGATTACACCAGCCACTTTCTCTTCATATTTACAAAATTTATGTTTGTGAATACGAACAGGTTCACAAAGCAGCCCCAAAAAAGCTTCGAGGAAGTTTACTGCTTTTACAAGTTCTGTGCTTTCTCCAGTTACTCACCTATGCAGATATAAAGAAAGCCACCTGGAAACTACAGCTTACGGATTCAGTAAACTTACATCAAGGGATGTATTAAATACCTACATGCTTATTACTGGTGATGATACAGCTCAAACTCCCCTTTCTATCAAGGAGTTACTCTTACCTTGTAATATTTAAGGACAGCAAGCTTAACCTTCTTTCTCTTATGCTTGTTCTTCTTGGGGGTAGTGTAAGACTTCTTCTTTCTCTTCTTAGCACCACCACGAAGTCTCAGTACAAGGTGAAGAGTCGATTCCTGTTAGTAAAACAAAGATAATACAGTAGAATGAGACAACTTGGTTACAAAACATGCAAAATAGTAGCAGCCTTCAAACAGAGTTTTGTTTTTTTTAAAAACACTACACATACAGTGATCTGTCTCACCAGAACATCTCAAGTCCAACCACTAAGTACTAGTGCTTAGTACAGAGAAATTCTGAGCAGTGTCAAGTGAGCAAAGAGTTTGCAATTTAACAAGCTGTAGAAGTCTTGCGCATGCTCTCATAAGAGAATAGATGATTGCAGTGTTTTGTTTCAGTGACTTAATTCACCCCAAAAAACAACTGTCAATACACTCAGCTGGAAATGCTGTCATAGATCTAGTTAGAATATGCCCATACTTCTGTTTAGATCAAGTTACTAAGCTTAACTAATGTGTTCCAGCCCCTCTGGGACAGTACTATGCTCATCATTATACTCGTAAGCTTCCCCTTCCTACAGGAGGAGAGCTGGCTCTCATGAAAATATGCTTGGAGTGTGAATATAATGTAACTGGAATATGCTTTATGTAAAAGGTCGCTTGTATAAGCTTTGTAATTATACTGTAATCTATTGTTTGTGTTCCTCCTATTTCTATGTATGTATCATTCTTGTATCTAAAACTAGAAATATAAAGTTAACTCTGAGGTTCTATGGTAATTATACAAAGTGTGGGCCATTAATAGTGGTTTAGAATCTTGATGGCTCCTACTGACCAGGACAATTAGTTGTAAATGGCTGTTTACTTGTAAGCCTTCCTGTGAGTCAGGCCAGAAAGAATGGAGCCTTGGGGTCTCACAGGACATGTGCCCATGTCACCTGGTACTGGAATCCATCTTAAAACTGGTGCTTTTCCATTTAGGAGGAGGGGTGGGGACCTAGAGACACAAAAGATTCCTGTCTTGTGCCAAAGCCGTAAAAGGGGGTGGAACAGAACACAAAGGGGGCTGCAGTCATGAGAAATCCCCTAGTTACCACCTGAGCTGGAAATAACAAGAACTGTACCTGAGGAAAGGCACAGAAGGAATCTAGTCTGTGAAAAAAGCTTATTGGAACATCTCTGAGGGTAAGATTTACCTATATTCACTTTCTTAGACTTGCATGTTTTGTTTTATTTTACTTTACTTGGTAAAATATTTTGTTCTGTTATTACATGAAACCACTTAAATCCTACCTTTTATACCTAATGAAATCACTTTTGTTTATTAGTAAACCCAAAGTAAGTGATTAATACCTGGGGGAAGCAAACAGCTGTGCATGTCTCTCTATCAGTGTATAGAGGGCAGACAATTAAATTAGTTTATCCTATATAAGCTTTATACAGAGTAAAATGGATTTATTTGGGATTTGCATCCCATTGAGAGCTGGGTGCCTGGAGACAGGAATATCTTCTGAGTGGTTTTCAGTTACAGCCTGCAGCTTTGGAGGTGTGCTTCAGACCTGGGTCTGTGTTACAGCAGACTAGCATTGTCTGGCTCAACAAGGCTAGATGTAGTTTTAGCACATCAGGTGACGGTCCCAAGGGGGCCTCTGTGACTGAACCCGTCACAATAGGGTTGCACACACTTGGGAGCTTCTGCAATTCTTCATTATACTTAGGGCCCTACCAAATTCATGGCTGCGAAAAATGTGTCATGGAACAAGAAATGTGGTCTTTTGTGCGCTTTTACACCCATACTATACCGATTTCATGGGGAAAACCAGCATTTCTCAAATTGGGGGTCCTGACCCAAAAGGGAGGAGGAAGAGCACAAGGTTATTGGGGGGAGTGGTGTGTGTCAAGAGTGTTTCATGACACTGACACCCTCACTTCTGCTCTGCCTTTGGAGCTGGGCGACTGGAAAGTGTTGGCCAGGCACCCAGTTTTGAAGGAAGTAAGGAAGAAGTAATAATATACCATGTCACTCCCCCAGCAGCAGGGCAGAAGTAATACTATACCATGCCACCCTTACTTCTGCATTGTTGACTTCAGAGCTGGGCGGCCGGAGAGTGGCAGAGGCTGACTGAGGGCCCAGCTCTGCAGGCAGCAGCTCTGACTTCAGAGCTCAGCTCCTGGCCAGGAGCCGCCGCTTTCCAGCTGCCCCGCTCTGAAGGCAGCGTTGCTGCCAGCAGCAGCACAGAAGTAAGGGTGGCAATACAGCAACCTCCCCAACACCACCACATAGCCTTGTGACTCCCCACCCCCACAACTCCTCTTTGGGTCAGGAGCCCCTACAATTACAACATCTTGAAATTTCAGATTCAAATAGCTGAAATCATGAAATTTACGATTTAAAAAATTCTATGACTGTGAAATTGACCAAAATGGACCATGAATTTGGTAGGGCTCTGATTACATCGTATCCCGTCTCTGGAAGATACACACCTTTTGAATATTGTAGTCAGACAGCGTGCGTCCATCTTCCAACTGCTTGCCAGCAAAAATAAGTCGTTGCTGATCAGGAGGAATTCCTAATGGAAAATTAATCAAGATTAAATAGAAAAATCTACTCACATTTCCTATAAGAGTAGAGTCAAAAGCAATGCTGACTAGAGAAATAAAATTTACAGAACATAGATGGCAGGATACGAAGATACACTTACAAAACTTTTCTGTAAGTAAAATTTAATTTTGATACCAGTGACCATACTATCAGATTTCTGGGGAATGATATTTGAGGTAAGCTACCCTTTATCTAAAGGAGAATGATCAGAGTAGGGAACACAGGAGTCCAAAAACCATTTAACTTACCTTCCTTATCCTGGATCTTGGCCTTCACATTTTCTATAGTATCAGAAGGCTCAACCTATTATTAAAGAAGTGGAAAACCACTGTTAAAACTCTGAACTAGAATTATATCAGCTACATACATTATGAAATTTTGTCAGTGAAAGCTACAGGCCATATTTTCTAAGGAGCATCAAGCAAATACTATTTCTTTGCAGTGACATGGTCATTTGCACACAATGATGTACAAAAACAGAAGCTGTGTCTCAAACTCTGGACCCAAATTTTAAGTCTTTCAAGCAACAGACAAAAACAGCTTCGATATTAAGCTCAAACATAAGAAACTTAATTTGTATATTCTATTTCAAGTGACAGTAAAAGTCTTCTACATGCACATATCAGCCCCATAACTTCATTTACAAGACTCTTAAGACCAAAATTATACTTTCAAGATGCCTCATGAGTCTGAAATTCTCCTTCCTATATTCATGAAACGACCTGGAGAAGAGCTCTGCATGTTGGGGAAGATTACAATGATGCCTTACAAGTTTGTAAATTAATGGGGCTTTATTATATTCTCATTGCATTTAGTTTATACATTTGACAGTACTGTTCCTAATCAATGTCTCCTCCCCCGGGAGATATTTTAGGGTGTTCCTGGTGGGCTTTCCCGTTCTGTGCCTCCTTATGCAAAAGGAGCCGCCTCATACGAAGTTTCAAAAAACAAAGCCACCCTTGCCCGAGGGCCGAGCCAAGCCCTGGCTGGCAGCGGCGAGAGGCGCCCCGGCCGCGCGTCGTTGCGCTCCGCGGGGAACTGCAGCCGCGTCTCCAGGAGAGCTCGGCCCCTTGCCCCACGCCCACGTCCCCTACGGACAGACACGGGCCATGTGCGCCTAGGGGGCCACCATTCCCACCCAGGGCGCCTACAGATGGGGGAGTTATGGCGCATGTTCCCTCCGACCCCCGCGCAGGACTCCTCTAGGCGCGGGGGAAGGTGCATATCCCCCCGCCCCACGCACACAGGGGCCACTGCTAGGGGAGGGGGCACCCCCACTCCCGGGCCGGGCGGCCCCTGGCGCACTCACCTCGAGGGTGATGGTTTTCCCGGTCAGGGTCTTCACGAAGATCTGCATGGCGCGGCTGGCACCTGCGGGCAACGGGAGCGCGGTCAGATGAGCACGCGGCGAAGGGAGACGCGAACACTCCCCACCAACCTGCTCTCGGAATGGCGGAGGCCGGAAAGAGAGCCCAGCTCGGCCCGCACGGGGTTTCCAACCTAGGGAGAGGAGGGGCCTCCAGGCCTGCGCACCACTGCGTGCGTGACTACAACTCCCAGCATGCACCGGGAGTGTGGTCTCCATGTTGGCTTGCAGGGGGACGTCTGAAAGGGCTGATGGGAGTTGTAGTCGGAAGTTGGGCGCGCAAGAGGGGAAGAAACTACTTTTTCCACAATGCACCTGACCGAACTCCTCCCTTCCTCCCTCCGTCCGCTCCTATAGAGCGTAGTTCCCCGCAACGGTCGTTGCGGCCGAGCGGGATGCGAATGGGGTCTGTGCTGTGCTCCAAAACGCCGGCGCGGGCCTGACCCCTCCCCCCAGCGTTGGCTGCGGGCTCCCTTTTGGTTTCTACGGCGGCGGTGCGGCTAAGGCAGGAAGGAGCAGCGAGGTCGCGTTGTGGGGTGATGCGGGCACTGCCCGTCCCAGCAGAATAGAAGTGGGGTTGCTGCTCGGGAAAACCTGGGGCTCTCAACAGGCGTAGCAGGAAAACATGGCTGGGCCAGGGCACATTCAGTTCGGCTAATGCGGGACTTCTGGGAAATGCCAGAGAGGTGTTCAGAAATAGATGCAGGGATTAGACAGGTTGACCTAGGAGCTTTAGGGCTTGTCTACACTACCTGCTGGATCTGCAGGCAGCAATCAATCCAGCGGGGGTTGATTTATCATGTCTAGTCTAGATGCAATAAATTGACTGCTAAGCGCTCGCCCGTCAACTCCACCAAGCTGAGAGGCGCAGTCGATGGGAGAGTGCCAGTTGTCAACTTACTGTGGTGGCTTCATTGCAGTAAGCAGGTCCAAGTATGTCAACTTCAGCTATGTTAGTCACATATTCACGCATAGCTGAAGTTGTGTAACTTACTGTAGATCGATTTCTCTCCTCCTTCCCCCTGTGTAGACCAGGCCGCAGACTACTTGGATAATGTGTTCTTTTACACTTGATTTGTTTGGTCAAGTGAAGTTAATGTATAAATTAAGAAAAAGCCTATTTTATCCGGTACCGTCTTTCCTCCCACCGCTCCACATGTAGACCACTCTAGTTGGGCAGACACATGTTGCCAGGTGCAATCTCAGAAGACATTAGGGCTCCATGGATGTGGAAAGCCACCAGTGTGGAGCAACTTGCAGACTCAGGGTCTTTTGTAGCACAGCAGAGATGACATCCACAATGGCCCTCTGATTAGTATCACCCCCAAGTGCCAGATGCAGAGAAAAATGGCTGGATTTGGAAGTGATGGTAGGGAAATGGTTACAAACCACATAGGAAAGAAACAGAGAACAGATGTTCACAAGATGTAATAGTTTATGTGGAAATAGTAAAAAAAATACTTGTCTCTTTTAATAATGAAATATTTGATGGTAAGTGTTAATAAAGAGCCAGAGAAGATGAAGAATAGCGCCACTTGACACATGAGTTGGTGTCTCATTTATACTACGTTATTTTAACAGTGTCATCTTTTTGTTTAGGTTTTGACTGAAGCATTTACTTCTCTTGAAGAAAAGAGGGAATCAGGCTTAAATTTTCTGTAAGAAAGGAAAGTGTTGCTTTTCAACCATGTCCACCCATAATATTGGACTGAGCAAACATTCCATTCTCCCTCCCATTGTTCCTGACAGTGATAAGAAATTTTTAGACAGTATACAAGGATACATCATTACAGAAATTGAAAAAGTGGGTTGTACAGAACAAGGACCAGCTGAGGAGTATTATATTATATACAGTAATGTTTTTGACAAGGTAACAAAACACTATAGGAAAATATTTTCTATGTAAACAAGCAGTGGAAAGGGCTGCCAATCTTAGATGCACTGACAAACAGGAAGTGTTGTGTGTAATTTTTTTAAAACGTGACTTTAGATCAGGGCTCGGCAACCTTTCAGAAGTGGTGTGCTGAGTCTTCATTTATTCACTCTAATTTAAAGTTTCACATGCCAGTAATACATTTTAACATTTTTAGAACGTCTCTTTCTATAAGTCTATAATATATAACTAAACTATTGCTGTATGTAAAGTAAATAAGGTTTTTTAAATGTTTAAAAAGCTTCATTTAAAATTAAATTAAAATGCAGAGGCCTCCCCGACTGGTGGCTGGCACCCGGGCAGTGTGAGTGCCACTGAAAATCAGCTTGCGTGCTGCCATTGGCACGCGTGCCATAGGTTGCCTATCCCTGCTTTAGATCAAAAACCTCAAAGGTATTTGGCCTAGTCAATGAAATCAATGGAAGTTAGGATTCTAAATACCTTTGAGAAGCTGGCATGCAAGAGTTTGGCTTGACAACCCTGAAGACTGAATACCTGTTTTCATCCCCAAGACAGATGCAGCACTGGAAGCAGCAGTTTAAGCTTCCTCACCAATGTATTTCATCTCTGACCTGGAAATACTGGGTTTAGGGTGAAAGAGTATGCCTATGGAGACAGTGCTACAAGGCCAGATTCTCCCCCATATTAGGGCAATTTTGTGCTGCTCTGGTATTTCAGAGCTGCCCTAAAACAAGCATAGACTGCAATTATGCATGGATTACATTGTATGATCTCTCTACACTATAGAGTCTTTATAATGGCTTCTATGCCACGTCCTTCCTTGCCGTTAGCCCAAGGGATATCACTGAGGGAAGAGGATGGGAGCAGGGTGGATAAAAATCAATTATTTAAAAAAAATCAATATTTAAAGGGCCAATGAAAACAAAAATAGTAAGTTGCAAACAAACTTCTTTGCCTACATTACGAACAAATTACTGAAAGAACTGTTAAAATAGTGAATATTTAAAAATCACTTAGTGGCATTTTTACTGTTTTTGCATCTCATTTTGAACAATGAAAATTATCTTCACTTTTGTTTATAGTCAGTTTTTCTTTCAGATTTTTAGTGTTGCAACATTTTGATTTAAAAAAACTTCAAATGAATGTTTGAGAGAGAGCTCCAATATATCTACAT
Source organism: Chelonoidis abingdonii (assembly GCF_003597395.2). Lineage (NCBI taxonomy): Eukaryota > Metazoa > Chordata > Testudines > Testudinidae > Chelonoidis > Chelonoidis abingdonii. The sequence goes on along the minus strand of NC_133771.1, from coordinate 192,669,771 downwards.
ATATAGTAATATGTCTTGTAAATCTAAAGTAAATTCTCTATACAGTGGAGTAACAATCTTATACACTGTAAATTCATCACTAACAAAGTTTCTATTTATATAATGAAAATGCTCAAAAATTGATTTTTTTTTGCACTTTGTACTTTCAGACAGGGATAAAGTAGTTGTTGGAACTTGTTCATTACCTCCTTTGTAGCTAAAAGCCTATTTTGTGAGAGTGCAACACCAATGAATGTGTTTGTTTGCCAGAGCTGTGGGTGCAGCTGAACTGGCCACATGGGGTATGTGGATGACTGCACAGGCTTCCACTGTATTCTGTGAATTTTCCTGTAAGAAAGACTATGCAGCTGTCTGCAAGCACAATGTAACTTGACCAGGTTTTCCAATTTCAGCATCTCTCGGTTCATTTTTTCACTGTGAATAGAAAAGATACAATGAAATCAGGTTGGATTTGAGTTAAATCAAATTGATTTAAAAAATCCGATTTAAATAAAAACTATCTGATTTTTTTTATTTTAAAAAAAAAAATCATTGACATTTATCCACCCTGCTTTTTGACAATTCATAAAACTTGTCTTGTTATTCCCAACTGAATCAATTATCATCCAATCACACCTCTAGAGACTTATACAATGAATTTACTAGTCTGAAAAATGTCAGTTATATAGACTGAAGATTAAAAAAAAATCTACGGTAAGTCCCCAAATATAAGGGTGAATAAAAACCAATGATTTAAAAAAAATAGGTTTTTTTTCCTCAAAAAGCTTCTGTATAGATTATTTAGTTTAATCTTTTTATCTACCCATTTGTACTTTGCTTTTTTCAGCTGCCAAGGAAGATCTGATGTACAGAAATCAAAACTGGGACTTCTGCATAGCTACTTTTACATGCATGTAAAATCAGTTTTTGCATCTTTTGCATGCATGAGTAAGGGCTGCAGGATCAGCCCCCCAAATTGTGAGTTTGATCTAATGTTTTATGCTATTTAAAAAAAACATTGGTCTGGCCTGGTCCCTTCCTCTTTATCTTTCCAGAGCTGTAAGTGCTCTGAAGGCATCAGGCTTAGTACCTATTGAAGAGAGCATCTCATGTTGCTGAAAAGTGGCTCTTCTAGCTGCATAAAGAATGTCCTGAAAATTATCCCTTAACTTCAATAATATCTGAGATTTAAAATAAAATGAATATATGGAGGTATACCTATCTCATAGAACTAGAAGGGACCCTGAAAGATCATTGAGTCCAGCCCCCTGCCTTCACTAGCAGGACCAAGTACTGATTTTGCCCCAGATCCCTAAGTGGCTGGGTTTAACAGGCCAATGCTCAAACCACTGAGTTATCCCTCCTCCCAATTATTTAAACTGAAAGAAGTATGGAGTTCATTTGTTACCATTTATAGTTTGTGCACTTTCATCAGCTTGGGCAATGAAAACAGACTGTCAGTTTTATGTTCTGCTTCTCATGCACTAGCATAGTGCTGCCTTTTGAAGTGTATACAGACGCTCCCTGGGTTACGCAAACTCGACTTATGCAAATCTGCACCTATGGAAAAAGTTCTGTTATTTATTGTGTGTAATTGTTGGGTATACGTTCCCAACTTAGACAAAATTTGATTTACACAAGGCGTTCTAGAATGGAATGCTTGCATAAGTCGGGGAGCGTCTATATTGTGTCCAATTGTTTCTATTTACTCTGACTGTTGTGCTGGTTGGAGGTTTGCGGGAAGTCTGGAGGGGCATTCCATTAACCACGTCAGTATATCGCATTTCAGATGGAAAAACTTGTCTTCACAGATAATAGAGCATGTTACTGTGTACAAGAACATTCTGACTTCAATTAAACAGGAGTACGATGCATTTATTGAAGCAATAAAAAAGGGCCAAAGGAATGCATTTTATCTTCATGGAAAATTGAAAGTTCTGGCATCAGAGGCAACAACTCTAATATATTATAGAAAAAGAGCAATCCAACTTGAAGACAAGTAAGGCCACTTCTAATATATTGTGTAAAGCAACATGTGTGATACTAACTCTGATGTCAAGTATCAGAGGGGTAGCCATGTTAGTCTGGATCGGTAAAAAGCAACAAAGAGTCTTGTGGCACCTTATAGACTAAAATCTCAAAAAAGATATACTGGCACTAGAAAAGGTTCAGAGAAGAGCAACTAAAATGATTAGGGGTTTGGAGAGGGTCATCTTGTGGAACTCCTTACCTGAGGAAGTTGTGAAGGCTAGGACTATAACAGCATTTAAAAAGGAACTGGATACATTCTATTAGCCAGGATGGGTTAGGAATGGTGTCCCTAGCCTCTGTTTGTCAGAAGATGGAGATGGATGGCAGGAGAGAACTCACTTGATCATTGCCTGTTAGGTTCACTCCTTCTGGGGCGCCTGGCATTGGCCACTGTTGGTAGACAGGATACTGGGCTAGAGGGACCTTTGGTCTGACCCTGTACTGCCGTTCTTATGTTCTAACAGGTGTATTGGAGCATAAGCTTTCATGGGTGAATAGCACATGCGTCTGACGAAGTGGGTATTCACCCACGAAAGCTTATCTGTTTGTCTATAAGGTGCCACGGGACTCTTTGTTGCTTTTAACTCTGATGTGTAAATCATTTTAAATCTAGCTAGTTCATCACAGTTGTGCTTTTTAAAAACTAGTTTTATTATTTTATTATCCATTAGGTGGAAGTCCCAAAATGACTGTGTAATTTTTAAAAGAGTAATTTAGATTTTTGTATTTCCAGGCCTGATTTTGCAATTCTTGTGCAGTCAAAACTCCCGCTGAAATCAATGGAGATTTGGCCTGCATAAGTACTGCAGGATCAGGCACTGTTTCGCCACTTGTAAAATAAAGACAGCATAACTTCAAAGTGAAGGTTCATTGTCAAAATGTATTGTATTAGGATACTTTGTTTAATTTGAGAAGTATAAAACAATGGAAGAATTACTCACTTTCCCTCAGTCTGCTATGTGGCTTTCTTTACTGTCCTATACTTTACTGGTGTCATGTGTAGTTGCATGTATGTGGTAAGATTATCAGAAGGTGCATGTCTCTAGCCCAGAGGTTCTCAGGACAAATTTTTTGGTGGCATTAGAGTACGGCCACCAACTCTTGCTAGCGTACTCTCTCACACTTTCACCTAAAATACTTAATTAGCGTTAGGAAAAAACAAATAAATATGCACATAGACATGTCCAAAACATAGTTATTTATTTATTGCTAGCTAGAAATCACTTTTCACAACAGACTATTAACAAACATGCCAGTATCACTTTTTCATAGTAGACTTACTCAGCCCTGCCAAGCCTGGGGACAAATTAAGCCCTGGATGGGGAGCTGGGAGAGGCAATGAGGGGCTGGAGTCTGGGGTCTACTACCTCATAGTCAGAGCGTAGGGCTGGAGCCGAAAGTCCTGCAGCCAGAACCTGCTGTCCTGCCACCCCAGGGCTGAAGTGCAAAGCCTGAGCCCCACTGCCCCCAGAATTTGGGGAATTCACTGGCTGCCTGATCCTCCAGCGTTGTGCCCAGGTGTCTCCAGAGGGGGGCAGAGCCCAACCCCTGCTGGCAGCCCCAGCAATCAACACCAAGGTGGGGCATCCAGGAGCAACAGGGAGGGGGACAGGCTGCTATTTTGCCACTCACTCCCACCCAATCACAGCCCAGGAGGGTGTAGCCGCAAGAAAAGCCCCTGGTGGCCACATTTGAGAAATGCTGCCTAGCCTCAAATAGAATTAATATGGCATGTTACGGAACACAAGTCACTGAGAATGACAGAATATGTTGTGACAAGTTTAGTAAAGCATCTGCTCGCCCTGATGATTTAGGATTCTAAAATGTAGAAAAAAAATGAAGACTTTTCTTTGTTGCAGGATAAAAGTTATTGAGAGAAATTCTTCTAGAATTCAAAATCTGATATTGAAAATAAGAAATATAAAAAAAGTGCCCTCTACAGAAGCTTTGGCTCCAAGAAAAAAGATAAACCCCGCTAAGCCTATACCAGGTAAAGACCAATATTTTGTTAGGTAATCTGAATATTTCTTTTGGATTAAAGCTTTGCCCTTAACTAAAGAGAAGCCACATACGCAGAGGGCTGTAGTGACCCTGTAAGGCACTAGCCCATGTTTGGATGGTATGGAGCCTTGCTGACCCAGTGGAAGCTCTGGAAGGATGCATGCTTCAGGGAGGCATAATGCCTTCCAGATTTCTTTGGTAGTCATGGGGAGCATGCTGACTGTTACAGAACTTGTGCCTCCTTGATTCTGGAGTCCATTTGCGCAACCTGGGGCATCCCTGACATCTGTTCTAACTTGTCACTGCTTCAATAGACCCTACTGGCAATTGCAGGAGTGCAGAATCACTAGAACACAGGAAAACCTCAACCACTCCTTCCCCCACTTCTATTCCTGTGTCTGTCTCTAGCCTACCTTAGGATGTTTATTGTGGCAAGGCCTTCTGCATGGGGTTGCAGAGCCAACTCTGGGGCTGCTGCACAGACCCTCTTGCACTGGGGGGCTTTCTTCAGATGGGGAGCTTACATCTGTTCTGTGTCCCATTTGGAGTCAGTGCAGCCAGGCCAGCATAAAGGGGTTGTAGAGCAGAGATGAATTCCCCCACTAAGCACAAGGGTTGATTGTGACCAACTCGTGTGTGGCAGTGCCAGGGGAGAATGCTCCTCCCATCTTTCTCTCACATTGCTTAGAAGATGGTCACAATCTGGCCAGTAATGTTTGATCAATACTTAACAAATGGAATCTAAGTAGCTAGGAATACATGTATAGTACATAACACAGCATTTGTATATTTTTTCTAAGTCCTCACTGCTGGAATGTTACACCAAAAACTAACAGATTCAATTACGGCTCTGGAATATTGTATCACCTTCTATAGATTATTTTTTTCACTTATTAATAGAGATGGGCTCTAAAGTAAAGGGAAATTTGGATTATGTCTGAGCTGCAAAGTTCAGATCTTGTCTCTAAGACTCTGTCATCTTCCTTTTATTCAGTGTTGATTTTCAGATTAGAGAACCCTAGCAAATTACATGTCCCACAGTTTCTGTATACACCTTGTGTGTTTATCACAAGAGCTCATTAAAGACATTTCCTTCTTCAACAGGTCTGACTGTAAAAGAATCTCTCGGCTTAGATGCTCTTTCTAGACACCTTGCTCAGCTAGAAGAGAGAGTGCAGGAACTGAAAGCAGACATGATATCAAAATACATTCCTCTGGAGAACAAGGCTGGCCTAGAGCAGGAACTCAAGCACTCATTGGAACTACGAGATAAGGCAGAGGCAATGAATGAGAAACTGAGACTTAGGTACAAGTGTTCATCCTACAACATACCTTGTTTTTATGTTGGGGATATTCTCTACAATGTTCTGTCTGTCGCATAGATTTAGCTTTGGTACGTTATTAATTGTTATAGAGGTATTAACAATATCAGTATTAATTGTGGTCAGTACTTTGCAAAATACATGGGAAGACATTTCTTGCCCCTAAGACCTTATAGTCAACAGACAAAGAATGCAGTGTGGTAATGTAGGCTCAGGTCCTGGCCCCTTGCTCTGTCCATTGCTCCAGCAGCACAAAAGAGATAAAGAGCTGTCTCAAATGGGCAGCCAGGGATTTCCCTGATGTAGGGGGAATACTTGGATGGCAGGTGACAAGTGATAAAGATCCTCTGCTGGCAAAGTGGCACTGAGGGGACCGCTCTAACTGGTATAATCTAGAGTAGCCCTTAGACTGCTTTAAATTACACTAGGGGCAGTTTTGTCTCCCACTCCCTCCATCACTTCCTAGATTGTGGGAGATAAAAGATGTCTTAGATAAATTGAGTGCAGCTTGCTGGGATCTGAACATCTGGCTCATAGTATGCGGGTTATTTGAAGATGCATTCAATACAAATCAGTATAAGGCTTTTAATGACATAAATATGGCAGCCTTCCTATGTTTCCAGGATTAATGATGCTTGGAAGAAGTGCATTTTCAAAGGATTTCAAAGAAGACAGTACCTTTTACAATAGGACAGACGAGGACTCCTATATGTAATGGGCAGCAAAGAGGAAAGCACAAAGATGAAAGCGTACAAAGGAAGCATTTGGGGAGGAAGGTTTGGGTGGAAGGGAGGGATGGAGGTATTAGAATGAGAAGAGATGTGGGCAGACGTCGAGCTTTATAGAACTTTGAAGTTAAGCGTTAGCTTGAACTTGATCCTTCATAGGGAACTACTGAGGAGTTACACTGATCCTAACTAAATGTTCGATTCCCTCTTTGACTGTTTATTAGTTATAATAGAATTACATTGGTTGCAAATGCTGTGTCTGCCTGGGCAAAATCTGACAAGAGCACCTCCTTACAAGAACTCCTCTTTCAAGTTATGGAAAAGAAGGAAGTTGTAAAAGGTAAAACCAATAAAAATAGAAGGACAGTATTATGAAGCATGGAAAATATGGGACCAGATTCTCAGCTGATGTAAATTAGTTTATTTCCATTGATATCAATGGGGCCTTGCAATCTTATACTAGCTGAGAATCTGGCCTATACATTTGTATTTTTCTTTTTTAAATGTGTATTGAGATTTTCAAAGGGGCATGAAAGAATTAGGTGTCCAAATCCCATTTAGAGTCAGTTGAAGTTGGGCCCCTAATTCCTTTAGGTCCCTTTGAAAATCCTATCCCTAATGATCTTGGGTCATCCATTTCCCTCAGGCATGGTGCTGCATTTAGGAAGATAAGATTTTTGCCCAGAAATCTGATAAAGGTGTAGAAAAATATTCACGAGTTATACAGGGATGACTTTGGTCAATGATGTTTTACTACAGTTAAGATGAAGGTGAGGTGTCCTGAGGTGGTTTATACAATCTCCACCTCTCATGTGCTACCTAAATCCCTCACTCTTTTTTCCAGAGTCACAGAGGTCTCCTGCTGCTAGTACTTCAAATCATCCAGGTTATTTAGGCAAGTGAAGTAGAGATGGCGAAGGATCTTTAAAATGTTTTCCAGCTGATTGCCTTAGGCCTTCTGACATGTTCAACCTTTTTATGAGCGTTAAGCACACTCCAAAAACTGTCAAGATCATCTCAGGTGCTGCATGAGTAGAGTGCAATGGCACGCTTGGCATCAAATTTAATCTTACTTGTTGCTCTCAACTTGTGTTAGACAGATCAGGAGAAGATAGCTCTTATGTTCCTCCACTCTGCCCCTTCTAATGGGCTTTTAGATTGTGGGTCAAATTCTGCTCCCATTTACAGCCCTGTAAATCTATGCACTGAATTCAGTGGAGTTACATGGGTGTAACTGAAATCAGAATCTGTCCCTATGTCTGTTGTTCACTGCTAGTTGGAGTTTAAAGTGTAAACTCCACCCTTGTCCCAGAGCTAAGAGCCAAATTCTGCCCTGACTGACATTCTGTGCAGCTGCATTGGTTTCAGGTGGAACTGTAGAATGTTTCAATGAGTAGAATTTGGTCCTTAGGGTGTCATCTCTCATTCCTCTGACAGCTTTAGAGTATATGTCTGGGGACATAGACAGGGAAACTTTATCCTAGAATTTACCTGGGCTGATTGAAATTGTTTCCTAATTACATTTCCACTTATGGGAGACTTCTTTGGTCTTGTCAATGCACGAAAAATGCATTAGTTTATGTAAGGTCCCTTTCCTGCTTGCTAATGCAAAAGAGCTTGGCTAAAACTTTAAACCCATCTGTCTTGAGCGACACATTTCTATGGATCAAAATCTGTTCTCTTTTTGTACTCTTGCAATGTTAATGCTGGTTTTGTCTATTGAAATAATAACACATTTACCTCCCATTGATGTGTCTAACTTTCAGCTGCTGCTGCCGTTAGCATCTCTCATATATTTGAACGAGATCCCAGCAAGAGTAAAGAGGCTGAAGATTTGCTTGAATATATTGAAAGGTAAATAGAATGCAACTCTTATATTCTACTCTGTGTAAGAAGTTCACAGCATTACAGAGTTTGGATAACATATCATGTTTAATGCAGTCCTCCAGGGCAAATTAGGACTGTGTAAAAAGAGCACTCTTTTCTTCTTTTTGTGAATTTCTGGTGTTTGTAAAATGTGCTTGCTAGCCTGACAGCCCTGCTGACCTACATCAGTTGGTTATCCACAGACCAGATGCAGCAAAAGCAGCTTTTGCATACTGCTCTACTCATGTGCTTCAACCCTGTCCTGGAAGATCACTTTTGGGGGAGAAAGGGTAGTTTGAACTTTATGGCCCATTCCATCCTTAGCCTTTTTGCTGAAACTGCTAACAAAGGTACTAGCAGCGGATGTGAGGTTTTTTTTGGCGATATGAACACCTCTGAGGAGATTACCTTGGTCTAGAGTTTTTCCTGAAGATGCTGATAGGTACCTAGTACAATTTTCAAAAGCACTAGGTGCCTGTTGAGAGTTAGGTGCTTTTAAAAATCCCACTGAACGCCTGTCTTCATCTTAAGGTGCCTAAATATCTTTAAAACTCTCGCAGTTAAGAAGTGGAATGAGATCATAAACTCATTTCACACAGTCCACTGAACAGCCATTACATGGTAACAGCTTCCAGGTACTACCAACCTAGATTGGATTTGGCCTTAGTTTGATCCGTGAGCTGAAAGGCTTATTCCATTATACCAGTCCCTCCCAAACCAGCATCTTAAATATAACATTCATTGAAATCTAACTGCAACAGTTTCTTTCTGGAGATCAACATTTGTTAACCCAACAGCAGTGCAGCAAGTCAGTCTTTCAGGAGAAAAGCTAATTGACACAGTCAGGAGGTGAATAGTAACAGAGGCATAGCTAGTTTTAGTAGGGACATTTAAGGGGGCTAATCATAGGCTATCATGGCTATCTAGACGTGGTTTCCCTTAACGGAGTAATCTGGGAGAAGATCGCACCCCTACTGTCCTCAGATACACTGGGAGGGAATGCAGAGAGACCATGTGGTTGATGGAGCTCTGAGGAGGAATTCTGGCTGGGAACACATGCCATAGCAGCAACTTGGCCACTCTTTGAGCAAGTGCAGTGTACTCTGTCCTCTGTGCCCAGCTGGTGATAAAAGCCAGTGTGGAAACCACAGCACCAGCTTTCCCTGTCCTCCCTGCCTACTAGCAGCACTGAGGGGGATCAGGGATGACACTATCCAATAGCCATTCTTAGCACAAAGGGGAAGCTTCTTGCACCTCCCTCCCCCAGGAGCCCATGCAGAGGCTGAGCAGAATATGGGCAGAATCTCACCATTGAATAGTTAATGCGGATGTAGACAACTTTCTGGGGCACCTTCTTGCGCAGCTGGTGTTGTGTGCTATGCAACCTGATTTCCTCATTTAAATGTCTTGTCAAGTCTCCTTTCTTTTGGTCAGCTTTCCATTGATGATCCACTTCCTGAACACCATTGTGGACACTGTGTAAGTTGCTAGGCAGTGGTCAGCATTTTACGATCCAGTGTGTAGTGCCTGTACTGATGATAAAAGCAGCAAAGAGTCCTGTGGTACCTTATAGACTAACAGATGTATTGGAGCATGAGCTTTCATGGTGAATACCCACTTCATCAGATGCAGTACTGATGATGTGTACCAAAATAATACTAAAAGATGAAGGTGAGGGAGAAAGGTAATTTGGGGAATTGAGAGCCACTCAGGACTGCCACTTGCTGTCACCAGATTTTTTTCATACAGAAGGACTAGATATTTTAAAATATTCTTTGTATTAAAGCTGTGATATTGCACATGTCTTTGACATTTGATTCTAGGCTTTCTGGAATTCCTTCCTTGGCTAGTTCACCACATCATCAACCGATCATTTCTTTTTTGTTTTTGTGTCAGTGCTATATTACATTGTCTTTTCCTTCATCTGTCCTAGATTCAATGAATTATTTTCATATGGTCAGTATGAGGCTGCAGCAGTTTATGCTGCAAACTGTCCTAGAGGAATTCTCCGCAATGAAGAAACCATGATGAAATTTAAGGGTATGGAATTTAGATGGAAATACTTTTGGTCAGATTCTCAGCTGGTGTAAATTGACATCACTATTGATTCAAATAGTGCGACACTGACTTACGCCTGCTGAGAATCTGCCTCTATACTCATGTTGAAAGAAGCCTTGAGGGGACAAATGTGAATTACCTATGTGTGTTCGGATTTTACATTTAACATTTCAGAGTGAAAATAAAAACAACTTAAGGGTATGCTGTGATAAAAACCCCATGGCACAAGGTCTCTGAGCCCAGGTCAGCTCATTTGGGCCCATGGGGCTCAGGCTGCATTGCTAATAATAGTAGTGTAGATGTTCATGCTCAGGTTGGTGCCCAGGCTCTGAGACCCACTCTCTTCGCAGGTATCAGAGACCGGGCTCCAGTCTGAGCATGAACTTCTACATTGCAATTTTATAGCCCTGCAGCATGAGCCCAAGTCAGCTGACCTGGGCCAGCCACAGCTGTGCCTCAGGTCTCTTATTGCAGGGTAGACTAAGGGGCCAGACCCTTGGTGCCGTGTCTGGTCACTTTGCACTCAGGCAATGCAAAGGGGCCTGACAACTGGATTCTCCTTGCACAAAGAAATTCTTGAGTGGCATAAAGACAGCATAGCTGACTTTACTACTTGCTCTTCCTCCTGTGTGTAAGGTGTGTGGCAGGGGCAGGCTCTGGTTGACGGGGCAACTCGGAACACAAAGAGTTCTATTCAGTTCTTAGCACATTGCCCGCCGCAGATAGCAAAACATAAATCAGCCATTAGACCTCTCTAAGTTACGCTGGCAGCCATTTCAATCATTGGTCAGTCTGAGAATCTGGGGAGGCATAAAGGTTGCTTAAAACCAACTTTGCCTCCCTATGTGGTGCAGCTCAGTATTGACCTTAAGGTCTAGTTTGAAGTTGTCTACACTTGTACTTAAACTGATTATTTCCACTTATAAATTAAGAGTATGCAAATAGGTGTGCACAACCACACTCATATAACTTTGAAAATCTGGCCCTTCATGCCCCATGCATTAGCTAGAAAAGTTGCTTGAATCGCCTGACAGTGTTCCATTCAGCTTAAAATTAAGCTCTGAAATATGAATCATTATCTGTCCAAAAAGGATCAGTAATGCTGTTAACATGCTTGAGAAAAATACAGAAATGTTCTTTGGTTGTTTTTAGTCCTCCATACTCTGTCTTCCTTTGAATTTGAGGACACAACATGCAGTGAGCATCACTGGTGTCAGTTGGAGGGAATTCTGAGAATACCATTGAACTTTATTTTATTATTGTTTTTTTTTTCTTCTTTTTCTTCTTTTTGCTTTACAGGGCAATTGTTGAAGACCCAAAGTAAAGAAGTACAAAAGAACTATGTTAAACTAATATTCAGAATCTGAATTACAAATTAGACAGTAAGCTTTACATTAGGCAAAAATTTACTAACTTGCTGAACATTATGTTCCATTGACTTCAGTGGCACTACTCATGTGAGCAGAGTTAAGTGTACGCATACATGTTTGCAGGATTGGGGCCTTAGATATAAATCTTTGGGAACACAGACTGAGTCTTACTATGGGTTTTACAGTGCACAGCACAACAGGACACAAGTATGACTGAATCATAGAATCATAGAATATCAGGGTTGGAAGGGATCTCAGGAGGTCATCTAGTGCAAACCCTGCTCAAAGCAGGACCACTCCCCAACTAAATCGTCCCAGCCAGGGCTTTGTCAAGCCTGACTTTAAAAACTTCTAGAGAAGGAGATTCCACCACCTCCCTAGGTAACCCATTCTAGTGCTTCACCACCCTCCTAGTGAAAAAGTTATTCCTAATATCCAACCTAAACCTCCCCCACTGCAACTTGAGACCATTATCCTTGTTCTGTCATCAAGGTACCACTGAGAACATCTAGATGCATCCTCTTTGGAACCCCCTTCAGGTAATTGAAACCAGCTATCAAATCCCCCTCATTAAACCGTCTGCAGCCTAAACAATCCAGTTCTGAGCACTCCTCATAAATTATGTCTCCAGCCCTAATAATTTTCTTGCCCTCGCTGATTTCTCCAGTTTCCACATCATTCTGTAGTGTGCAGCCAAGTCTGGACACAGTACTCTAGATAGGCCTCACCAATGCCGAATAGAGGGAATGATACGTCCTTGATTGTTGACAGTTCTACTTATACAGCCCAAAAATGATTAGTCACTTCTTGGCAACAAGGGCATACTGGTGACTCATATCCAGCTTCTCATCCACTGTAATCCCCACTCCTTTTCTGCAGAACTGCTGCTTAACCAGTCAGTGTCCAGCGTAGCAGGCATGGGATTCTCCTTCCTAAGTGCAGGACTCTGCACTTGTCTTTGAACCTCGTCAGATTTCTTTTGGCCCAATCCTCTATTTGTCTAGGTCCCTCTATACCTATCCCTACCTCGCAGCGTATCTACCACTCCTCCTAGTTTAGTGCATCGCAAACTTGCAGAGTGTGCAAATCAATGCCATCCTCCAGCTCACTAATGAAGATAATGAACAAACCGGCCCCAGGACTGACCTTGGGCATGCCGCGTGATACTTGGCTGCCAACAGACATGGAGCCATTGACACTACCCGTTGAGCTGACGATTAGCCAGCTTTCTATCCACATTCATCCAGCCCATACTTCTTTAACTGCTGGCAAGAATACTATGGGAGACCATATAAAAAGCTTGCTAAAAGTCAAGGAATAACACATCCACTGCTTTCTTCTCAGCCACAGACCCAGTTATCTCATCATAGAAGGCAATTAGGTTAGTCAGGCATGACTTGCCTTTGGTGAATCCATACTGACTATTCCTGAATGCTTTCCTCTCCTCTAAGTGTAGCAGAATTGATTGCTTGAGAACCTGCTCCATGATTTTTCCAATGACTGAGGTGAGGCTGACTGGCCTGTAGTTCCCTGGATCCTCCTCCTCTTTTTTAAAGATGGGCACTACATTAGCCTTTTTCAAGTCATCCGGGACCTCCCCCACTCTCCATGAGTTTTCAGAGATGCTGGCCAATGGCTTTGCAATCACATCCGCTAACTCCTTTAGTATCCTCGGATGCAGCTCAGCTGGCCCCATGGACTTGTGCTCATCCAGCTTTTCTAAATAGTCCTGAACCAGTTATTTCTCCATAGTGGGCTGGTCACTTCCTCCCCATACTGTGCTGCCCAGTGCACTAGTCTGGGAGCTGACCTTATTTGTGAAGACAGAGGCAAAAAAAGCACTGAGTACATTGTTTTTCCACATCCTCTGTCACTAGGTTGCCACCCTCATTCGGTAAGGAACCCACAGTTTCTTTGACTTTCTTCTTGTTGCTAACATACCTGAAGAAACCCTTCTTGTTACTCTTGCTAGCTGCAACTCCAAGTGTGATTTGGCCTTCCTGATTTCACTCCTGCATGCCTGAGCACTTTTTTTATACTCATCCCTGGTCATTTGTCCAATCTTCCACTTCTTGCAAACTTCTATTCTGTGTTTAAGTTCAGCAAGGATTTCACTGTTAAGCCAAGCTGGTCGCCTGCCATATTTACTATTCTTCTACACATTGGGATGGTTTTGTTCCTGTAACCTCAATAAAGATTCTTTAAAATACAGCCAGCTCTCCTGGACTCCTTTCCCCCTCATGTTATTCTCCCAGGGGATCCTGCCCATCAGTTCCCTGAGGGAGTCAAAGTCTGCTTTTCTGAAGTTCAGGGTTCGTATTCTGCTGCTCTCCTTTCTTCCTTGTGTCAGAATCCTGAACTCGACCATCTTATGGTCACTGCCGCCCAGGTTGCCATCCACTTTTGCTTCCCCTACTAATTCTTTCCTGTTTGTGAGCAGCAGGTCAAGAAGAGCTCTGCCCTTAGTTAGTTCCTCCAGCACTTGCACCAGGAAATTGTCTCCTACATTTTCCAAAAACTTCCTGGATTGTCTGAGCACCGCTGTATTGCTCTCCTAGCAGATAGTGGGGTGATTGAAGTCCCCCATGAGAACCAACGCCTGTGATCTAGTAACTTCTGTTAGTTGCCGGAAGAAAGCCTCGTCCACCTCATCCCTCTGGTCTGGTGGTCTATAGCAGACTCCCACCACAACATCACCCTTGTTGCTCACACTTCTAAACTTAATCCAGAGACTCTCAGGTTTTTCTGCAGTTTCATACTGGAGCTCTGAGCAGTCATACTGCTCTCTTACATACAATGCAACTCCTCCCCCGCCCTTTTTCTGCCCTGCCTGTCCTTCCTGAACAGTTTATATCCATCCATGACAGTAATCTAGTCATGTAAGTTATCCCACCAAGTCTCTGTTATTCCAATCTCATCATAATACCTTGACTGTGCCAGTACTTCCAGTTCTCCCTGCTTGTTTCCCAGGCTTCTTGTATTTGTGGATAGGCACTTAAGATAACTCGCTGTTTGTCCTGCTTTCTCAGTATGGGGCAGGAATCCTCCCTTTTGCTCTCTCCTGCTCATGCTTCCTCCTGGTATCCCACTTACCTCAGGACTTTGGTCTCCTTCCCCTGGTGAAGCTAGTTTAAAGCCCTCCTCACTAGGTTAGCCAGCCTGCGTGCGAAGCTGCTCTTCCTTCTCTTCGTTAGGTGGAGCCTGTCTCTGCCTAGCAATTATTCTTCTTGGAACACCATCTCATGGTCAGAGAATCCACAGCCTTCTCTCTGACCTCACCTGCATAGCCAATTGTTGACTTCCATGATTTGATGGTCTCTTCCAAGACCTTTTCCTTCCACAGGGAGGATGGACGAGAACACCACTTGCGCCACAAACCCTTTTATCCTTCTTGCCAGAGCCATTCAGTCTGACGTGATCTGCTCAAGGTCATTCTTGGTAGTATCATTGGTGCCCACATAGAGAAGTAGGAAGGGGTCTTGATGAGTCTCGGCAGTCTCCCCGTTACATCATGAATCCTAGCTCCTGGCAAACAGCACACTTCTCGGTTTTCCTGGTTTGGACGGCAGATAGATGACTCAGTCCCCATTAGGAGGGAATCACCGACCACCGCTACCTGCCTTCTTCTCTTGAGAGTGGTGGTCAGGTGCAATTGGTGCTATTGCAATACAAATAATAAGTAATAATATATCAATAATAAAAGAAGGATCAAAGCAAGGAAACTGGGTTAAAGTTGCCTTTACTGTTAACTATAAAACCGACATCCTCTGCAGAAAGTTCTGTAGTGAACTGTCTGTAGCCTTACCTCTAGGAGGTGTATTTTCAAAGTGATATGCAGTCATTTCACTAGGCAACTCCATGTAGCCTCAGTGGTTTAAATCCACGCATTTTGTTATGAAAATTTGCCTTTAGGTGTCCACAGATAATGCCCAATCATGTGATGTGCCACCATCTTCTGTACTGAGCAGCCTCAACTTTCATTGACTAGCATGGCAACAGAGGGGCTCAGCATCTTGCAGGTTTGAGCCTTTAGTTGAAATTTGTCCAGGGGATTCTGAGGACATCAGCAAAGCAAAAAAACAAAAACAAACAAACAAAAAACTTATTGGAAAAATTAAAATGCTATTTTCCAAAATATTTTGCTCAGTGATTTTCCTTTTCCTCCTCCTAGCTCTCGGTGCTGTTAAAGGGAGGATTCTCCCTTTGCTGAGATATTTTGAGGCCCTCATAAGCTCAAGTGCTGCAGTTAGACACCCTCTTTGTGCAGCCATGACTCTGGAAGCAATCAAATGTGCATTGTCTGAAAAACAGTTAAATCTAGTTATGCACTGGGTCACACATCAAAGGTAAGCCGGCCTGTAGTATACTTGGATTCATATGGGTATGTGCCCTTCCCCTGTGAAAGTTGCATTCATGCTTTTCCTAAGTGATCAGGCCTTGCCTGTTAAAAAAAATCACTCTCCTTTTCTCGTGAATTAGAACCATGCAAACACAATATCACAAAATGGCAATCTCACAGATACATTTCTGTGATGCCATTTATTAAATTCACCGTGTTATAAACCAAGACAAAGGAACAGCATGTAAAGCTATTTTTGCAGAATCCAACATTTCATTTAAGATATCAGCCTTGTTAGATCTCTGCAGACCAAAATTTTGTTTCAGGTCTCTTTTATTGTAGTAAAAAGTTATGTGAAAATCAGATTGTGAGACCGTTTTATGTTCTGGGAGCATTTTTTAAAAATTAGAAACCTGTGGCTATTGGAAAAGCTAGAAGTTTTGGTTTTACTCTTATATGTGACTGTTTCTATAATAACAGCAGTATCTATACAGTATGTAGTACAGTTACTTCAAGAGACATCTGAACTGGAAACTCAAAGCTATCCTCCACCCACTGTATTTCATTTGTGGGGGTGGAAGTATTCAAATTTGAATCTCCAGAACTAAAAGTGCCTCTGCAATTTTGCTCTTGGATCAAATCCTAAACCGGAAGGAACCTATTTTCCAGATCCAGTTCAGATGCGTCTTAAAATCGTAGAAATCCCACAGGAACAGTTTGGGAGATTTCCACTGTTCAGCATGGCATTAATCTAATTAGAATTCTGACATATGGGGCATTTCTCTTTATGGCTTATCCTACCACATGCAGTAATCTTTCCAAAAGAGCCATTATAGCATATTTTATCACTAGAATTATAGTCATTGCTAAATCAATAGGACACTTGGAAATTATATTGTCATGTTGAAATCTCAAGCCAGGCCTTGTATATGCAAGAGGACAGGAGACCTACATCCTTTTGCCAAAACGATAAGGTTAGTAAAGATGTCTCAGCCTGATGCACACTCTGAAGTGCTTTATTATGACTTTAGAATGGGACTGTACAAATATTAAAAAAAAATTCTAAAATTACTTGAATTATAGGCAGAGCTGGTATCAACACCAAAGTTAAGGGTGCCTAACATTTCCATCATAAGAGCCCATTTTCAGTGGCTTGTACTTTGCAAAGCTTTACCTGTTCAGGCTGAAATTTTCAATGCCAGATGTCTGCCTCAGTCCGAATTTCTTGCAAAGTTTAAACAAAACCGTTTCTGAGAATGATATTAGGGAAAAGTAGGTTGTTTTGCCAATGTTAAAAATTTTTTTCTCAACTTTTCTTTGAAGAGTTCTGGAGCCTCAATGCATTGGAGTATGAACTTGAAATTTGTCAGAGTAGCTTTGGAGTCAGGGGGGTATTTTTTCCTGCCCCTGAGGCAGTCCATCCAAATTTGGCTAAGTTATAAGCATCTGAAATATCCAGACATTTTGTCTGCACTGAACTTGCTCTAGCCACACACAGTTCTTCCATGCCAGCTGCACTGAGTATCCTCTGAGGTTCTTATGTGTCTACCTCACAGAATGGTTCCCAACTCAACAGCAGCAGACTCTTTGCCTGATTTGCCAGGTGTCACAAAGTGGGTGTAAAACACATTTCCCTTCCCCATACACATCCCTGCACCACAACTGGAATCACACAAATACAGGAAAGCTGGAAAGGCTGCAGTTGCCCATTCCAACTACCAATTGCTAACATGGCACCAGGCATTGGTGAAAAGCCAGTCTGTTCTGTGCTCTTAGATGTCTGCCTGCTATGGCCCAAGCTTGTGGAAAGGGAAGGAGGAAACAACCTAATTCAGAAGCAGAGTGGGGCACAAGGGCAGAGGGGCACAAGAGCTGAAGGGATGCAGTCAGTCTGGTATTTTCACACACAGTCCAGTTCTACTATACCTGATTCTGAAGTGCTCCAGAGTTATGAAAACACACTAATAATTATCTGGTTTGTTTTATTTTCTTGTTTTCTTCAGGCTGACGTTTTGTGAGGCAGCAGGGGATGTGATTTATGACTATGGGGAGGTGGAACCGTTCAACAAGTCCAAGTGCTTGGCTTTGGCTCAGATTGCGTACAGTCAGTGTGGCGTGCACAAAAAAGCTGCTCTATGCTTGTGTAAACGAGGCCAAATTTGTGGAGCAATGGATTATATACAGCAATTCAAACAGCTCACTTTAGGTAAATCACAGAGCATTTATTATATTGTCTTTCATCATTTTTCTACCAAATGTTTATTTCAGGTTTAAAAATTCAATCTTACCATGGTGAGATTTTGAACTAAATTATTAAATGATACATTTTAAATTCACACAAAAAATCCAATTCTGTTCTCATTGAGTCTAATGGAAGCAGTGTTTGGCTCTTAACATTCCACTGCATATGTAAATAATATAAATAACTAGAAATGTTACCATAAAAGCAACTAAAGTGACTAGTTCAGTTGGAAATAGGGAATTTCTTCAGAGAATCCTGCTTCAGTAGCTCCCAATTGATCTGCCGTAAAGACTAATGTGAGATTGGTAGAGGACTCCATAGCCTAAAGTTTCAAAATCTAAGAGGCTAGTTTGGTCTATCTGTAATTTTAGCATAGATTCATTAATCTGATAACTAGAGACTGCAGAGAAATTCTTTAAATATGATAATAGAAACTGACATAACTGCCTAATAAGTTCTTAGGGTCATTTGCACTTGTGCAGACTGGTTATAAAACCCTGGCAAATCATAATGGCACCATTTTATACTCTGTACACAAGCTGCACTGCAGTGTAGACTCAGGCGCTCTGAGAAGATGTCTATAAAACAGATTCTGACAGTTAAGTGTGCCCAGCCTCTGCCTTGGCAAAGCCCTTCTCTCCAAACTTGACATAGAATGTCATGAGTGAGTTCCTCTGTCTAGTTTGACATGAAAATGTCCTGAGGTTTTTATCTGATGGTCTAAAATCCTTGAAATATCCATCGTTTGTTGCTTTTGACACCAGTATAGTAGATCCTGTTGTCTCCAAAAGAATCATGTTTAAAAGCATTGTCGTTGCATAGCAGACCTGCAACTTCAAGGTCTTTTAAAGCCTAAAGAATATTGGCCAAACTAGGAGTGTTTTAATTCACTAACCCCTTTAATTTATTTTTGGATTTCTCTACTAGTTATTATTCACATTTCTTATTAAGTATTTTATTTCTTGCTTTCTCTTGCCATTCTTCCCAACTTTTTATGTATGTGTGTATATATGTGTCTATACATTTATACACACACATTATGTAGCATTTCAGTATCTTTTATAAATAGATAATGGTGTATATTTTTATAGCAACATCCCTGATGTCAAAGTCCCTGTGAGTAGGGGTGTTGCAGCTTGTAACTTTGGAGAAGAAAAAATAATTTAGCTGTAATAATTATTCTTTTAAGATTTAGTTAGATGTAATAGAACAACCCACAGCCACTACCCATCTCAGGGGAGACTTCTAGAATTTTTTTTTAATGTTTCCAAATTATGCACATTTCCAGTTTGGAAGCTCTGCGCTGGAGCCAATATTGAGCAGTTAAACTATAGAAAACCCCTTCACCACTCTCATGCTAGGAACATGGGTATAAAATTGAAGAACTACTATAGCTCTGTATTTAGATAACTACATTTTAGAATTAAGTACTTTTCTCTTTTGACAAACCATAATCAGATTCATTCTGCATCCAAATACATTGACTGAAGTCCTGATTCTGCAAGCATTTAGACATACAGAACAAGTAAAACTAAGCATATGCCTAAGTTTTAGCAGGATTAAGGCCTAAATTTGGAAGTGAAGACACTTGATCAGTTATGATGGAAAGCCCAGTTGAACACACAACTAGACAATCATATCCTATACAGGGGTGAAATCCTGGCCCCAGTGAAGTCAACAAGGGTTTTGTCAGTGGAGCCAGAATTTCACTCCATATGTTTCTACTCTCATTTAATCACATTTCCTTATAGCTTTGTATTGAAAGCACATGCGGTTGCATGCCTATTTAGATGTGCACTTGCTGTTTTTTACCTTTACAAAAGAGATGCATCTGTGGATTATACAGCACTTTATTTAATGCTTTTATTTCTAACTGATAGCTCAAGATATTTTAGTTTATACTCCAGATTCTCAGCAGGTGTAAATGAGTGTAGCTCCACTGAATATAAATTAAACTATGTTGATTTATACCAGCTATGGATGTGGCCTAGAGATTTTTTCAAAAATGACTTTGCCCTGTGTAATCCAGATAGGGTGACCAGATGTCCCGATTTTATCAGGACTGTGCCAATATTTACTTATTTGTCCAGCATCCTGACTGATGTTCAGTCAGGACACAAATGGTCCCGGTATTTTGCCCTCTGGTGCACAGGCGGAGGAGGCTCGTGCCCTCCTGCCCCAACTCCACCCCAGTCCCACCTCGAATCTGCCCCTCCCTCCCCCATTGGATCACTCCCCAAGTCCCCGTCCCCAGCTCCACCCGCTCACTGCCCTATTGGATCCCTCCCCAAATCCCCACTCTGACCCCGCCTCTTCCCCAAGCACACTGCATTCCTCCTCCTCACCCCTCCCTCCCAGGCTTGTGCTAATCAGCTGTATGGCGGCGCAAGTGCTGGCGGGTAGGGGGAGAAGCAGGACGCGGCAGCCAGCTCAGGGGAGGTGGAGGCAGAGCGAAGGCGAGCTGATGCGGGGGGGTGGGGCGTGGAGCTGCCGGTAGGTACTCAGCCCCCACCAATTTTTCCTGTGCTTCAGCGGCTCTTGGTGTGTGTGGTTTTTTTTTTTTGCTTTTATTTTTGTTTTTTCCTCCGCTGCCCAGCTCTTGTGGGTTTTTTTTTTGTTTGTTTGTTTTGTTGTTGTTCCACCTGCACTCCTCCTCTCCCCCCTCCCCCGCATCCCGATATTTCACGTCTCTCATCCGGTCACCCTAAATTCAGATATTATGTTGTTGAAAAATACATTGGACAGTCCTATAGTGTGACTTCCCAGTGTAGCTTTCACAAAAAATTGTTTTTTGTCAACGTGGCTATACAGTGGAACATACACCACCCATTTGCAATACACAGAAGATGAGACAGGTTGGATCATAGAAACCCCCTTGGACATGCCAATTGATGTGCCAAGACTACCACTGCGCCTGCTTTCCCTGCCAGCTTGGGACTCCAGCACCCTGTCTTGTTGAGCCAGACATATCAAGTTGCTCCAACACAGATCCAGGGTCTGAACCACATGCCCCAAAGCTGCAGACTTAACTGAAAGCAACTTAAGAAGTGTTCCTGTCTTTAACATTCAGATGTCCAACTCCCAATGGGGTCTAAACTCCAAATAACTCGATTTTACCCCGTATAAGACTTATACAGGGTAAGCTCATAAATTGTTCATCCTCTGTAACACTGATAGAGAGATATGCACAGCTGTTTGCCCCCCCAGGTATTAATACATATTCTGGGTTAAATAATAAGTAAAAAGTGATTTTATTAAATACAGAAAGTAGTATTTAAGTGGTTCCAAGTAGTAACGGACAGAACAAAGTGAATTACGAAGCAAAATAAAATAAAACCGCAAGTCTACACCTAATACTGTAAGAAAACTGAATACAGATAAAACCTCACCCTCAGAGGTGTTCCAGTAAGCTTCCTTTTACAGACTAGTCTCCTTCTAGTCTGGGTCCACTCACACCCCCTGTAGTTACTGTCCTTTGTTCCAGTTTCTTTCAGGTATCCTTGGGGGTGGAGAAGCTATCTCTTGAGCCAGCTGAAAACAGAATGGAGGGGTTTCCCACGGGTTTAAATAGACTTTCTCTTGTGAGTGGATACCCCTCCCTACCCCTCTGTAGGATTCCAGCTACAAAATAGAGTCTTGGTGTCACATGGGGAAGTCACATGTCCATGCATGACTCAGAACTTACAGGTAGCAGCCATGGTTCACATGCTACCTTGAACATCCTCGGGCTTGGCTACACTTGAGTTACAGCGCTGGTGGTGGCTTTACAGCTCTGTAACTTACTCCCAGTCCACACTGGCAAGGCACATACAGCGCTGTATCTCCCTGGCTACAGCGCTGGCTGTACTTCACTTTGGCCTGGGGAATAACAACTATAGGGCTGCTCTTGCAGCGCTGGGGTGCCAGTGTAAACAGTGATTAATCTTACTATGCTGTAACTGACCTCCAGAACCTTCCCATAATGCTTTTTAAGTAAAGATAACACTCTTTGTTTTGTTGTGATGCCTCTCTTTGTTTTGTGAACTCAGGGCTCCTGGAGCTGCTTATCTAAAAAACAAACACAGCTA
>NC_133771.1:192604910-192645292 GCF_003597395.2 Chelonoidis abingdonii | reverse complement strand
CATCTGTGGTTACTAGGAATGGTTTGTCAAAGTCTGGGGCCCTTAGCACAGGGTCAGACATGAGTGTTGCCTTAAGCTGGTTAAAGGCCTTTTGACACTCATCAGTCCACTGAACTGCATTTGGCTGTGTCTTTCTGGTCAGGTCTGTCAGTGGGACAGCAATTTGGCTGTAGTGTGGTACAAATCGCCTGTAGTATCCGGCCAAGCCTAAGAATGATTGGACCTGTTTCTTTGACTTTGGGATAGGCCACTTTTGAATAGCATCCACTTTGGCCTGTAGGGGGTTGATAGTTCCTTGGCAATGACATATTGTTCCATATTTATGTCCCTAAGAGAGTGTAATATTGCAAAGCACTGATCTGCAAAATATGTTCTATGGGCACATTCAGAAGAGATAGTGAATGCTGTAGGAAAAGTGAAGGAGTGGGTTATAGAAGGGGATGTGGTTCAGCAGAGGATCTCTCTTTTGTAAGTTGTTCCACAAAATGAAAAAGTTAAGCTACTGGCCTAAAATAAATTGAGGCATCTATTTATTTTCTGTATTAGTGATTACATCATTTGAAAGTTAAAATTGATTTTTCTTTATATTGGAAGTGTGGATCATTTAGCTTCAGAGTTTTTACCTTGTAAACAAGTTGCAAATGCACCCTCAAAATATCTCGTCTTGTTGATTAGTCTGATTATGTTAGTCAAAGAAGTAGGCAGCATAAAGACTACATCACATACTGGATGCATAGATCCTGATTCTCAGCTGCACCCAAGGGGTATACAACACAACTTGTGGGGGGAAAAGAGGTGCAAAGGTGGCTTCGTGGCACCTTTGTACTCCCCCATTCCTAAACTGGCTGTATTGGGCTGGTTCCCTGGAGTGAGTTAGAGCAGACTACATGCTGTTCTAATTTACACTAGCTGGCAATAGCCCCATGCTGCCATCATGGCAATCAAGGATTGCTGAACTGGTCATGCCCCCTTTCCCCAGCTATGTCCCTTACGCTGACAGTCATGAATGTGGATAGTATATGAGCAGTTAGACCAGTTCTACAGCAACAAAGCATCCATTGCACTGGAGTGATCCTCTTGCAGGTGGCTATGTGGCTTTAGGTTTGCTTTGGACAGTGGAGCAACAAAATAGCAGCCCTAACACAGACAAGAATCTGGGGCACATTCTGTACCTCAGAAAAGAGCAAAATTATCTATTTAAAGTCTCTTGGTTATTCTTTTCAGCTTGACCCAAGTTCTTGAACAGAGAAATGTAAAAATCCCATCTGGTCAACTCTTCTATCTTACTTCAGAAAACATTATGTATTTGCTCAGATACCATACCATCAGCAGTTAACGTTTATAGTACCTGAGACTGGTCAGTGTGAATTCTCCAAAAACAATAGAGACGCACCTTAAGCAGAATCATAGATCCATCAAAATTAGGCTATTAGGCCCCACTCTAAATATTTTTTTCTTTGTCCTGGAAGTTTTATCATTGACCTTAATGAGGCCAGAATTTCACTCTCTGTGTTGACAGGTATCTGAGGTTGTAAACAGTATTCATATCCTGTCCATGTCAGTCTGCATCTGCTGAAGCTGCTGCTGTGGTGCTTATAACTGTTGCAGCATTCTAATGTACGTGCTGTCTCACCAGTGCCATATAGAGAGAGGGGTTATCACTTCACTGTTCTGGGATGTGATGCCTCTGTGTAAGCAAACTAAAATCACATTAGCTTCTCTTTGTGGCTGTATAGCAATGCAAGTTCATATCACTTTTGCACTCTGCAATTCCCTAGGCCCCTTTTCAACATTGCTGCTTTCCAAGTATCTCTCTCTCATTTAATATCTTTCTTCAGATTATTATTCCTCTGTTCTGTTAGGTTGCATTTTCCAGTCTGATTTTATTTCTTGCCGATATTTCTAACAACTTCAAGGTATCTCTTATTATTTCTGTCGTCTTTGATATTTGCAACACTTCCCTAGTTAGTATCATCTGTGAATTTAATTATTGTGCTGTTTATCTTTTCTTCCAGATAAATGAGACCAGGTTCTGATCTCACATATACTAGTTTTACACGAACTTAATTGAAGTTTCACCTGATTTACAGTGGTCAGTGAGATCAGAATCAGAGTTATCATGCTTGTGTGTTTGTGTGAACACTCACAAATATATAGTGACCTGGATGTTTGTTTTCAGATGATTACTTATTCCTACTGAAAAACTGTCCTAGTATTGAGCTAATTCATTGTCTAACTCAAGAGTGGAATGAGAAACCAGCATTATTATCCATTGGGGCTACGATCCTCTCACTCATTGATACTGATCACAAAGAGCATGGTTTACAACTGTTAGAGGAAATAAACATGGGTGAGAAGAGTAAGTACAGTAAGATGTAATTAACAGACACTTATAGTGAACTTATGTAAATGTCACATTTCTCTATTTTAATTACAGTATCTGGGAAGTTCCAGAGCAATTCAATTGTAAATGACAATAAAATGAATACAAAGTTATTGAGGTCGCAATCATTTAATTGTTAGGGCCGGTGCAAGGAAGTTTCGTGCCCTAGGCGAAACTTCTACCTTGCACCTGCCCCAGCTAATGCCCCCCCCACGGCAGCTAACTCAGCCCCCCACCCAGGGAGCCCCCCACGCAGCGGCTACCCCCCCACCACAACAGCTAACCCCTCTCCCCCCTGTCTCCCATGTCAGTTACCCTGCCTGGGAGACTTCCCCCTTTCCCCCCCTTCCCCTATGGCAGCTAACGCTGCCTGGGGAGACTCCCACCCCCCGGCAGCTATCCTCGCCTGGGGGGACGATTCCCCCCCTTCCCCCACTTCCCCCCCTCCCGGCAGCTAACCCTGCCTGGGGAGACGACCTGCGGAAACTAACCGTGCCTAAGTAGCCCGCCCCAGCTCACCTCAGCTCCGCCTCCTCTACTGGGCACATCAGCGCTGCTCTAATTCTCCTCCCAGCCCCAGGCTTGTGCGCTTGATTGTGTTGGAGGAGACTTTAGAGCTAGGCTGTGGCTTCAGCGGAGGAGGCAGAGCAGAAGTGAGCTGGGGGCAGGAGCGTTCTTCCTGTGCGCCCCCCCCCTCGTTATTGTGGGCAGCCCTTCTCACGCGACCCTCCACCCAGCTCACCTTCCACCTCCTCGCCTGAGGGGGCTTTAGGCGCCCCCAACCACTAGACACCCTAGGCGGCTGTCTAGTTTTGCCTAAATGGTTGCACTGGCCCTGTTAATTGTGTTAACAAATTTAATTCAGCGAATTTAAGAAACACATAGTTAATCTTCTTCCCTTTGTACCATGTGTCCATTGACACTTTCCAGAAACCCCAAATCCTAAATTATGCGTCATTGATGCTCCTATTTCCCTAATCGTATACAAGAGAGTTGTTAAAATAACTAAGTACCTTCTTTTACAGTGGGCCCAGTTCTGCAATCTCACTACTCATAGTACTCCTTTGAGATCAAAAATAAGTCTTTTGCCATCTTGCTACAGCCTGCCTTGCTCAGTCCTGTGTTCAGATTAGCACTTTTGGTAGGGTCTGCTGCAAGTTCCTGTACTTCTTCTTAAAGTTAAGGACCTTTCTGACCATGTAATTTTGGCAACTTGACCTATTTGGTTTTCCCCTTGCAGTGATGATTACTTCCAACTTGATGGCCTTATCCTACTCCACTGAAGTCAACAGCAAAACATCTATTGAACTTAAAAGAAAAAAAAAAAGGGCAGAACTGGGCCACACACTTCCAGTCTTTCTGCTAGTTGTAGGGTTTTCAGACATGATTTTTCAGTGCTGTGGTAGATGTGGCGTTTTAATCTTTATAATAAAGTAAACCACTATTTTCTGTGGATTTTGATCAGTTATCTCTTTATTTGGTCCTTGGCCTTAGAATTTATCTAACTGGAAAAAGAATTATGATCTATAGTCATTATCCCCTAAGATCATGCCTCTTCTGTCCTTTGTTTATATATAGCAAAGCAGAAACGGACTAGGGGCAAATACTATGCCACCACATATTTTTTTTTCTTCATCAGATGCACGGAACAAGTATTTTTAAATGATACCGGTCTGTACCTTGGAAGGTTGGAAGAAGATCGCAGATACATGTGCAGAAAATAGCATGAAAAATTGTCTCAAGAAATCCTCTTCAATCCTTACCTCACAGGAAGGAGTGGTCAGATTTTTCATTGGATGATGATGATGATGTAAAGATAATGGAACACATTCTTGTGTAGTTCTTCTTGTAAAGCAATTGAGGGAGCTCTAACAACATTCCAACCTAAGTATTGTTTTAGTTGCTTGTATGAATTATAGTTAAACATTGATCACTCATTGATCACTCAGAGCTGAGACTTCTTTTTGCCATCAAACGTAAATTAGTTGAATCATCACGAAGTTCCCTTGCCAATGAAATTAATAAAATTTTGGGACCTCTGGAAGAAAGGAAGACAGTAGCTCCTTGGGGCCACATTCTTGCTTTCAGAGATATTGTGGACAGTTCCTATTAACTCCAGTGAGTGTTTGCACGTGCACATCTGACAATGAATTACACCATCAGAGACAATCATGATCCTACTTGGTTCATATTTCTGGCTAAGAGACTGGCATTACAACCTTGGAAGAAGGAGCTATTCAAATACGACCTTTGCCAACAAATAACTGGTTTGCATTAGCAGAGCTTTTCAAAGGTGTGGGCATGAGAGCTGGAAACATCAAATACCAATATAAATGGGAAGAATGCACATCTGTATTTTATTTATCCTTCATGTAGTGTAAACTGAAATTAGATCATGATCACTTCAAACAACGGTTGTCCTTTCAACCAGTTCTTCTATGAGGTCCTTACTACTCATCAATACCAAAATCTAAAATGGCGGACACCTCTTGTTGGTTCAGCAGCTATTTGGTGAAGAAACCTGTCAGCTATCACATCCTGGAAATCTGGGCCCTGCTATATTAGTAGCAACTTGTCCTCAATCTGTGTCTAGGAAGTTAAAGTCTCCCAATAATATACAATTCCAGTAGAATTTCATTTCATTAAATATATTAAAGAGTGTCTCTATCCATACCCAGATTGGATTGCTGGGGGTCTATGATACTCCAAGCACTATCCATGGGAACCTTTTTTTTCCAAAGTGATTTTGAACCAAACAGACTGTCTTATCCAGTCCATCCCTTATTAAATTTTTTTACAGTCTACCTCATCATTAGTATTACAATGCCACTGCACATCTTTGCCTTTATTTCTGTTCTTTCCTGAACATCACATACCCTTCAATATCTGTACTTCGTTCATGACTATTATTCTACTATATCTGTTATCTCTGTTATAACTGGTTTCACTTCCTGCATCAGTACTATTAGTTCATCCTTTTTGTTACCAGGATTCTTGCTTCCTGTACAAACATCTTAATTGCCAAATTGCCACAGTCCTGCCAAATTGGTACAGTTATTTCTGCCAGTATCACCTACTGATTGTTAGCTTCATTAATATTGGCATGATCTTTCCCCTTAATGTCCATTCTCCTACCCACTGCTGTTCCTTTCTCCATTGCTGTATCTTTCTTACTTGATTTTACTCCTTTCTCAATGTTAATTCAGGCCATGGATTACATGAGCATTTCCCGTCTCCCTGAGTTCCTAGTTTAAAGCTCTTTTAATGAGTTGTGCTAACCTCCATCCCAGAAGTCTGTTTCTTCTTTGTGTGGGTGCTCCACTCTAGGTGTCGGAGTGTCCCAGCACTGTTGATCGGAGATTTTCAGTAGCAGTGCCTGGTTGGGACTCAGGCTCTCAGTTGGTATCTCCCATCTCGTTGGAATCTTCCTGAGCACCCGCGTCCTGCACCCCCGTCAGTTCCTTCTCAACCGTCCCTGGCTGAAGACAGGACTCGGGGCAGTACTGCTTCTCTTCCCTGGTCTCTGCAGGAAAAATTAACAAAGAATACAGAAATACGTATGTTACATCCCAGTTGTTTCCCTTCTGTTAGTATAGTTACATAGTTTACTTAGTTACATAGTTTAAAAAAATACTTTTTCTCTTCAGGCTTGTCTCCTGCTGAGACACTCTCCTCTGTCATTTCTAATTCACAATGCCAAGGGCTTCAGGATTCAAAAAGTGTTTCCTCTCAGGACTCCATGCTACGGTGGGATGGGCACTCACATTAAGTGAAATACCTCAGGGAAACCCACATCCCCGCAAAGTGCCTCCACTATATGAGCCTCAAGTCAAGGGCTTGGTGCGACAGGCACCTGCGGCTTACAATGCTTCTCATGGAAAAATCCCTGCAGCTGCTTTCGGAGACGGAAAGTTAAACCTGCTCCCATACGCTCCCCGACCAGATCTGAACTGGTTGGGAACGTTGCTTCACCCTCTCTGTAACAGAGGCGAGAAGCATGGCAGTCTCATAGGAGAGAGTCTGACAAGGGTAAAGGGTCTCCTGTGAGATCCTTAACCTCTGTGCTGAAAGAGCCACAGGCAGGTGCCTCAGCTCTTTCTACAGCCTCAACTGCGGCTCCCACAGACCGTGGAGGCAGGAACCCAACCTCCCATACAAGGAAGGTTTCTGCGGCACCGACTCCCTTTGCGAGAAAAATAGCCATGATGCCAGCTGTGCGTTCTGCCCTGTTGCTAGGAAAAACATGGGCACCAAGCCTGTCTCCTACCCCAGCACCAGCAGTGGACCCCATGCAGGACACCTCCAACAGACCCGCGGCACTGCTGACACTTTCACTTTCACCTGCTAACATGCTAGAACACAGTCCAGGCCCAGCACAGCCCAGGGAGCAGGAGCAACAGTTCCTCTCTGTGTGACCTCTCAGTGCCGCCTAAGCCTAACTCTCTGCTTCTGGAAACACAGGGCTCATTCTTAGAACAGCCGTTCTCAGCACCTGAGCTGGCTACCTTCTCTGATATCTAACCCGATGTACATTAACAGGCGGAGTTCTCCCCACCTGCGTCTCCTCCTCTACTGGAACCTCTCCCACTTCAGTCTGTAGTCCACAGCCACCAGCCTCAGTTTCCCTACTTCGCCCCCCCATGGGTGGCATCTGGGTTCTCCTACCCTATGCCTTGGCCTCAGTGGTACCCTTGGCCATATCTTCCTATCACTCATCCTCAGACTTCTGTGCCTCTATCTCCAGCTCCATCCACTTCTAAAGTACCTCCTGAGAACGTGAGCTACGAACTATATCCTGACTCACCGAACCCTAATTCTCCATCTGCTCTGGATGGAGCCGTCTCTCTCCCCCCTTCCGCCTCCACAATTTCAAGAGCTTTTCAAGAGGGTGGCACTCGGTCAAGACATCCCCCTAGAAGAGGTTCTGGAGGCACAATACAAACTCCTCAGAATCCTTCAACCCTCTGCACCCACAAAGATCACGCTCCCTATAAATGGAGCACTCCTAGAACCAGCCAACATTCTCTGGCAAACTCCAGCTTCTTTATTACCAACCTGCAGAAAGGCAAAACGTAAATACTATGTTCCTGCTAAGGACGCTGACTTCTTATTTTCTCACCCACAACCGAACTCTCTTGTCATTGATGCAGTCGCACATAGGACGAAACAGCCACAATCTCGGCCTACCCTGCAAGACAAGGACCTTAAACTCCTTGATGTCTTGGGTCGCAAGGTTTACGCGTTCTCCACTCTACAATTCAGGATTGCAAACTACTCTGCACTCCTTGCCAGCTACAACTTTGATAACTACAATAAACTTTTTGAATTTGCCTCCTACATTCCAGAGGACAGGAAAGAGGACTTTAAATCAATTCTGAGCAAGGGACAATTGATTTCCAGAATGGCCCTACAAGCCTCTTTAGACATGGCGGACAAAGCAGCCCGTACTGCTGCAACTGCTGTGGTTATGCACAGATCTTCATGGCTTTCTGCATCTGGCATCCCTAAAGGTCTGCAGACCAAAGTGGAGGTCCTCCACTTTGATAAAGACAAACTGTTTTCCAAAAAACCCAATGAACTATTTCACACCATGAAAGATTCTAGAGCGACACTGCGCACCCTAGGTAGTCACCCATCTCTTCCCAGGAGACAACAATACCAACCCTACCTACCGCACACAGAACAATATTATTGGCTTTAATCCAAACCATACGACGTAAATAGGAATCGCGCTAGATCCCCTAAGCTCAGACAAAATAAATCTTAAGCAACCACCTCCCGCCCATCTGGGAATAAACAACAATTCTGAAACGTTGATCGAGGGTCTGCACGACCACCCCTTGATTCCACAGCCTACTAGCCCATTTGACCACTGCCTCCAGAGTTTCCAACATGCCTGGAAGCAAATTACATGGGACCACTGAGTCCTCAAAATAGTTCAGTCCGGTTAATCTATCTCATTCATATCCTATCCTCCTACCCTTCCCCCTTCCCTTTCTCTCTTCAGGGACCCCTCTCATGAGCACCTCCTTCGTGTAGAAGTGGCGCACCTCCTCCAGCTAGGCACAGTGGAACGTGTGCCAATGCAACATCGAGGGAAAGGGTTCTACTCCCATTACTTCCTGACTCAGAAAAAAAATGGGGGATGGAGGCCTATACTAGACTTATGCCGACTGAACAAATTCATGAGGGTACAAAAATTCAAGATGGTCACACTGGGCACAATAATTCCTGCACTGGATCAAGGGGACTGGTTTACAGCCCTCGACCTACAAGATGCTTATTTTCATATATCAATTCATCCAACTCACAGATGCTTCCTACGATTCACAATCGGTCACAACCATTTTCAATACAGATTTCTTCCTTTCGGCCTCCCCACAGCACTGAGAGTCTTTTCCAAAACTCTAGCCATGGTCGTGGCATACCTCCACAAACATAGGATCACACTTTTCCCCTATCTGGGGAAATGCCGATGGTGAAACACTTCAAGCTACCCATTTCACCATCTCCCTCTTTCACAGCCTAGGCCTCCAAATAAACATCCAAAAATCCACCCTGACACCTACACAACAGATAGAGTTCATCAGAGCTCATCTCAACTCGATCCAGAGCAGGGCCTCGCTCCTATATCACCGATTCCTCACTATCACACAGCTCATACGCATGCTTTCTGTTCGTCCCAAGACACAGGCAAGAATCTGTCTACAGCTCCTTGGTCACATGGCAACCACCACCTTCATGGTCCAGTACGCCAGGTACACATGAGATGTCTTGAGGGCTGGCTCAATTCCAATTTCAAACCGAACAGACACACCTTAGGGACGCTGCTAACTCCTCCTCCCCATGTTATAGCTTCCCTACATTGGTGGACAAGACCAGAAAACCTCTGCATATGGGTTTCCTTCCAGCAACAATCTCCAACACTCATGCTCACCAGTGATACTTCCCTAATCAGTTGAGGAGCGCATCTAGGGGGACATAGGGCACAAGGCTGGTGGTCCACATCAGAGACGCACCTACACATAAATCTCTTTTTGCTCAGAGCAGTGAGGTGAGCATGCCTTCACTTTCTTCCCCTCATAAAGAGCAAATCTATTCGGGTCTTAACAGACAACATAGCATTTATGTACTACATCAACAGACAAGGGGGAGCCGGATCACATTCCCTTTGCATGGCAGCTATCCAACTGTGGAATTGGTGCATACAAAATCAAATACAAATCATCGCTTCCTACCTATCAGGCTGCCACAACACTACTGCCGACGCACTCAGCAGACCCTTCTTGACAGAGCACGAATGGGAACTGCATCCCGCAATACTTCAACAGCTCTTCTTCCTCTGGGGCACCCCATCAATAGACCTCTTTGCCACAACCCAGAAAAAATGTCCCCTGTTTTGCTCCAGAGCGGGACTCGGGACTTCATCCTTAGGAGACGCATTCCTCATTCTGTGGAAGAACTCTCTCTTGTACACCTTCCCACCAATCCCTCTACTCCATAGGTTCTTCAGAAGATTGTAGACAACAAGGCCCGGGTCATCCTTATTGCCCCGGCTTGGCTGAGACGGATGTGATATCCTTACCTCCTCCGCATGTCCTCCCGTCATCCATGGGCTCTTCCCAACAGGCCAGATCTCCTTTCCCAGAACAACGGACGGGTTCTTCACCTCTAGCTCCAAAAGCTCTACGTCACAGCCTGGTTCCTTCATGGTTCCAAACTCATGAACTAGCCCAGGGATCGGCAACCAATGGCACGTGTGCCAAAGATGGCACGTGAGCCAATTTTTAATGGCACGCTGGGGCCATCAACCTGTCCCCCACCTTTTCCCCCCTTCCCCTGGAGCCCTGCTGCCATGCACAGCACTCTGGGAGTCAGGGCTGCGCGCTCCCATGGGGAAGCGTTTGGCTCATGGGGAGGAAAAGATGCTCACTGCTCATCCGGAGCCCTGCTGCCGCACACAGCCCCACCCCGGCCCTCAGAGCGCTGCGCGCGCTGTGGCAGGGGTCCGAATCAGCGGGGAGCCTCATGGTAAGGGGTCCGGGGCTGAGGTGAGGATTGGATAAGGGGTGGGGGCAGTCAGGGGACAGGGAGCAGGGTGGGTTGGATGGTGGGGTGGGATCCCGGGTGGTGGTGGTTAGGGGTGGGGGGTCTGTGGAGGGAGCAGTCAGGGAGCAGAGTGGGGATGGGGCATGGGAGTCCTGGGATCTGTTAGGGGGTGGGGGGTGGATAGAGGTCAGGGCAATCAGGGGACAGGGAGCAAAGAGGGTCCTGGGGAGACAGTTAGGGTGGTGGGGGTCTCTGGAGGGAATGGTCAGGGGACAAGGAGCTGGGGGGGGCTTATCAGGAGGTAGGGGTGTGGAGAGAGGTTGGGCAGCAGGGAGCAGGGGGGTGTTGTATGGGTCCAGAGTTCTGGGGGTCCTGTCAGGGGGTGGGGAAGGGTTAGATAGGTGTGGGAGTCCGGGGGGGTTCTGTCTGGGTGCGGGGGTGTGGATAAGGGTTGAGGCAGTCAAGGGACAGGTAGGGAGTAGGGTCCTGGCAGTCAGGGGACAAGGGGCAGGAAGGCTTAGATAGGGGGTGGGGTCCCAGGAGGGGGTAGTTGGGACAAGGAGCAGGGGAGGGATTGGCGGAGCAGGGGGGGCAGTCACCCAGTTCTCTGCCCTGAGCCCTGACGCCCCCCACACACACACACCCAGCCCTCGGCCCTGAGCCCTGTACCACCCAGCCCTCTGACTCTTTCACCCCCCGCATGACCCCAGCCCTGACTCCGGCACCCCCACACATACCCAGCCCCCCTACCCTGACACCTGCACCCCCCTCACATGTGCCTAGTCCTCTGCCCTGACTTTTGCACCCTCCCATCCCATGCACCCTGCACATCCCCATCCCCACCCTGAGCACCAGACGGGAGCTCCTGCACCCCCACTCACATTCCCACCTGTACTCCTCACACCAAATGGGAGCTGCCCAGTTAAGTGTCCCCACACCCAAACCTCCTGCCCCAACCCTGAGCCCCCTCCCTCATTTAGCTCCTGGCCAGGCCCTTCACCCCCAGCCCTGTGCTCGGTCCACTCCCACCCTCAGCTCAGTGCAGAGAGAGGAAGAGAATGGGCCAGAACCAGGGAGAAGGTAGGTACCCACTGTAGTGGCAGGGCCGGGACCCCAGACTGGCAGCGGGTGAGCGGGTCTGGCAGCCGAGATCCCAGCTGGCAGGAGCCACGGATGGAACCCCTGAGCGGCAGTGGACTGAGCGGCTCAGCCCACTGCCCGTTGAGGGTCCTGGCCGTGGCCCGCACAGCCTGCTGCCGGTCTGGGGTTCTGGCTGCCAGACCCTTCCCAGCTGAGGGTCCCGGTCCAGGCCCCACTCAGCCCATGCATTGGCCTAGATGAAACAGAACCCAGACCGCAGCGGGCTAAGCGGGCTGGCGGGCATGTAGATCAACATTTTAATTTAATTTTAAATGAAGCTTCTTAAACATTTTGAAAACCGTGTTTATTTTACAATACAACACTAGTTTAGTTATATAATATATAGACTTGTAGAGAGAGACCTTCTAAAAAACATTAAAATGTATTATTGGCACACGAAACCTTAAATTAGAGTGAATAAATGAAGACTCGGCACACCACTTCTGAAAGGTTGCTGACCCCTGAACTAGCCTGTTCTGAGCAAGTCCGATACGTCCTCATGCACAGTAGAAAAGTTTCCACTCGTAAAACCTACCTGCAGACAGGGCGGGTGCAAGGATGTTTTGCACTCTAGGCGAAACTTCCACTTTGCCACCCCTCGAGTCCTATGGCAGCTCCCTGCCCCCCCACTCTGAGGCACCCCCCACCCACGGCAGCTCCCCCCCTCTGCCCTGGGGTGCCCCCCCATGGCAACTCTCCCCCTCCGCCCTGAGGCACCCCCCTCGTGGCAACACCCCACCCTAGTTCAACTCTGCTCCATCTCCACCCCAAGCACACCTTTGCCGATCCACTTCTCCTGCCTCCCAGGCTTATGGTGCCAATCAGCTGTTTGGTGCCACAAGCCTAGGAGGGAGAGAAGCAGAGCGGGGCAGCGTGATCAGAGGAGGAGGCGGAGCAGAGGTGAGCTGCGATGGGAAGCGGTTCCCCTGCATGCCACGCCCCTTCTTGCTGCCAGCGGCCCTCCTCGCACCCCCCCTCCCCGCCCCAGGTCCCTCCACCTAAATGCCGATGACGACCGGGGCAGCCGAAAATCCGGCCACCATGGTCGCCACCAAATGACCCGAAATGCCGCCCCAGAAATGCTAGCACCCTAGGCGACCACCTAGGTCGCTTAATGGGTTGCACCAGCCCTGCCTGCAGAAGTGGAAATGTTTTGCCCTTTGGCTCACATAATCACTTAATGCCCAATATGGTAACCCTCCCTAAGATTCTAGACTACCTCCTGAAACTAAAACAGGGCAGACTTTCGTTCAGCTCCATCAAAGTGCACCTGGCGGTGCTTACCACCTTCCATGACCTCTTAGGTTATTCACTCTTTACCCACCCCACCATAAAACAATTTCTCATGGGCCTGCAAAATCTGTGCCTGAAGTTTACCCAACAGTGGCTACATGGAACCTTAACTTTGTTCTTCACACTCTCATGAAACCTCCACTTGAGACCTTGGCTACCTCCTCTCTTCTCCATATGTCCATGAAGGTAGCTTTCTTAGTTGCAATAACATCAGCAAGGAGAATAGGTAAAATAAGTGCCCTGATGGCCCATCATCCCTACACAATCTTCTCCAAAGACAAAGTCACTCTGAGACCACATCCTAAATTTGTCCCTAAGGTGGCATCCACCTTCCACCTTAACCAACCTATATATTTACCTACTTTCTATCCC
This sequence comes from Chelonoidis abingdonii, assembly GCF_003597395.2. Classification (NCBI taxonomy): domain Eukaryota; kingdom Metazoa; phylum Chordata; order Testudines; family Testudinidae; genus Chelonoidis; species Chelonoidis abingdonii. Next base: position 192,632,055 of record NC_133771.1, on the reverse strand, counting down.
AAACCTCACAAAACTCCAGATGAGGCAACTCTGCATACTCTCGATGTCAGGCGAGCAATCGCTTTTTACTTAGATAGGACTAAGCCATTTTGTAAATCTCCACAACTCTTTGTCTCCATCACCGAAAGATCGAAAGGTACAGCTATCTCTAAACAACGTCTGTCCAAGTGGATCTCTGACTGCATCAGATCTTCTTACCTTATTCAAAATATTCAACTGCCTGAAGGCATTAGAACTCATTCCACTCAAGCTCTGTCGACATCCATTACCTTCCTACATAACGTACCCATTTCTGACATCTGTAAAGCGGCTACATGGTCCTTTGAACACACGTTTGCCAAACACTATGCTATCACGCAAGACACCAGGGCAGACACCATAGTAGGCCATACGGTACTCTCTACGGTACTCACTGCCGCATCTCCAAAGTCCCACTGACCATAGGGGGAACTGCTATACGTTCACCTAGAGTGGAGCACCCACAGGGACAGCACTTGAAGAAGAAAGGAAAGTTGCTCTCCTTGCAGTCAGTAGCGGATTTACCATGGAGCCACTGGTGCCATGGAGTCTGGCCCACACTTCAGGGGGGCCCCGACCAGGCCCACTCTTCTCCACACACCCTTGCTCTCTCCTGCAGGGGGCAGAAGCTTGGTGCTCCTTGCAGTGAGGCTCCTGCTGCAGTAGGGCAGCCAAGCTCCCCCTCCCCTGTCTCTTCTCACAACTTTTTCCCTTCCCGCCCTCCCCTTCCCTGCTGCCAATCAGCTGTTTGCCAGCAGGAGGGTGGGGGAGGAGCACAGCTGCAGCATGCTCATCTGGGGAGAGGAGGCAGAGAAGAGGCGGGGGTGGGGGCTTGGGGAGGTGGGTGGAAAGAGCATACTTACTCTGACTGCAGAGTTGCATAGCCAGGATGAAAAAAGAAGGTGCTGCTCAGCTCTGGGGACTTTGCAGCTGGACACCACCTTCTGGGTCCTAGTGCTGGTTGAGCTCCATTCTGTGTGCTAGGAACCATCCTTCATTCTGTACAACAGTGAGTGCCCATGGTGGGGCAGGCAGGGCAGGGGGACAGAGGCAGTGGGGAAGGAAGGGGGTGGGATGGGGAGGAGATGGAATGATGGGGAAGGGGCATGGGATGGTGAAGAGAAGGGGATAGGGCAGGGTTCGGCAACCTTTGGCATGCAGCCTGGCAGGGTAAGCCCCCTGGTGGGCCAGGCCAGTTTGTTTACCTGCTGCGTCTGATTCAGCCGATCGCGGCTCCAGGCAAATGTGGGGCTTCAGGATGAGGGATGTGCTGGCCGAGGCTTCTCGCAGCCCCCCATTGGCCTGGAGTGGCAAACCACAGCCAGTGGGAGCCGCAATCGGCCGAGCCTGTGTACACGGCAAGTAAACAAACCATCCCGGCCCGCCAGGGGGCTTACCCTGATGGGCCACGTGCCAAAGGTTACCAGTCCCTGGGATATGGGAAATGGGGGTCCAGCATGTGGACCCCCTTGGCAGCAGCTGGTGCTCCCCTGTTAAGCAGCCCATGAAACCCTCACCCTGACAAGCCCCACCTCCCCTGCATCTGTACCACTCCGATGAGCCCCCCCAGACACCCTCCCCACTGAGCCCCAACCACCTACACCTAGACCTCCACCCAAATGAACCCTGTCGATAAAGCTCTATATTAAGCATCTTCACTTCATATGACTTTGTATTATGCCTCTTCATATAACCCTGTATTAAGCTATTTTCATACAACTTTGTGTCAAGTCCTTTGATATAGGAACTTTGTATCAGATCCCTATGTAGAAAAACTTATAGAAAACTTTGTGTTAAACCTTGATATAATGTTATAGCCCCTAAGGAGAGTTAAAGTAGAAGAAAAATGTCTTTTTGCTAGGAGTCTACAATCCCCACACTCCCTTAATCAATTGGCATGTTGAATGAATGAGGTGTGAATGAGCAAGGCGTGGAAGGCAAGCACCTCCAGACAGCTAGTTGGAGAGAGGATGGAAGCCAGACCCAAGGACAATCAAACTTGTCAAGTGGGCTCACTAAAGAAGAGCAGACATATTGACGGCCTCCGGGTGGTGGTTTAGAATCAAGCATCTTCTTTTGGAAGCAACCTCTTTGAACAGTATTGGGACAACACCCAGAAGGAAGAAGCACAAAGGACCAATGGACACAGATTTTGAATCTGGTACAGATTTGTGTGAGATGGAAGCTGCTATAAATGTGAGGTGTCTTGCAGAGGACCCTGGGTCTTGTCACCATCGGAGCATTGATCCAGATCGGCAGAAGCCTGGCTCCACCCCTCCCCTGTCTAACTCACTTGGCCAGTGAAGTTAAGGGGAGCAACTAGTTGGTAACAACAAGACGGAATCTTTTTGTGTGTGTGTGTGTGTAGTGCATGAGTGTAATACAGATAATATGCATATGGTACAGTGCTGATTGATACATGGATTACCAATGAATGTGGCGTTTGCCTTATTCCCCTTGAAAAGATCCCGTGCAGTACTTTAAGTACAACAACCCCACCTCCCCTGCACCCAGACTCCCCCTCCGCTGCTGAGCTCCAACCACTTTCACTTGGTCCCCCCTGCAGACTCCGATTGCCCCTGCACCTGGAACATCCCTGTGCATCCAGATCCCCCACTGAGCTGCCTGCACCCAGACTTCCCCCACAGAACCTTCTTACACCCATCTGGATACCCCCACACTAAGTCCCTCTGCACTTGGATCCTGCTGCTGGGCTGAGCCTCCCTGTCCACATCTGGCGTCCCTGGCACAAAAGGGGCAGGACCCCAGGGTGTTTCTGGCAGGCCTGGCCCTTGTGCTGTGTCAGGGTCAGGTTCAGTCTCACTGTCAAGTCCCTGCCCCAGTGGGGCGGGGACACTTTCAGCTATTCTCCACCTCTATCGCGCCAGTGGCCTTATCATAAGCTCTTTCCCAAATCTGGACCTTAGCGTCCAAAAATGTGGGTGCCTAGCATGAACCTCCAAGCTTAATTACCAGCTTGGATCTTATCTCGCTGCCACCAGACAGGGAATTACAGCGCCTGCTCGCTCTGGTCCCCCACTTTCCCTGGAGGGACCCCAAGACCCAGAAGCTCTGGAGTCTTACCGCAAGGAAAATAACCACTCCCTTCCCCCCTCCTCTCTCCCACTCAGAGTCTTCCTCTCTGGGCTAACCTGAGAGTACTGATGCAATCTCTTTACATCACAATACCAAGAACATGTCTCCTTATTTCACAAAGAGACAAACCCCAAATACAACGAAACAGAAGATATCATTCTCTTCCCCTCCCACCAACTCCTGGTGCTGGCAGAGCTTACCCTCCGTAGATCTACACAAAGAGAATTCCCTCCCTTCATTCCTTAGCCTACCCAGAGAGAAAAACTCAACAAGTCTTAAAAAGAAAACTTTATATAAAAAGAAAGAAAGAAAAAAAGACATCAGATGACAATACAGGGCTATTGCTTATAAGAAAAATATGAATAAACGGTCTGATTAAAAAGATATCCAGTTTTGAAACATTCAGCAAGCTGCACACATGTAATAACAACCAAAAAACATAAAAGCCTATCTTGTTTTTCTAACCGTACTTACAATTTGGAGAGAAGAATTAGAGATAGAAAGACCTTCTCTTAGCTGAGAGGACAGACAAAAAGACTCAGACCCAAAAAAATTCCCGTCCCTGACTTTGAAAAATCTGGTTCCTGATTGGTCCTCTGGTCAGGTGTTTGGTTCCTTTGTTAACCCTTTACAGGTAAAAGAAAACATAACCCTTAGCTATCTATTTATGACAGGCCTGTTGCTCCCACATGCCATGGTGAGCTTCCACACTTATTTATTATAAAAAAATAGAATTTTAAAATTATGACTCAGAATTTGATGCAGAATTCCCTCAGGAATATGGGGCGACTGTACAGCTGTTGGTGGACACTGTGAGGGGGTGCTGGACAGTAGGGGATCTGTGGGTCGGGGAGCTGGGCAAGGGGGTATGGTGTGCATAATAAGAACATAAGAACGTTCTGACCGGGTCAGACCAAAGGGCCATCTAGACCAGTATCTCTGTCTACCGACAGTGGCCAATTGCCAAGGTGCGCCCAGAGGGAGTGAACCTAACAGGCGATGAGTACAAGTGAGTTCTCTCCTGCCATCCATCTCCATCTTCTGACAAACAGAGGGCTAGGGGACACCAATTCTTCTTATCTATCCTTCCTGGCTATGGCCATTAATGGACGTAACCCCATTGACTTATTATCCAGCTTCTCTTTTAAAAAAAACCCTGTATATAGTCCGTAGACTTCACAACCTAACCCTCTCAGGCAAGGAGTTCCACAAGTTGACTGGTGAGCTGCGTGAAAGAAGAACTTCCTTTTATTGTTTTAATAAACCGCTGCCTTTAATTGTCATTTAATGAACCCCTAGTTTTGTATTATGAGGAATTAAGTAAATACTTTCTCCTTATCCACTTTCTCCACATCAACTCATGTTTTATTATATCCTCTATCATATCTACCCTGCTAGTCTCCTCTTTTTCGTCCAAGCTCGGAGAGGCCTAGCCTCTTTATCTTTCTCATATGGGACCCTCTCCAAAGCCCTATCAATTTTAGTTGCCCGCTTTTCTTCTGAATCTTTCTAATAGCAGTATATATTTTTTTGAGGTGAGGATACACAATCGTACAACTAATATTTGAGACGTGGGCTACATTGGATTTATATATATAAGGGCCAATATATATATTCTTTGTCTTATCTCTATCCCTTTTTTAATGATACTAATCGTTCTTGTTTGCTTTTTTGACCGCCTCTGCACCACTGTTGTGGACCATTTTACAGAGAAACTGTCCACGATGACTCCAAGGATCTTTCACCTGTCTCTGTTGTTAATAAATTAGCCCCCATACATATTGTATGTATAGTAGGGGTTATTTTTTTCCAATGTCCATTACATTTACATTGTATCCACATTAAATTTCATTTGGCCTGTTTGTGCCCCAATCATTTAGTTTTGAATCTTTTTTAAGTCGTTTCACACGCAAGTCTGCTTTGGTCTTAACTGTCTTGAGCAGTTTAGTATCATCTGCAAACTTTGCCACCTCACTGTTTAGGGTGCAGGGTGCTGTGCAGTTGTGGTGGGAGGGATCTGTGGAGGAGGTCTCTGGGCGAGGAGCACAGGACATAGGGATCTTTGGAGGAAGTCTCAGGGTGAGGGGGTGCTTGCCATCAAGGCAGGGCACTGGGTGGGAGGGGGGCAATGTGGAAGGGGCACACTGGCAGCGCAGAACTGGGAGCGCCAGTGTGCATCTAGCGGTTTTGGGTTTGTAAACAGTGCCCGTGTGCTGGGCTGAGTGGGACCACTCTTGCTGCACTGCGTCTCATTGCTCCCAACCAGCCCCTTGCTCTGCGGACCACCCCCCATCACATGCCCTATTTCCCCAATGGGGGCCCACAAGTACGTTTGGCGCCAGGCCCACAAAAAGTTAATCTGGCCCTGCTTGCAGTAATTGAAGTTCTTCTAGATATGTGTCCCTGTGGGTGCTCCACTCCCCGCCCTCCTCCCATCTACTTTGGAGTACTAGTATGATCGCTCCACAGTAGAGAAGGAACTGAGGTGGGTGTGGGATGCAGGCGTTCAGGAAGGTTCCAACAAGATATCAACTGAGCACCTGACCAGGTACTGCTACCGAAAATCTCCGATTAATGGTGCCGGGACGCACCGACACCTAGAGTGGAGCACCAACAGGGAGACACATCTCAAAGAACTTCAGTTACTTCAAAGTGAATAACTTTCCCTTTTCTCCTCAGGTGGTGTCCATCCCATGATAACAGTCCTTTGTCCATGAATGCCTCCCAGTGGTCAAACATCTCAAATCCCTCCTCAAAGCACCACTGCCTGAGCCATCTGTTGATGATCATCATCTCGTCTTGCTTTTGTTCTCTTCCTCTAGGCACAAGGAGAATCCTACTGAAGATTACCTGAGCCTTCATTTCCTTAAGTGTCTTCCCCAGCCTGGCATAATCTCCCTTGATATGTTCCAATGAGAATCCAGCTGTATCATTTGTTTTCATGTGAAGGACAGTCAGTGGATTCTTTCCTGCTCCCATTAGGATCCTCTTCAGCCTCAGGTCCACATCCTGTATCTTAGCTCCTGGAAGACAGCACACACACCCTTCTGTTCTCCGGACCAGCTCTGGTGACAAGCCTGTCTGTTTTTCCTAGTAGGGAGTCACCAATCACGTCGACCTGCATTTCCTGGTGATGGTGTGATTCTCTTTCCTTCCTCCTGTTTTTTCTGGCTGCGAGTCCTCTTGGCTTTTGTTCTCCCTTGCAGTCTTCTGCGATTCATCCTGTATTTTCCTGGGGTTCTGAACTTTGGGTATCTCCATTGGCTCTTCTCCTCTTCTTATAAGACTAGCTGTTCTTTTCTTGTTCCTTGCCCTCCCACCTTCAGTTACTGGCTGCTGTGTCCTGTCTTCATTTTCCAACTCAGCAACCTGTTCCTGAGCTCTATTTCTCCTTCACTAGATGGTCTTTTCCTCTGCCTGGTTTTCATAGTCACATGCTTCCACTGGCTACTTTCCTCACCCAGTAGTTTCCCCTCAGAGTTCTTCAGTCCATCTTGCATCTGCAAGTCTTAACTTTTCCCTTCTGCTTCCTTTGGCCTTCACTCTAGCATCTTCCTCAATCCTCTTAGAAACTCAACCATCACTTCCACTTGCATCTCAAAGCCTCAGCTCTTCTTATAGACTTGGGGGCCTGATTCTGCTCTCACTCCAATTTTACACTGGTGTAACCCCATTAATTTCAGTGGAGTTACTCCTGATTTACAGCAGTGTGAGAGAAAAAACAGGCCCTTGTTTTTTTCCTCTCTTATTATATGTCATGCTGACTCTATAGCTTGACTCCCATTTAGATATGAATAATACCTTAGTAGTAATACCATTAAGTTACTTTCTGATGAGCCAGCCACACTGTTAGAAGGATAAGATGGGGCCAAATTCTGACCAATTACATGGATGTAAATCCTGAGTAATTTAATTTACCTCTAGAATTACTCTAGATTTACACTGGTGTAACAGACAGCAGAATCTGGTCCTAAGAATCAAGACAAAGAACACAAATATAGCAGGCATTCCCACAGTATAAAGCCTGCAGTATGCTGGAAAACCTGAGTACTTCAAAATAAAACTATTCGACCTTTCTCAGCGCGTGATTGGATTTCGACTTTCACTTTCTCGCTCAGGTCCTATGAAGATTATAAAGGAGGAATTCCATGTTCCTTTATATTTTAGTTGAACAAACAGACCTGACTAGTAGCAACACAAGGGTTTATAATTGTTTTTACCATATACTGAAGTGCCAACTCTTCCTAGATTCTCCATCAGCAACACATATTAGGTGTACTAACCATGTCAGACTCAATATGATCAAAATGAGTCATCAGAACAATTATCCCTTTCGGCGTCGTTAGGTGCATGTTGTTTGTCCTATGCTTTACATTAGTCCTAGGAGCACGTTCGTGACTTGGGGTAGGAAAGAAGAAGATCTGCACAAGCGTAGTAGTGTAAATATCAAGGACTAGTCGAGGAATCATACTTCTGTAGCTCCAAGGCAATCGCGTCATGATCGTCCATTACTGAGAGACAAATACGCGATATTCTTAACTAATTAGTTTAGGAGTTAACAAAGCGACCTCAAGAATCACCAGAATTTTTCGAAATGACGAAACAAGGTTATCTTAGATGATGAGTTCCAGCATTGGCTCCATTTCGCTTGTCGTTTGTTACGGAGATAAATATTCCTCATAAGGACTCAGTATCTACTGCTATTTTAATTGATGCCCTGAAGTCTAACCTGTATAGAAAGACTCCTGGTACCTTAGATGTAGAGTGCGCATGTTAACAAGCTTCTACGTCTCTTCCATACCTGCTCCCCACCAACTGTCTGAGAGGCATTTATTTATTATTTATATAATAAAAGGATATTATTATTATTTATTTATTCATAAAAGGACCCAGTGAGTACTTAAAGGATCCATTTGCTCCTCCGTGTCTACTACCATGGTGTACCTTGTAGTGTGTAATAAGGGAGCAGCATTAGAAAAGAAGTCTGGCTATAATATTACTACACAAGATAAACACATAAGAAAATAAGAAACGACAGAGTTAAACGCATAAATCTTACCCTACTTGCACCCCGCTAGTTAACCGGGAGGCCTAAGTCCAGGTGCAATGACGCGGTGTGTCTCTTACTCTCAAAATCCTGACGTGTTATACGCTCCTCAGTAGAGACCGTGTGCAGCACGAAGATGGATCTGAGAGATCGTAACATGGACGCGACTTCTTATGGCGTAAATCTTAGCGTCGTTCGAATCATATGCTGCTATGGCAACTCTTATATCGAGTCCTCGCAGACACAGAGACTCTGGTATGGTCTTACCCGTTGTTCCCTATGGGCATCCATGTGTCTGGTTGTCCTCAAAACAGTTCGACGCAGCCCTAACTCTGGTTAAGGGATGAAAGAGGATGAAGGAGGTCACGACACAACGATTGTGTCTAACATGCACACTGTAGCGTCGACCATTCTCATGAGTGTCAGAGCATCCCATCTCACTGTGCCAGTGCGCACTTTAAGAAGATCCCTTAGGCCTACGTGCGTTGACGAGTAGTGCCCTTATCGCCGTCACCTGGCCGGTCCATTCTTATCGCTATGTAGTCACAATTCTTATCTGCAACGCTTAGCCCAGACTAGGGCGACTCACAGAACATAAGTCACTGAAGGGGAGCTCTGTCTTGCGGAGCCTGATCCTCGACCTGAGGGCAAGATCCCCTTCTGGTGCCATGGCGTAGCGACATAATGTCCCTTCTATGCCGTTGAAGGTGCGATTGATCGATCTAGGCCTGCCCACTTCGTGACAATAGACATGCTCAGGCTAGGCAAAGCCCTGGCAGCGGTACTGATCAATAGAGGTTCTCTCTCCGTCCGCCATCCTCGCCAGGTTTACCAGTGTCTAGATCTACTGGACCATCATCTGTGCTTTCCTCTCTCTGTGTAGATAATTGACCGCCTCCTCTCGAGACGTGTTTCGTGTTAGGAGCTTTAGGCTGTCCAAGGTGGAGCTTGTGCCGCATTCAAACGCAGCCCATACGTAAGATCCGTACCGTAGCGATCTGGAATACAATCTCTCAGGAAGTCACCACTATGGCAACTTATTACAGTCATCTACTCAAGCTACAATAGTCACGCTGAGGTTATTTATATACTATATTAGTCCTCTAATGCTATACCCACAACACATCTCTCTATGTCGCCGAAGATAAAACTGTCTTATTCCTACTCATATACTGACCTGCCAGTGCAAAACCAATTGGGGAAGGGAGTACATGACGCCACTCGACGGTGGCTGCTGCGATAGTTCGTCCTTATTACGACTCAATGCCGTGTATACCTCCTCTAGATATCTCGCTATGGTCCCGGCTTTCCATGTATGATCTCTGTGATTGGTGCTATCTCAGCTCCTCTCCCGATTAGTGTCATAACATTAAGATCTCAAAATGCACATAACGTGCGCTTAATCTCAATTGCACTCCATAGCATATAACCTGGTATGCTCGATGTACTACTGCTATCTGAGTGGTGATCTCATACTCGACCTAGACCACAATAGGGTCAGGTGCATCGACTTGACCATTGGGTATAACTCTTTCTATGTTCTGTCAGGAGTGTTTACCGATCCTCCTTAAGCTGGATATAAAAACAGTCGTAATATAGAGCCTACTTAGAGGTCGTCACAGGTCAAACTCTCCTTAGTTAACGACTGTTCTGCCTAGTTCGTTAGGTGATATCCTGCACTTTATAGAACATCGTATGCTTACTAGCTCGAACGTGGTTAAGATTATTATCTTCAGAAGTCCCAGTATTCTGGAGATGGGGAGAGTGCCTGCGAGAGTTGGATGCAGTGATGAAGAGTTAGAGTGATTTCCTTGTATGGTCAGCATGACTCTCCCTACGCTCAGACATGTCTCCACTAGTTCCGACGGTGGTGGAGTGAGCTGGGTATGGGCCACCGATCCTCTGCCTTCCGATGTCTCACCAAAGTGACTGAAGAGCTATCTCGAACCTCATACAGTCTCCCAGAAATCTCTACATTCCAGGTAGTTGGTACGAGCGGAACGGGAGGAAAAGCAATGACTTGAGAGGATAATGGTGAGGAGATGTCTTGCTGATGCTTCTGGAAGGGTGGTTTCTGGTACTGGCTCGCCAGGTCACCACCTTTTACTGAGCTGGGGCCTCCTTCAGTTAGCAAATCCCTTGTTTCGAGGGAGGGGGGTGGATTTAACTTCAAGGGGCGTGCATGTGCAAGGGGAGAAGAGCTATTGCAAGGGGAGACTTGAGCTCACCAGGCCCCTGTTGTCTATGGAGTACCGCCAAGAGTGGAGGCCAGTCAGGGAAATGGGACCAGCAGTTGTGGGGAGGCAGGTGTCGTCAAGCCTGGTCTTAAAAACCTCTAAAGAAGGAGATTCACAACTTATACCTGCTCCAACTAGACAGCAGTCATTCGAATCACAACCCGTTGAGCCAATGATTAGCCAGCTTTTCATCCACCTTTATAGTCCATTCTCCAGCCCATACTCTTTAACTATTGCTGCAAGATACTGTGGGAGAAACCGTATCAAGCTTGCTAAGTCAAGGAATAAAATTGTCCACTGCTTTCCACTCATCCGCAGACTTCAGTATCTCATCATAGAAGCAATTAGGTTAGTCAGCATGCTGTGGCCCTTGGTGAATCCATACTGACTTTCCTGATCACTTTCCTCTCCTCTAAGTGTAGCAGAGCATTGGATTGCTGAGACCACTCATGATTTTCCAATGATGGTGAGCTTGACTGGCCTGTAATCCCCAGATCCTCCTCCTTCCCTTTTTTTTTAAAAAGAAGATTGGGCCAAAACTACATTAAGCCTTTTCCGTCATCCGAAGACTCCAACCCACTCGCCTGAGCTTTCAAGATAATGGCCCAATGGCTCTGCAATCACATCTGCTAACTTTTTAGCATCCTCGGATGCAACTCACGGCCCCATGGACTTGCGCTCATGCCGCTTTTCTAATAGTCCTGACCAGTAGTTTCTCCATATGGCTGGTCACCTCCTCCCATACTGTGCTGCCCAGTGCATAGTCTGGGAGCTTGACCTTGTTCGTGAAGACAGAAGGCAAAAAAGCAGTGAGTCATTTAGTTTTTCCTTTCATCCTCTGTCCTAGGTTTTGCCACCCTCATTCAGTAAAGGCCCACCTTTCCATTGACTTTCTTCTTTCCCACAGCCGAAGGACTCCTAAGCAGAGAAGCTATCAAGAATAAGTTGAAGGTTCTTTCAAGGATCACCTTACAAAATAAGTTAAAATGATAGGAAACAAAGGGTAAGAATAAACTATAAGTGTTCACAATGGCAAAGGTAAATAGCAGGGACCGCAAGATTCTGTACTGGACATGTGCCGTTCAATCATTTCATGAAGATTGGGAAAAAGGGGGAAACAGTAAGATGGACAAAGTTTGCAAGATATTCTAAGGTTATCTATGCTGCAATTGACATGCAGTTAGCTGTGCTAGCTGACTTCGCTTGGGCTAAGTAGGCTGTTTAATTGCATGTTTAGCCATTGCGGTCTGGCTTGCCGCCCAAACCTTGGACCGCCCTCGCAGAGGTCCTAAGAGCCCATGCTCTGAGCCTGAACGTCTTCACTGCAGTTAAACGCCCTTATCTCAAGCCTCCTGAGCCCAAGCCAGCTGCAGCAGGTCACCGCCATTGGTTTTTAATTTCAATGTAGTAAGTACTATCTGAGTAATTTAGGGAAGTCTAAAGTGCAGGAAATGAGTACAAAGAGATCTCACAGAACTCGGGTTTGTAAATAAGAGGAGGCCTAACATAAAACCTTGTATCAGAGGCCTGGTATGGCCTAAGGCCTGAACTTAAAGAAATGTCAAGACTTTGCTAACATAAGCAAAGTTAAGTCTGAGCCAGAGGCAGGCCCTGCTCACAGAAGGGGCTTGGCAGGGAAAGGGGGGCTGATGCTTGGCAAAAGGGAGGGATAACGCGTTTTACCTACAAAAGGTACTGAACACTAGATACAAACATCGCATGTTTTGGCACTTTCCACACAGATAACAAGGAACAGGCTGACCCATCCAATGACAGAGGGCAAAAGGGTAATGATGATGGATAGAGTTGTTTTGTTCAAACCAACATGTAACAAGTGTGAGAGGCGGCAACCTTACAATGAGAGGGGTTGTAACCTTGCTACATAGAGGGGTGCACTCAATACGCTAGGAGTGATGTGTAACTTGTTTGTACCTTGTTGTTATAAGAATCTATCCTGGAATGGTGTCTTTGTCGGCGGGGCAGTGGAAGCCGCCAGACTGAGTCCAGGTCCATTGACCCGGTTACATATTGTAGTATTCGGTGACTAAGTAATCTGACGGAAGAACTTACTACTTGATCCAATACGGCATAAACCTGGCTGACGTGCTTCGTACCCTTACTGGACTCTTGGTTATTGGGGGTTGCTTCTTCGGGTCTGCTGTGTCAGCTAGCTGCGCAGAGCTGGGGCAGCACACAGAGGGAACACACGCACGCAGCCAAGTGATACCAACAAGGAGAGAGCAGAGCACCACACCGGTAGCATCTGACAACACACCTTTGACGATACTGGGCAACAAAATGGCAAATGAAAGTCAATGTTGATAAGTGCAAAGTAATGCACATTGGAAAAAAATCCTAAATATACATATAAATATGGGTTCTAAATTAGCTGTTACCACTCAGGAAAGAGATCTTGGAGTCACTGCAGTCAAAAAAGCTAACGATGTTAGGAACCATTAGGAAAAGGATAGATAAGACAGTAAATACCATAATGTCACTATATAACGCTATGATATGCCCACACTTTGAATACTCCAGGCAGTTCTGGTCTCCTTGTCTCGAAAAGGTTTATTAGAATTGGAAAAAATACAGAGAAGGGAAACAAATATGATTAGGGGCATGGAACAACTTTCATATGGGGATAGATTAAAAAGACTGGGACTGTTCAGTTAGAAAAGCAATGACTGGGGGGATATGGTATAGGTCTATACATTCATAAATGGTGTAGCAAAAGTGTTATTTTTATCTTCACAAGAACCAGAGGTCACCCAATGAAATTAATAGGTAACAGGTTTAAAACAAACAAAAGAAAGTACATCTTCACACAACATACAGTCAACCTGTGGAACTTGTTGCCAGGGGATATTGTGAAGGCCAAAGGCATAACTGGGTTCAGAAAAGAAATAAGTTCATGGAAAATAGCTCCATCAATGGCTATTAGCCAAGATGGTCAGGGTCACAACCCCATGCTCTGAGTCTCTGGCTATGTCTACACTATGGGATAATTTCGAATTAGCATAAACCGGTTTTATAAAACAGATATTGTAAAGTTGATTGCACGTGGCCACACTAGGCACGTTAATTCGGCGGTGTGCGTCCATGGTCCAAGGCTAGCTATTCCGTAGCTATCCCATAGTTGCCACAGTCTCCCTCGCCCTTTGGAATTCTGGGTTGAACGCCCAGTGCCTGATGGGGCAAAAATCATTGTCGCGGGTGGTTCTGGGTACAGCCTCACACCTCCCTTCGTGAAAGCAGCAGACAACCATTTCCCGCCTTTTTTCCTGGGTGAACTGATCAAATGCCATAGCACAGCAAGCATGGACCCTGCTCAGATCAGTAACGCAATCATGGACGTTGTAACCACCTCGCACATTCTCGTGCTGTCTATGGTGAACCATGATCAGCAAAGACAGGTGAGGAGGAAGCAGCTATGGCAGTGCGGCGACGAGAGTGATGAGGACATGGACACTGAATTCTCCCTAACCTCGGGCCCCTGCACTTTGGAGCTCCTGCTGGTAATGGGGCAGGTTCTACCCATTAAACGCCGATTTTGGGCGCGGGAAACAAGCACAGACTGGTGGGACCGCATAGTATTGCAGGTGTGGGACGATTCGCAGTGGCTGCGAAACTTTCCCATGCGTAAGAGCACTTTCTTTGAACTTTGTGACTTGCTTTCCCCTGCCCTGAAACGCCATAATACCAATATGAGAGCAGCCCTCACAGTTGGAGAAGCGTGGAAAGCGGTTGGGAATAGCCTCTGGAAGCTGCAAACGCCAGCAGTATCCGGTCAGTGGGAATCAATTATGGAGTGGGAAATCTACTGTGGGGGCTGCTTGATGCAAGTAGCAAAGCAATCATTTAAGCTGCCCTGCTATGAAAGGTTGTGACTTCTGAAAAACGTGCAGGTCATAAGTGGATGGCTTTTGCTTGCAACTGGGAATTTCCCTGAACGTGGGGGCATAGATGGAACCCATATCCCTACCTTGCCCCGGAGCCCAGTGCATTCCAGTACATAAACCGCAAGGGGTACTTCTTCAGTGGTTGCAAGCACTGGTGGATCACAAGTGACGTTTCCCAACATCCACGTGTGGCGGAAGGTTCATGATGCTGCGTTTTAGGAAGCACTACTCTGTTATAAATGGCTGCAGCAGGGAATTACTTCCAGACCAGAAAATAAACCATTGGGATGTTGAAATGCTGTCTTACCTGTGACCCAGCCGTCCCTTGATCCATGGCTCATTGAAGCCCATACACAGCAGCCTGACAGTGGTCAGGAGCGTTTCAACTACAGCTGAGCAGTGCAGGATGTGGTGTGTAGAATGTGCATTTGCAGTTTAAGCGCGCTGGCGCACATTACTGAGTCGCTCAGACCTCAGCCAAACCAATTGTTCCTTGTATGCGCTTTCTGTGTGCTCCATAATTCTGTGAGAGTAGGGGGAGACCTTTATGGCGGGTGGACTGAGGCAATCACCTGGCCACCTGATTACGCGCAGCCAACACCAGGCGATTAAAACGAGCACACCACAAAGCAGTGCGGCATCAGAAAGCCTTGAAAGATTTTTTCACATTAGAGGGAGGAATGCGTTTTTCATAAAACAATATTTTCAAATTGACTTGTTAAGGGATCCCTGCTGTGAGACTCTGCAAATTCTGATGTTTATTTGTATTGTACTAGCACCTAGAGGCACCAAACAAGGTCAGGGCCCTAGGGTGCTAGATGCTGCACAAATGTGTAATAAAAGATAGTCCATACCTGAAAAAACTTCTGTTCTAAAACACAAAGAACAGACAAAAGAGAGAAGAATGGAATACAGTGCTCAAGCAAAGCAGTTAGGGTGATAGTAGGCACTTGTCCTGGTTCCTTTTTTAGGTCCTAAAAGAAATATAACATGCAAGGGGTGAGGGAGAGAGAGAGAGTCTAATCAGCTGGAATTGTTTCTAGGGAGGAAGATTGAGATTTTATAGATAGCTGGCCCTCTTAAATGATGCTCATGAGCTCCATCCGGGAAGGAGTCAAGGAGGAACAAAGGTGTCTTTGCAACCCCTCTGTTTTGGGGCCAGTGTGGGTTTGAGATGCCTCAGGCCTGCCCCAGCTTGTGCCAAGCAGCCTATTGCATCAAGAGTTTTTTCTGGCATCTGGGAATAGTCAGAGGGCAGCAGTGTTCTGACCAGGCCTTTTTCCCCTGTCCGTACTCCCTACATATCTCTAGTTCTGGAAGGTGCAAAGAGAGGTGGCCTAGAGCTCTATGCCATGTTAGGACGACTTCTGTGCTGGAGAAATTCCCTGGTGGCAAAAGCCACCAGAATTACTGGCCCTTTATGACAATGAAGCCAGTGTAAAGGGGATGTAGCACACCAACGAACTGGACTTTGCATAACTGAAAGAGGGTTTAGGAAAGCTTGTTGCAGGATCATAGGAGCAGTGCATGTTCACAAGGGTAGTATGCTGTAATTTTCAGTTTGTGCAAGAAATGAATAAGACCAAATATTAGTAGGTTGACAATGCTACAAGGATACTAAGACCCTAAATCTGTGAGTGGTTGCTGTCCGCCTGCCTTAATGTCTGTCTGATAATCACCTATTTGAGAAATTTTAATCTGGTTCAAGGCTTAGTATTTTTAATACCTGCAAAAAGGATTTATAATCTTTTACTTAGTCCTGATGCAGATATCATCTCAATTGTGCTTTATCACCTTTAAGCAGCATTTTTTTCCCTACTGATCAAAAAATGCTGTTTGCTGCTTTGACTATCTTTCATAGTGACCCCATTTGTTCTTCCCCTTTTGGTGTTCCTGTTTTGATGCCACTAATCATTATTTTGGATCCTATTCCTGCTGTGTATGATGTGGCTCTGGCCTTATTTGAACCAAATTATTGTTGTTATTTTTAGAATATGCTGACAATCAGTAGCCTGTGTGCAGTGAGTTTCAGTCAGGGTGTTGCTTTCAGTAGAGAGACGGATGATTGAATGGGCATGGAGACTGAACTATTATCTGTTCCATAGAGATGGTTTCTGCAGCCTGAGTTGAAGTGCATGGTGGAGTGACAGTGTGGGGTGGTTTCTGCCCATATATGATCTGGTGCTGAAAAGGAAGTTATTCCTCAGGGCTGTGAAACTGTCATCTTTCGTGAACAGCTATACTCACTTTAAAGAATACCTACAATAATGTTAATTTCCCCCCCAATTTAACATGGAGTATAATTTTCTTTTGCTAGTAACTAGCTTTATATATTTGTTTTTACCAATGCATGTGTTGTTAGTATCATCATTAAAGCTATTAAATCTAAGGTGGGGTGGTTGTTAGTGGAATTTCTTCATGCTTAACTTTAATAAAGCAGAAATATTGTTCTTTAGTCCTAAATATATTCTTTCGTATCTTGTCATTGTCATCTCTTTTTAAAACAATACATTTTTTGTTCCATCAATGAAGGGACCTGAAGATTATTTTAGACTTTACTACACTTTGCTTTGGAAAACCAATTAAACTTTGTGGTTAGAATGTCAGACCATTTACTGAATATTGACTGGCTTTATTGATTTTTGTGTCTCTCATACCTTAGTGTAGGGGTCCTCAAACTTCATTTCATTGTGACCCCCTTCTGACAACAAAAATAACTACACAAGCCCAGAAGGGGGAGCCAAAGCTTGAGCCCACCCAAGCCCCGCCAGCTTGGGCGGTGGTGGAGAGGCAAAGCCCAAGCCTCACCGCCCTGGGGCATGGGAGCCAAAGCCAGAGTCCAAGGGCTTCAGCCTCAAGTGGTGGGCCTATAACCTGAGGTTCCCAAACTATTTTTGCTGTGCCCCCCTTCAGAGGTTCATGTAGGTGGTGGGTCTATAACCTGAGCCCTGCCACCCAGGGTTGAATCCCTCCAGCTTCGGGTTTGACTTTGGCCTCAGGCAGTGGGGCTTGGGCTTTGGACCTAGGTGGTGGGGCTTGGGCTTCACCTTCAGCCCCAGGCCTCAGCAAGTCTAATGCCAGCCCTGGTAACCCCATTCAAAAGGGATCATGACCCACTTTGGGATCCCAACCCACAGTTTGAGAACCCCTGCCTTAGCGGTTATCCTGGCTTTTGTAACTTTAGGTGTATAGGGTTGCAATTCCTTGTTAGCTGCTTTGCACTGAGTAGCTGCCAGAATCTATAAGAAAAAGACAGAGGCATTTTTCACTTTTTTAAATAGTTGCTTTGATCCCAAAACAGTCTATTCATTTTTTTAAAAATTGCTCTTTTTAGACTCTGTATAATTTGGGTCCAACATATTTCTTCTTAAACAATATATTTCTGGTCACTTTTCATATATGCTGATGTAAATTTCTTGGCATTACGCATTAAGCCAGGGGCTCGAATGCCAGAGGCCTGTCAAAGTAAGAGGGGTGGGGACAGGTATCCCAGCCAGGAGGTGTGGACTCTCCCTAAGGGTCCTGGTCTGGTTTAACCTGTTCCTCCCCACTGTTCAAAGATAGAGCTAAATAAGATCCATTAGGAGCCTTTGTTATTTTAAGTGCTTAAATGAGAGCTGAAATAACTTATGGTGGGACCGTGTTTCTGCCCAGCCTACTAAAAGCTGACAATCACTAAGAGACTGACCTGGAGAGGTCACAACGGAGAGGCAGGTGGCAGCTGACGGGAGCGATGAGCAGTCAGCTGACATGAATGATGAGCAGGTGGCTGACGGAATGAGCGGCTCGTGGGGCAGCCAGTGGAGAGCAGCCACAGCTGGCAGGGTGGCCAGCAGAAAGGAACCACAGCTGGTGGGGTGGCCAGCAGAAAGGAACCACAGCTGGCAGGGTGGCCAGCCAGAGCAATTGCTCAGATGGCAGAGCAAGCCTGCTGTCCTCCCCTCCCTGTCCTGAGAAGAGGAAGAAGAGGCCCTGCTGCAGCTGGCCGCCCAGGTGTGGAGGGGTGGAAAATCCCAGGAGCTTCTGGAGGAGCAGAGGTTGGCTGAGGGATCAAGGAGAAGAGGTGGGGGTGGGGGCAGCCAGAGTCAGTGTGTAGCTGAGGGGGGGAAATTGATTTAGAAACTGGGTGGTGCCTAATTAATTGCTGGTCTTGAGGGCTGGGCAGAGGTAGGGCTGGGGAGGGGGAGAAGAGGGGAAATGATACAATTAATTAGAGTTTTTGGGCTTGGGGAGAACCTTCCGTACTCTCCCCCATCAGACAGTATTTTATATGTAAAGGTGTAACTTGATCTTAGCTGGGTCCTCTAGTGAGGCCTCCTGTATAATTGTCCCACATGCCCTAGGGCTGGGCAAGGGGAGTTAAAAAATCAAGAGACCAAAAATACAACATTTAAAAGGAAATCTCATGATTTTTGGGCCCAATCTCATGACCTCTTGGAGTATGATTCAATTTTTGGGGTTGGAAATGCTGATTTTGCTCTGTAGTTTGAAAGTGTGAAAGACTGATGAGTTGGGGACTAGAGGGATACAATTGGAGACTGGTACTCTGGACAGTGATTCCATAGTGATTTTATTGCCCAGGGTAGGAGTTTAATGATCAGGATTTCTGGGCTGAGTATGAGGGCTTTATTAAGGTCTACACCTAGTAGGACAAGTGTGAATAGGCACGTGTGCTCTCTGTAAATAGATAATAAAGTGCCAGTAGATGGCATGCAAGAACATGTAGTATAGTTCATGGCTTTTGTAGGACAATAAAACTTCTTGTCATGCACTGCAAATAACTTTCTGTATCAGTTCTTTACATTCAGTTCCTAACAAAAACAACAAGGAGTCCAGTAGCACCTTAAAGACTTACAGACTAACACGGCTACCTCCTGATAAAATGCAACTTGGTTTTACAAAAGGTAGATCGTGCCAAACCAACCTGATTTCCTTCTTTGAGAAGGTAACAGATTTTTTAGACAAAGGAAACACAGTGGATCTAGTTTACCTCAATTTCAGTAAGGCATTTGATACAGTTCCACATGGGGAATTATTAGTTAAATTGGAAAAGATAGGGATCAATATGAAAATTGTGCCTGCCAGTTAAAGAATAAGGAACTGGTTAAAGGGGATACTACAACGGGTCTTACTGAAAGGTGAACTGTCAGGCTGGAAGCAGTGGTGTAGCCAGGTTTTCAGCATAGGGGGAGCAAAAAATATAAAAAGGTGCCTCCTTGGCTCCCCTTGGCCATTGCCTAGACCGGACCTCCCGGCCACTCCCTTCCCTTTCTGTGCATGACGCTACTGTCCACCTGCCTCGTCTGTCCCAGTGCTTGGCATGTGCCTTGCCAGCCAGCAGCACAGCTTCCACACGGCCCTGCCGCCCCGCGCTCCTCCGGCTGTGCAGAGGGCAGTGACGGCAGCAGCGCGGCTTCCGCGTCGGCCTACCCCCAAGTCCCTGGCCGTGTGGTGGGCAGCGCGGACAGCGGCCACTACATGCCGCCTGCCGGCCCGCGGCTCCTCTGGCTGTGTGACTGGGCACGCGGTCAAGCTGGCAGGCGCCGCTTTCGTCGGCCTGCTGGCCTTGACGGGGAAGAGGCTTGCTTCCGCTGAATCCGTACGCAGCTAGGTCTGGCTGGAAGGAGTTACTAGTGGAGTTTCTCAGGGGATCGGTTTTGGGACCAATTCTTATTTAATCTTTTATTTACTTGACCTTGGCAACAAAAACGTGGGAAATTGTGTGATAAAGTTTTGAGGATGAACAAATTCTGGGAGGCATTGCCAATACAGAGAGGACTGGATATCCTACAGGAAGACTAGATGACCTTGTAAAAGAGTAATGGTAATAGGATGCTGAAATTAATAGTGAAAGTAGCAAGGTCTGCATTAGGGATTAATAACAAGAACTTTGGTTATCAATTGGGGAACATCAGTTTGGAAAGTAACAGCAGGTGAAGCAAGGAGTTAGGAGTACTGGTGATCAAGGCATTGACTAGAGCGCCAATGTGTATAGGCCGTTAGAAAAGCTAATGTCCGGTTTTAGATGCATAACGATAATTATCAGGGGATAAATATCGGAGAGGTGAGAGGCATATTTCAGCATTAAATACCAGTGTAAAAGAATAAATGGATATAACTGGACCACTAGGAAGTTAGACTGAAATTAGATGAAGGTTTCTAACATCAGAGGGAGTGAAAGCCTCCAAAGGGAGTAGTGGCGAGGCAAAAAGACTATATCTGGCTTCAGACTACAGCTTGATAAGTTTAGGGGGATAAGTATGAATGGGATAGCATTTTGGCAAGTAATTATCTTTGATTATTAGCAGTAAATATGCCAATGGTCTGTGATGGGATGTTAGATGGGTGGGATCGGATACTACAGAGAATTCTTTCCTGGGTGTGGGCTGGTGAGTCTTGCCCACTATGCTCAGGGTTTAACTGCAATTGATTATTTGGGAGTTGGGAAGGAATTTTCCTCCGGAAGATTGGCAGAGGCCCTGAGTTTTTTACCTCCTCTGCAGCATGATGGCACCGGTCACTTGCTGGAGATTCTCTGCACCCTTGAGGTTCTTTAAACCACATCTGAGGACTTCAATAACTCAGACATAGGTTAGGACAGGGCTGCAACCCTTCAGTAGTGGCTGTTGCGGTCTTCATTTATTCACTCTAATTTAAGGTTTCGCATGCCGGCAATACATTTTAAAGTTTTTAGAAGGTCTCTTTCTATAAGTCTATAATATATAACTAAACTATTGTTGTATGTAAAGTAAATAAGGTTTTAAAAATGTTTAAGAAGCTTCATTTAAAATTAAATTAAAATGCAGAGCCCCCCGAACCTGTGGCCAGGGCCTGGGCAGTGTGAGTGCCACTGAAAATCAGCTCGTGTGCCACCTTCGGCACACGTGCCATAGGTTGCCCACCTCTGGGTTAGGGGTTTGTTATAGAAGTGGATGGGTGAGATTCTGTGGCCTGCATTGTGCAGGAGGTCAGACTAGATGATCACAATGGTCCCTTCTGACCTTAAGTCTATGAGTCTATGATACTTGACACCGTGCAAGTTTCTAATTAGGAGCTTATCACATTCAGCTCTTTTCAAACTGATTTGAAAAATGAGACAAGTCAGTACTACTCTAAGTGGACAATTATTGCTAATTATTGGAGCTGTTATTGTCAGGGGAAAGCTGTGGCTCTGCAGAACTTATGACAATTCTGAGGGCTAACAGCGGTAACAGAAAAATATCTAGCTCCAGATGTGATTTTACTTCAGAAAATGTGACTTGTCTGCAACAATGTATCTGATAAACATAGTCCTTACAAAGCCCAGCAGAAGATGATTAACGTCAAGTAAATGATTATAGAATAGGGTGTAATGATGAATGTATTTTAGGCATGAACTTTCCTTCTTAGTCACACTTTGTAAATACTTATTTATACAAATTTTCACCATCTTTTCATAAATACCAGAAAATGCAATATTAACCTCATAGAAGCAGAAGCTTTCTTCTTTGTATTTCATCACTAGGTGAAACATAAACAGAGCTTAAGAGAATTAGATAAATATTCTTCAGGGTGTGGAAAACTCTGGGAACAGTACTATGCCCTGTTAACTGTGTGGGCCACTGGATAAACTATTGTCTGTAATCTGTGTTTTTTCTTCTCTTTCTATTTTGGCAAATAAACATTGTTTTTATTTATGTATTCAGAATATGTTGGTGCAGGAAAAACTTAGATGACAAAATACTATGTCTTCTCTTTGCAGTTCATATTCAGCTCCTTCGGGTTCTTTGATGGACTCTTTCTTTCTTTCTTTCTTAAGGCTATTTCAGGATGTACAACATGTTTCCATAATGCCATTCAGATATCCTTTCCCTGGACAAATTCTATATGTCTGAAATATAAAAGGTTTTGAGAATACATGTGTGGCCCTAAATGGATAATCCTAAATGGATTCTAGTTCCGTTGTAAACATAACTTGCTAGGGTGCTGGGAAGTTTTGCTTTCAAGCCATTAATTTTCTAGGCCCTACTATACAAGAACCTAGTCTGGCGCGTAGGTTTTCAAACTATGAGATGCGCCCAGTGGAGGCGACACAGTGAGGTTATGAGGGGCACATGATGGTAAATAGACTTTTCCTGCACCCTTGTTATTTTCTGAGCAGCAGGCAGGAGCAGCAGCAGAAGTTGGTGCACAAAGGGGAAGCCTCAGAGGAAAGGTTTGGAGGGTGACCCCACCCCCAAAATGCATTTAATTGTCCCATTCTCCCACCTCACACCGTGCTCTGCATGTGCCTATTTCTGGGCCTGTGGCAGTGGCACAGGGATTGGAATCTGGGCAATAGCAGTGTAGAGGAAGTGGCTGGAGCCAGCGAGTGGAGTGAGCAGGGGCACCTAGTAGGAATTGTGGCTTAGCCACAGGAGAAAGGGGCTGCCTAGGGCTGCAGGAGAGGACAGCAAGCTGGGAAAGTTTGAACAATAGCAGTGGTTGGGAGTCAAACAGGTGCTTTGGGGATAAGATCAGGCTGGAAAGAAGTGGGGAGGAAACAGAGAGGAAGCACATTTGGGACATGAATCTCTGAAGGGGGGCACAGCAAAAATAGTTTGGGAACCTCTGGTTTAGAGTATCTAAATGCAGTGCTTATTAGAGACTGAAGAGTTACAATATTAAACTTAAAAATAGATCTTAGGCTCTTATGCTGTTCACTTGGGACCATATGTTCCCATGAGGTTGCAGCCTGCAGGGTTCAGGAAATCAGAGCAACCTGCCTCAAAATCTTAAGCTGTTGCCAAAATCTTATTCTTGATGTGATGCTATGCTGGAAAAGGTACAGTGCAGATCAGCAAAAATCAGACCTGGGGATGTTGTCTGTGAAAATGTAGGAGGAGTCAGAGGAAAAACTAAACAAGTAAGTAAACCTCACAAATACAGCACAGTTTACTGTAGAAAAAACTTTACTAGTTACTTTTGCTTTGAGCAGCAGTTACCATTGACAAATGCACATATGATACTTAGGAGAGGCATTCTATTCAAGAAACATATAATATTTTTTTATTCACCATGAATAACCATGTCTTTCAGTTAGAATGGCCTATATTTTATATTAAGAAATCAATTAAACAAGAAAGACCTCAAATAAGGACTACATCTGTGAGCATGAAATTGTGTCTGTGTCTATCTGAAGCAGGGCGAGGGTTTATCTAAATGTAAAGGTATAGTATACTAAAAATGTTGTTATAGGTAGTGCTGACAGCAGTGCCTATTATTAAGATTGCTTGATGCTTGCCATCATAAAACTCTGTTTTCAGGTGTTGATAATGTTGCCAAACTTTAATAATCTTGAATGAATTTTTCCATGCTGGGTAGGTATCTGCTTGTGACAGTCTGTAGTCTTATGTTCACCCATTTTACAAAACTATGATAAATTTTGAACAAAGTGTGCCTTGTGAGGTATCATTTGAAAACTCATAATTTTCTGATCATTATTATCCTGCTAAAATATATGTGGCAGCATTGTATGGAAAGTTATAAGATTCTATTGTATGATATTACTGAGACAAGTTTCAAAGTCTAAAAAGCAACTACAGACCAGTTCCTCAGAGACAAAACAAAAACTGATGCTTCAGCCAGGTGTCAACAAAATCAAATGGACTGTCACCTGGTTAAGTTGCCATTCTTTGGCAGGAAAGAGGGTGTGAGTGAAAAATCTACATCTTCACAAAGAAACAGCTTGAGGTTCTTAGTCCACACAGACTTTCTGTCTCCTGAACCCCAGCAGGAGATGATTCTCAAAGAAGAGGAAAAAGTACAAGAATGGGGAACAGATACCTCAAAATATTGCTCCCTTTCTCTCTGCCCTTGGCATCCATAACACCCAAAGAACCAGGAAAGTAACACTGGACTGGGGGAGGGGTCCTGGCAGAAAGGAATCCAGCCAGTAAGACTGCTGAAGCCTGTGGTGAGAGAGACCTTTTGCTTTGAGAGGTTTCAGAGTGGTAGCTGTGCTAGTCTGTATCAGCAAATTTGTTAGTTTCTAAGGTGCCACAAGCACTCCTCTTTGCTTTTGCTTTGAATTCACTTAGCTTGTTAAGTCAGTTATTAGTTGTGTTTTACTTCTATTGTCTTGCAGCCAATGCTGACTTTTATGCCTCATTACTTATAATCACTTAACATCTATCTTTTTGTAATTAATAAACTTGTTTTATTGTTTTATCTAAGCCAGTGTGTTTGGATTGAAGTGTTTGTGAAACTCCATTTGAGATAACAGGATTGGTGTATATCATTTTCTATTAATAAAATGATGGACTTTATATGAGCTTGTATTGTCCAGGAAAGGGCTGGGCAGTACAAGAAGTATGTTTATGGCGGAAAGTCTGAGACTGAAAATTTGGTGGTGTTGCTTTGCAGTGTAATTCAAGAGTGGCTGGAAGGATTCATACAATATAACTGGTAGTAATTTACATATTGGAGGCTGTGTGTGAGCAGATCAGGAGTGTTTGGTCTCACAGTAAAGCAGTGGAAGAGGCACCTGGGTTGGAGAATTGAGGGGATACAGCTGTTCATCGGGCCAGATAGTACCCTGGGTCATGTCACGTCTGTTTCAGATCGAAATTTTTTTGGAAAATTTCAGCCAAAGCTGTTCAGCCATTTCCAAGAACAGGCGAAAATGTTGTTTTGGCCATGTTAAAACAAATCTGGTGACCTTTTCTTCAACAGCTTTAGCACCCCCATGGTTTGGAGCAGAAGGTTGAAATTTGGCAGGTGTGGGAGTGTCAGATGTGCCTTTTGTTGTCCCCATGAACATTTGGCCAAATTGTAAGCCTTTGAAAAGTTGCAAATTTCCACATGGTCAGTAGAGAATTTGTAGATTTCAACAGCTACATTACCAGAAAATTCTGTCCAGTCTGACTGTGCTCCTTGGGGCTGATCAGGACTGTATTGCAGCTCTGGACTGCTGTAGGCCTTGCTGGGTCCTGGTCCAGCCACCTGAACTGAGAGTAGGGAAATTGTCTCTCTTGTGTTCTCAATATCCCCCAACCAATGGCAGTGTGGGACTGGTGCTTGGGGCAGGGACAGTATTCGGACCCTGTGACCTCCCCTCTCCACCTACAAACCAGACCTGCTGCTGGCCGCTTCTGGGGTTCAGCGTGTTGTCAGAACAGGGAGGGACTAGCCTGCCTTAGCTGGGTAGAACTGCCGATGGCACTTTTAACAGCCCGGCTGGCGATGCTGACCAGAGCCACCACCACCTAGTGCCTTACATTCTGCGACCCAGTATTGGGTCACGAGCCACAGTATGAAAACCACTGCACTAGAGTACACTTCTCTTCAGAGTCTGGAATGAAACCGATGATTCCCATGCCTGTGAAACCCACTGGCAAAATATCCCTTCCCCCTCTACTGCTTGTCCACATGGAAGATGATAGCCTATTACTGCTGTCAGATACTCTGTTAACTTACCTGGCAGAGGTCTATGAGGAAGAACCAAGGGTTCCAAACCTACTATTTTTCCAGTTTGTGACTGTATCATAATACATGTGCAAAAAGGGGATGGATTAAGGTTGCATATGCTTCTTTCTAGCTTTTTCCCACAATACAACAAGAGGATCCGAAAATATCTAGTCTCATACAGAGCACATGTGCAGCAAAGTTTTCTACTACAATACATTGACTTCACCTGTGCGAGTGGTTGGTGCATTAATTGCTAAAAAGAACTGTGATCTGAGTGGTTAGCAATGAACTGTAGCTATGCTTTCTATTAGTGGTTCTGTATCATGTGTCCGTATGAAATACTTGCAGTTGCATTTGCTATGCATTGTTTATTTGTAGAAGTGCTACATTGTTTTATCTAGGGTTTGATGTTGGCCACATGCTTCCTTTAATTTCATTGTGGCATCAAAGGATAAGTTTTCCTTTGTATGTCCTTCTCAGTCATTGGAGGGGGGACAGGTTAAAGATGATGGAGGATCTTAACCCTTAGAAGGCTACAATTCTATAGCATTTGTTTGAAATCCATAATTTTCACCTTCTACTGTGGTGTACAGAGTCCTGTACATCATTTTCACTCTCTGTGATGGTAAATTCCATTTTAGAAGGTTTTATTTCAGTATTTTCTTATCACATAGACAACTCTCAATCATTGTGCTTTATTTATTGAGATGAAATCTTGCAGCTTCCACTAAAGGCATCCAGAAAGCATTCTTGTTGCATTCATAAAATCCTCTGGTAGGTAACCAGGTTAGATTATGTAATCCAAAATTCCTGGGGCATGGAAAAGCTCAGTCATTATTTGTCACTGTGAAATAAACTGTGAAACACATTTTTAGTTTTAAAAAAAGTTTGTGTGTAGATTTAGAAACTAGCAATTACATGCTAATATTTCTAGAGTAACAGGAACAGAAGTTAAAGTTAATGAGCCCTGTACAGGTATATCAGTCACACACTTAATACTGATTCTCAAAGCACTTTATAAAAATTATTTAATCCTCACAACAGTTCTGTGAACTAGGTAATATCCTTGTTTTGCAGATAGTGAAAATGCAAAAGAGGTAAAAGGCATGACTTTCAGAGGTGCTGAGCACCTATACCTCCAACAAAGTCACTGGAAGTTAGCACAGCCTGCCAACTCTGGAAAAATTCAGATCCTAATTGATTTGAGGGGATGTCAGTGCCCAGGTGGGGATTAGAATTCAGAACATCTGAGTCCCACTGCTTTGTTTAAACTAGTTGGTTTAATAGTGAAAAGTGCAAGGTCATGCACTTAGGGATTAATAATAAGAAATTTAGATATACATTGGGGACCCATCAGTTGGAAACAACAGAGGAGGAGAGGGACCTTGGGGTATTGGTTGATCGCAGGATGACTATGAGCC
>NC_133771.1:192598540-192603227 GCF_003597395.2 Chelonoidis abingdonii | reverse complement strand
TATAAGTAAGGACTGGCCTGCCTCCCAAGGTCTGTGAGAGTGAGGGATTGTTTTCCAGATTAGGTTGTAGATCATTGATGATGTGCTGGAGAGGTTTTAGCTGGGGGCTGTACGTGATAGCCAGTGGTGTTCTGTTATTTTCCTTGTTGGGTTTGTCCTGTAGTAGGTGACTTCTGGGTATTGACACCTCCTCATCAATTATTGGGAGTGGACCACATCCATCCTGACTGAATTGGCCTTGTTAACACTGGTTCTCTCCCTTCTCTTCATGTGTCAGTTTATTATGCCTGCATCTATACTTTTCACTCCATGTATCTGAAGAGGTGGGGTTTTTTGCCCAAGAATGCTTATGCCCAAATAAATCTGTTAGTCTTTAAGGTACCACTGGTTTCCTTGTTGTCTTCCTATATTTTTGTATAGCTCCTAACATATTTTGAGTGCTATTGAAATATAAATGAATAATAACTCTGTGCATATTTTCTGAGTGTTGATGTGGTTCAGAGGATGAGAGAACTGATTAGCCCAGCTGCTATGTATTTTGAATTGCTCTATAGGTATTTTGTACTCATACATATTTGAATTTAAAAACAGAGCAAAAGTCATGATTAATCACTTTGTTAAACAATAGAATACCAATTTAAATGTATTAAATATTTTTGGATGTTTTTCTACATATATTGATTTCTATTACAACACAGATTACAAAGTGTACAGTGCTCAGTTTATATTATTTTTATTACAAATATTTTCACTGTAAAAATGATAAAAGAAATTGCATTTTTCAATTCACCTCATACAAGTACTGTAGTGCAATCTCTATTGTGAAAGTGTAACTTACAAATGTAGATTTTTTTTGTTACATAACTGCACTCAAAAACAAAACAGTGTAAAACTTTAGAGCCTAGGTGTCCTCTCAGTCTTACTTCTTGTTCAGCCAATCTCTAAGACAAACAAGTTTGTTTATATTTAAGGGAGATATTGCTACCTTCTTCTTATTTACAATGTTACCTGAAAGTGAGAACAGGCCTTCACATGACACTTTTGTATTTACATGCCACACATGCTAAACATTCATATGCCCCTTCATGCTTCAGCCACCATTATAGAGGACATGCTTCCATGCTGATGATGTTCGTTAAAAAAATAGTGCGTTAATTAAATTTGTGATCTAACTCCTTGGGGAGTTCCGTTTTATCTGCAAATTCTGCCATATATTTCCTGTTATAGCAGTCTCAGATGATGACCCAGCACATGTTGTTTGACTTATGAATACTTTCACTGCAGATCTGACAAAACAAAAAGAAGGTACCAATGTGAGATTTTTAAAAATAGCTACAGCATTCAATCTAAGGTTTAAGAAGCTGAAGTGCCATCCAAAGATACAGAGCTGGACATGCTTTCAGAAGTCTTTAAAGAGCAACACTCTGATGAAGAAATTACAGAATCCAAATCACACACACACAAAAAAAAAAAAAAGAAAAAGAAAAGGAAAAAAAAATCAGCTTTCTGCTGGTGGCATCTGACTCAGATGATGAAAATGAATATGCATCGATCCGCTCGGCTTTGGATTGTTATTGAGCAGAACCCATCATCAGCATCATGAAGGGACATATGAACCTTTATTGCATCTGGCATGTAAACATCTTGTGATGCCAGTTACAACAGTGCATTTGAACAACTGTTCTTATTTTCAGGTGACATTGTAAACAAGAAGCAGGCACCACTGTCTCCTGCAAATGTAACCAAACTTGTTTGTCTGAGTGATTGGCTGAAGTAGGACTGAGTGGACTTGTAGGCTATAAAGTTTTACATCATTTTATTTTTGAATGCTGTTTTTTTGTACATAATTTGACATTTATAAGTTCAGTTTTCATGATAGATTGCACTACAGTCCTTGTATTAGATTAATTGAAATATGCTATTTCTTTTGGTTTTTACAGTGCAAATATTTATATTCAAAAATAAAAAGAAAGTGAGCACTGTACACTTTGTATTCTCTGTTGTAATTGAAATCAATATATTTGAAAACGTAGAAAACATCCAAAGATATTTAAATAAACGGTATTATATTATTGTTTAACGGTACAATTAATCATGTGATTAATTGTGATTGTTTTTAATCGCACGATTAAATCATGATTAATTTTTTTAATTGCTTGACAGCTCTAGTTTATATAAATTGAACCAAATGCCAGAAGAACCTTGTGGGTATACTTTATATATATGACACACAAAAAAACTATATTAATAGAACATTATTAAGGTTGCAAAGTCAAATACTCAAAATTTAGGAAATGCTAGAATGTTTACTTGCACAACCTTAATTTGGCCCCCTCATGTGTATACTACAGTCTTTAATTACATGATCACATTCTGTTTTTTCCCACAGGACTCCCCTGCCTCATTCAGTACACAGGATGGACTTAATGAGCAGCTATTCATTATTTGGCTTTCTCCTTTGTTCCATGTGTAGCCCCACGTCTAGTGATTATATACTAATCAAATCTTGCTCTGAAGACAGAATTAATTTCCTCATGAGCTTTTTCTATGGCGCTCATCACTATAGTATCAGAATGTTTCACAAACATTAATGATTTTATCTTCACAACAACCCTGAGAGACTAGAGGGTATTATTATTCCAATTTCAGAGATGTGGGACTGAGGAACAGATTAAGATCAAAAGTATCCACTGATT
The DNA here is from genome assembly GCF_003597395.2 of Chelonoidis abingdonii. Classification (NCBI taxonomy): domain Eukaryota; kingdom Metazoa; phylum Chordata; order Testudines; family Testudinidae; genus Chelonoidis; species Chelonoidis abingdonii. The sequence continues at coordinate 192,600,531 of NC_133771.1, read as the reverse complement.
TTGGGTGCCCAATTTGAGACACTTAGGACCTGATCTTTCAGAGTACTTAACACTATGTAGCACTTTGTATGTTCAAATTCCAGCTCCCATTGACTGCTGTTGTAGCTGTGAGTGTTCAGCTGTTCTACAAATCAGACCCAGGGTCTCAAGTTGGGCACCCAGAAAATGAAGAACACACAATTAGTGACCAACTGTGAGAAGTTTGCTTTAAGTGACTTGCCCAGCAGCACACAGGAACCCTGTGCCAGAGGAAGGGATAGAATTCTCCAGGGCAGCATTCAACTGCCTTAATCAAGACCCTCCTTTCTCTTCCTGCAGTTCCTTGTTTCCTTCACTTCACACCTTCAGCTTTTGCAACAATTGAGGCAGACAACAGTTTGTCTCACTGCGCAATCCTGATTCATCCCCAGAGCAGGACCATCGTGCAGTCCATTGTGTGTGCTGAATGAGGCCGGGATCCCATCATGTGGAAAAAATAGTGTGAACTTATGTAAAGACTAAATCATAATGAATCTGGGTAAGGGAGGATGCTGAGGGGATGCAAATTAAGATTTCACAAGCAACCATGATTCTGGCATTTCTTAACTTTTGAGTGCTTGATTTGCAACCTTAGTATGTATTTTAACATAATTTTTGGGAGTAATTTCATAACTTAAAAGAACTACAAACAGAAATTCCATCATGTGGTGCCATATTGACACCTAGTGCCTCCCTCATGCATCCCGTTTTTTTTTCCTTTGGTGCCCAGTCTCTACCCTCCCCTAAAAGTCACCCAGTCCCATCTCCCAGCCCAATCAATCCCATGCCTCCTCACTGCCTGGCTTCTGGTCTCCAACTCCTTCCATAATCAGTCAGTCTCCTCTCCTCTAATTCCCAGTCATAGTTTCTTCTGCTCTCCCACAGTCCCACCTTCACCAGACTCTTTGTTCTAGTTTACTCTATACTCTCCCCTTGGTTTGACTTTTGTCCTCTCTGCATTTGAATCAGACAATTTCTTCCTCCACACTGCCTTGGTGTCAGCAGGAGGTCATTGGCAAGCAGGAGAGAGAGGCTCCCTATTCTCATTTCTGGTACCCATCCCCACCCTGGTCTGAAGCAGCAATTACAGGTGCAAACCTGAGTCCCCATGGCCCTGGGTGAAGCCTGCTCAGTTTCTCTGTGGGGATGGTGCATGAGTAGTCTGGTCAGCAATACGACTAGATCTGAGAGACTGACATGCTCAGTGAGGATGGAATCGTCAGAGATTTTAGTTGCTAAAATCTAAGTCTCTATTGAACATACGCAAACTGTGAGTCTTCAAAGGCTTATAACTTGGACAGATTTTCGTGCAAATAGCAAAAGGCACATCACTGACACAAAGCAAATTTCAAGTCCCTGACACAAAGCAAATTTCAAGTTCCTGCCCCAAAGCATGAGGGCACTGGAGCTTTTAAAAGAAAAGGCAGAATTTTTTAACATGGAGAAACAATATATTTTTCTCTAGCCTCATTCATGAATTGGCTGAATCATTCTGTCCAAAATTAAACAAACAAAAAACCTGGGGCAGACAGCATGAAAAGTTGCAGCCCAAACAGTTAAAATTTTGCAATGTTGTAACTGAAGACAGGTCTTATAATGGGTAGTGTTGAAAAACCTTAATAATAGGTGGTGCTGCCAGCCCAGCCCAGCCTATCTAATCTAAATTCATCCCTAATGTAAGACCATTAAGTGAACAGAATTACACTAGGGATCATTTGACCCTATTAAATAAAGTTACACAGAATTGCTTTTAGTACTAATTTTATCATTTCCCACTAATAATAAACACTCCTTTACATGACAAAACAAACATAGCCTGTATACTTGATTTTCACACATGTATTCTGTCACTTAATATAAAAATGAACTAGACAACAGCTCTTTGATTTCAGTGTGAAGTTCATATCTGATTAGTCTTGTCTGATTAGTCTTGTTAAAAGCTAAGAACATAAATGTGTTCAAATGATATGTCA
>NC_133771.1:192572460-192586020 GCF_003597395.2 Chelonoidis abingdonii | reverse complement strand
GGCTGGGACTATAACAATGTTTAAAAGGGAACTGGATAAATTCATGGTGGCTAAGTCCATAAATGGCTATTAGCCAGGAAGGATAAAGAATGGTGTCCCTAGCCTCTGTTCATCAGAGGATGGAGCTGGATGGCAGGAGAGAGATCACTTGATCATTGCCTGTTAGCAGGGCCGGCTCCAGGCCCCAGTGCACCAAGCGTGTGCTTGGGGCGGCATGCCACGGGGGGCGCTCTGCCAGTTGCCGGGAGGGTGGCAGGCGGCTCCGGTGGTCCTCCCGCAGGCGTGCTTGCGGAGCGTCCTCTGGTCCAGCGGCTCCGGTGAAGCATCCCAGGCAAGCCTGCGGGAGATCCACCAGAGCCGCGGGATCAGCGAACCCTCCACAGGAATGCCTGCGGGAGGTCCACTGGAGCCGCGGGACCGGCGAGCAGCAGAGCGCCCCCCGCGGCATGTCACTGTGCTTGGGGTGGCAAAATGGCTAGAGCCGGCCCTGCCTGTTAGCTTCACTCCCTCTGGGGCATCTGGCATTGACCACTGTCGGTAGACAGATACAGGGCTAGGTGGACCTTTGGTCTGACTTGGTACGGCTGTTCTTATGTTCTTGTGTTCTTATGAGTTTGCCCTTTGGTGGACGAGGGCATAGTGGTGGCAAGAAGGGCCCTTTAAATGGTCTGGGCTGCTACTGACTCAGCGGCCAGGGTGGTTGCCTCCGTGGTGGCCATGAGGCGCAGTTCCTGGTTGCAGTCCTCTGGGTTATCCAAGGTGATGAAGGCCATCATTCAGGACCTTCCGTTTGAGGGGGCAGAGCTCTTCTCCTAGCTCACAGATGCTAGGCTCTATGGCCTTAAAGACTTGCATGCCACCCTTCACTCCTTGAGCTTCCATACTTCTCAGCAGGCCAGGAGGCTGTTATGCCCTCTGCCTCCTCTGCCTTCACGGTCTAGGTCCTGAGGGGACTCCCCAGATGGGCACCTTCAGGAGAAAGGGTAGAGACAAGTGGTCTAAATGGCGACACTTGTTGTCTTCCCGTTCGTCTGCTCAGCCTGGCTCTTCCAGGAACCAAGGAGGTCAGAAGCAGTCATTTTGAGGGTGCTCTGGAGGATGATTCCCCAGTCACTTCCCAGGATCCAGTCTCCTACTCTTTCCTCAACCATCTCCGCCCCTTCAAGTCAGATCTGTTGGGTACTCGAAGTCATATTCTTAGGCTACACCCTGCAGTTCGTGGCTGAACCTCCCTCCCGTGCTCCTTCCCAGTCCCTCTTCAGAGACCTTTCTCATGTGCAACTCCTCCTCCAAGTGTTTGAGAACCTCCTTCGCCTGGGGGTGGTGGAGAAGCTTCCTTGAGACATGAAAGAAAAAGGTTCTACTCCCGCTACTTCCTAATCCCAAAAGCAAAAGGAGCCTCAGACCCATTTTGGACCTGTGTCATCTCAACAAGTGTCTCAAAAAGTTGAAGTTTCATATGGTCTCCCTGGCCTCCATCATCCCCTCCCTGGACCCAGGAGACTGGTACGTCACCCTCAACTTGAAGGATGTGTATTTCCATATTTTTATTTTCCCAGGGCACAGATGCTTCCTTCATTTTACGCTGGGCCAGTGCCATTTCCAATTCATGGCATTGCCATTTGGTCTCTTGTCAGCCCCAAGAGAGTTCATGAAGTGCATAGTACCAGTGTCCGCTTACCTGAGGCACCAGGGTGTTTGAATTTACCCGTACCTCAATGACTGGCTGATAAAGGATCGGTCTCAGGATCAGGTGCCATGGCATCTCAATCTGATTTGTTCCATCTGTCACAACCTGGGGCTTTTAATAAATGAGAAAAAGTTGATCTTAATCCTGCTGCAATGCATGCATAGAGTTCATTGTAGTGTCCTCAGCTCTACTCAGGCCAGAGCCTTCCTCCTTGAGACCCCGTTCCAAGCCACGGTGGACCTCATCTTGTGCATGCAAGCTGACCCTCTCACCACTGCTCACATGTGCCTGCAACTGTTGGGACACATGGCGGCCTGCACTTATGTGGTCTGGCTCACATCCGCCTCAGGCCCCCACAGGCATGGCTGGTCTCAGTCTACGTCCCCAACAGACACAGCATGGACCACGTGGTCAGGGTTCCAGACCACGTACTCTCATCACTCACCTGGTAGCAGAGTCCTGCATTGGTGTTCCCTTTGTGTCTCTGTCCCTGTTGGTGACCCTCATCTCTGATACCTCGGACCTGCAGTGGGGAGCCCACCTTGATGTTTCCAGCATGCAAGGTTGTTGGTCAAGTCACAATTGCAGTTCACTTGGCCTACCAAGCCTTCCTACCTCACATAAGAGGCAGGATGGCCTAGGTCCTGAAGGCCAATGTAGCAGCTATGTTCTACATCAACAAGCAGGGCAGACCCACATCGTCTGCTCTTTGCCAGGAAGCTTTCAGGCTCTAGAACTACTGCAGACAAAAATACAACATCCATCTCATAGCCACACACCTCTCTGGGGCCAGGAATACTTTGGCAGATTGCCTCAGCAGGACCTTCGCATCTCACCACGAGTGGTCCCTCCATCTGGAAGTGGTCAGCTTCATCATCCAGAGGTGGGGGACTCCCCAGGCAGACCTGTTCACTTCCAGGCAGAACAGGAAATGCCACGTTTTCTGCTCATTTAGGGGGATCAACAGAGGCTCCCTGTTGGACGCTTTTCTGCTCCTGTGGTCAGGGGCTCTGTTGTATGCCTTCCCTCCAGTGCTGCTGATTCACTGAGTCCTCATGAAAACCAAGCAGGACAGGGCAAAGGTGATCCTCATAGCTCCAGCTTGGCTGTGCCAGCACTGATTCAGCATGTTGTTGGACCTCTTGGTGGGCTGCTCTGTTACAGCTGCCGCTCAGACCGGACCTGCTGTCCCAAAACCATGGGAGCCTTCTGCATCCAAACCTGGCGGCGCTGCACCTAATGGCTTGGCTGCTGTATGGTTAAATGTGGAGGAGCAGGAGTGCTCAGCTGCTGTCCAGAAGATCCTGATGGGCAGGAGAAAGCCTTCCACCAGAGCAACCTACCTGTCAAATAGAAGCGATTCACTTGTTGGACCTTATAAAGGTATTCTGTTGGACCTTATAAAGGTATTCTGACCAAGCAGGCCTTGCTGCAGTTGAAAGTGGACTATCTTCTGCATCTCAAGCTCCAAGGCCTGTCCTTTTCGTCTGTGAAGGTCCATTTGGCCGCTATTTCACCCTTCCGTCCACCGCTCTTGGGTGACTGCCAGGTTTCTCAAGGACCTTGAGTGCCTCTACCCACATGTCAGGGACCACATTCCGCCATGGGACCTGAATCTTGTGCTGTTACAGCTCATGGGACTCCCTTTGAGCCTCTGACTTCCTGCTGTCTCCTTCTGTCCTGGAATGAGTTTCTGGTTGTGATAATGTGCCCCCATCATGTCTCTGAGATTAGGGTGCTTACCTCAGAACCACCCTATATATTCTTCTACAAAGACAAGGCCAGCTACAGCTGCATCCAGCTTCCTTGCCCCAGGTGGTCTCACAGGCCTTGGCTACACTTGAGAGTTACAGCGCACTAAAGCTGCCCACAGTGCTGTAACTCACTCCCCGTCCACACTGGCAAGGCACATACAGCGCTGTATCTCCCTGGCTACAGCGCTGCTTGTACTCCACCTCCCCGAGAGGAATAAAGAGTATTGCACTGCTGCAGCTGTGCTGCAGCACCAGTGTAAACGGGAAGTAACCTTATCACGCAGTGACTGACCTCCGGAAACTTTTAAGTGAAGATTCCTCTCTTTGTTTTGTTGTGATGCCTCTCTTTGTTTTGTTGTGAACCCCGGGCTCTGAGAGCTGCTTATCAAAAAAACAAACACAGTTCCTGTTTGTTGTGAGTGAGTAGAAGCAGGGAGTCTCCCTTTGGAATGCCCACAGCTAGTATTTGCTTGAAGAGAGAAGCGGCACGGTGCGCGGGAGGGTGGGGGGATTCGTTTCAGCAAGCGGCTGCTTATCTGGTCTGTGAGAAAAAAACAAACCGCTCTTTGCTTTCAGTGAGTGAGAGAGGGGTAGGGAAGTAAAGAGGCCCAGAACTTGCAAGGCAGCATGCTGAAACAGTGTCAGCTCCAAAAATCCACTCTCTCTCTCCCCCACACTCCCTGTCTCACTCCACCCCCCCTCCTTTGGAAAAGCACATTGCAGCCACTTGAATGCTGGGATAGCTGCCCATAATGCACTGCTCCCAATGCCGCTGCAAATGCTGCAAATGTGGCCACGACAGTGCGCTGTCATCTGTCAGTGTGAACAGACTGCAGCGCTTTCCTTACTCAGCTGTACAAAAGCTGGTTTAACTCCCAGCGCTGTACAGCTGCAAGTGTAACCATACTCACAGTTTCATATGGGCCAGGACATTTACTTACCTGTCTTTTTTCCAAAGCTGCGTAAGTCGGAGGGGGAAGTGTAGGTTGCATATCCTAGACATCAGGAGGGCACTAGCCTTCTACATTGAAAAGACCAAGTCATTCTGCAAGTCGATGCAATTGTTTGTTGCGGTGGCTGACAGGATGAAAGGTTGTCCAATCTGTACTTAAAGAATTCTTCTTGGATCACTGCCTGAATTCACTACTGCTGTGATAAGGCAAAGGTGCCACCTCCGGCAATCGTAACTGCCCATTCAACATATTGGTCCTGTGTCTTCTCTTGACTGTCTTTTATCATCTGTTCCAGGTGTTCCCACAGAATGTCGCCTACACAGTCAGGAGCTAGCTCCAAGAAACGTTCCTTTTCCAGGTTGCACAAGTCTTGGCCGTTCATGACAAACTGATGAAAGTTCACATTTGCCAAACTAAACTCCCTGGTAGCCCAGAAAAGCCACTGGCAAACCTGCTGTTCAGTCCACAGCCAAGGGTTATTTGGGATACCCAGATGACACTGTTCCTTTGCGAAGCCACTGAAGTAGCTTTTAAGGCCTGACTCATCACAGCCTTACTGCATGGGGTTAAGAGAGGCAATTCACAGCTGTTTGACTCATAAGAAATTGAATCAAACCCTGTTGGTACTTCTTGAAGGATTTGATCTTCATTTAATGAGGGAAAATATCCTGCAAACAAAGAGCTTGTGACCTCAAAGATGTCAAATGCTGGTTGATGCTTGAACATTCCTCTGTAGATGTTAGATACAGGAGCTACCTGATCCATGTTCTTGATTCCAATGTCACTCATCTGGGCATTCAACCAGGGCGCAAGCCTCCTCGGCAGCTTTCCTAGCCCAAGTACCTATCCAGGACAGTTGTAGGGTGGCCAGCCAGTCGTCCATCCACATGTTCAAGTCCCATTACTCACTTACCCAGGAGACCTCGGATGATGTTGGCTTTGGTAGAGCAGTGCTGCAGACCACTAGACTGTGAACTCTGAGCCCATTTCTGAGTATACTGCTTGTGGGTCACCTAGAATCGAATCAACATGAGCTAGCACTCAAAGAAGAAAAAACGGTTACCTATCTTTTGTAACTGTTGTCCTTCAAGATGTGTTGCTCATGTCCATTCCATTACCTACCCTCCTACCCCTCTGTTGGAGTTGCCAGCAAGAAGGAACTGAGAGGGCATAGGGTTGGCAGCGCCTAATATACCAACACATGTGCGTGACACTCAAGGGGGTGCTATAGTTGACCCTACGGATACCGCTAAGGCAAAAATCTCCAACAACTGTGCATTTGGGTATGCATGCACCCAGAATGGAATGGGTATGAGCAACACATCTCGAAGAACAACAGTTACAAAAAGCTAGGTAACCCTTTTTTGGAGGGAAAAAAACCCTGAAGAAGCGGGAAGAAAGAGGCAGAAGAAAAAGTGGAAGTTGAAGAAAAAAGGCAGAAAAAGCTGCAATAACATCATAAGAGGCTTTTAGAAAGATTGCTTTCTTCTGTGTTTGGAATCTATGATCTAACAGAGATTTGGCTTTTTGCAGTTTATTACAATTGTTTTTAAAAAGGAGAGCGAGACATTTTACAACCTACGGATAAGGAGAGGCCATCGATTCCTCCCCAGAGCCTATTTGGACACTGTTTATAACATTCCTTTTTTGTTGTGGGAGGTTGCCAGGTGCACTTTGAACTCACCAGTGATTCAGCAAAGAATGTGGGAATTAGCAAGAAGGCTTATTCCTCAGGAAATGTGTCTCAGCAGAGACAAGTCAGGGTGAGGATTGAATTGACATAGCATTGTTACTTGATAGTGCTGAATTAGTCTTCCAACAGCATTCTCAGGGATCTGATGTAGAAAGCCTGAAGCAAGTAGCAGTACAAACTACTTGTCATGGCTACCAGAAGGGACAGTGCTGCATAAGGTGACATATACTATGAATGGCTCAGATAGATAATGACACATTCCAATTGAAGGGCAATTCTTTTCATGTTGGTGTTTGACAAAATCCCAATGATATTAGAAAAATCAAGTGCCTATTCTGAACTCACACTGGTTTTGCACTGGGTATCTCCATTGACTTCAAGGGAGATACTCCAGTTTACACTGATGTAAATGAGAGTAGAGTCAGGCCCAATATGTTTTAAAAGTATATCTTTTCTGAAAGAAAACTCATAGGGCTAGATATTCTATTCATGTAAATCAGTGTAGTTCCATTGACTGGGCTGGAGATATGCTGATTCACACCAGCTGAGGATCTGGCCCATAGTAATCAGAATTCTAACAAACCACTGTCTTTAGTTAATAGCTAATTAGAGATGATTCCATACATTTACTTCAGAACATAACTACAGGTACAGCTCTACCCTGATATAACACGAATTCGGAAATAACGCGGTAAAGCAGCACGCGGGGTGGAGGGGAGGGGGGGCACAGGGCTGCGCACTCCGGTGGATCAAAGAGCGGGAGCAGGGATGGCCAGGGGCAGATACTCCAGCGCTTCCCAGGGAAGGACTGGGAGGATAACCCCTTCCCACAGGGCATTGAACTGGTGAGTATTTTGTCTGTTGGGACTGGGACCTCCCAGTATTGTGTGCATGGGTGCATGTGCAAAGCAGGTTGTAGCTCTGTGTTAGTATAGTGGGCTGTGGTACTGTGCATGCAGGCTTCAGGGATTTTCATATTTGCATGTCAGCAGGACTTTGGCCAGGAGTTTTCGGGCCAAACCCTTGTGTGGAGAACGGTCACTGCTCCTCTCAGCGGGGACCTAGGTCTCCACAAGCCTTGCATTGCTCTTCGATGACACCTGCTNTCAAAGAGCGGGAGCAGGGATGGCCAGGGGCAGATACTCCAGCGCTTCCCAGGGAAGGACTGGGAGGATAACCCCTTCCCACAGGGCATTGAACTGGTGAGTATTTTGTCTGTTGGGACTGGGACCTCCCAGTATTGTGTGCATGGGTGCATGTGCAAAGCAGGTTGTAGCTCTGTGTTAGTATAGTGGGCTGTGGTACTGTGCATGCAGGCTTCAGGGATTTTCATATTTGCATGTCAGCAGGACTTTGGCCAGGAGTTTTCGGGCCAAACCCTTGTGTGGAGAACGGTCACTGCTCCTCTCAGCGGGGACCTAGGTCTCCACAAGCCTTGCATTGCTCTTCGATGACACCTGCTTGTCTACAGCTCCTTGTCATTTCCTGGATGGAGAAGAAGAGCGGGAGGTGCATAGTTTAGAAGGGGTGTGTGATGGGTCCCCCCACAGGGTGCCACCTGGAACTGAGGTACAGCTGAGCCCTCTGTCTCACTAATGAGTTCACTCTTGCACTGTTGTCACCGTGCCTCTGTGGGTCACATCTGAGAATACTAAATTCAGGGCAAGTTTCTGGGGAAAAGGGCACACACACCTTTTCCATGAGATATACCAAACCAGCAACAAAAGTAGACTTCTGTCTCACCTCACTGTCTAACAAAAAGTCAGAAGAGCAGCCTCCTTAGGTATTCCAGTCTTGAATTCAACACCCAGACACTAGACTTAATGATGAGTGGTTATTTAAAACGAATTTAATTAAACAAAAGGGTTCCTAATCACAAAGGGCCAGCCACATACCCAGGTCAATATACAACACAGATCTTACCCATAATCACACTATAACCAATCTTTTAGTATCTAATAGCTAAACATTTCTAAAAAGAAGGGGAAAAAAAGGTGAGAGTTAAAATTGGTTAAAGGAATCAAATACATACAACAATTGCAAGTTTCTTGGATCAGGCTTGAAGCAGTGATGGAATAAACTGCTGGATTGTTAAGTCTCTGGTTGCTTCCAAATCATTGGAAGGTCCTCAGTCCCTTGGTTAGAATGCTTCCATTAGTGTAAGTCCATAGTCCAGATGTTTGAGCAGGAAAGAGGCAAAATGGAGATGTTTCCAGGTCCTGTTATAACTTCTGCCAAGTGAAGGGAAACCCATTGTTCTACTTTGTGGAAAATTACAGGTAACAAGATGGGGTTTGGAATCACATGGGCAAGTCACATGTCTATGCATGCTTTGCTTAGTCATAGCAGAGGCCATTCCCCATACTCTAATTAGAATGTTCACATGAAAGTCCATCAGGTGTGGCTGGGCATCTTCCAGGGTCCATTGTGAGTTAAGTTTTCCTTGATCAGCCATTTAACTTGAATAGTCCTTTCAAGATGTTCAGACTAAATATCTTGTGGATGTTACCACAGGCGCAAACATTTGAAATACATGTACATAGTTAATGTTCATAACTTCAGTTATAAAAATGATTCATGCATACAAATGGCATAATCATATTCAGCAAATCATAATTTTTTCATAGATGCATAACTTGATACACTTTGTACAGGATTTGTTGCAATTATATAACAGTGGTAGCAACAGTGATCTATATGGTCATATTTTAATCAGATAACATCACAATACCAGAGGCCCTGGAGGTTTTTCGCTTTCCTCTGCAGCATGGGGCACGGGTCACTTGCTGGAGGATTTTCTGCACCTTGAGGTCTTTAAACCACTATTTGAGGACTTCTATAACTCAGACATAGGTTAGGGGTTTGTTACAGGAGTGGATGGGTGAGATTCTGTGGCCTGCATTGTGCAGGAGGTCAGACTAGATGAACATAATGGTCCCTTCTGACCTTAAGTCTATGAATCTATGAATCTATGAAGTTAGATATAATGCGGTTTCACCTATAACGCAGTAAGATTCTTTGGCTCCTGAGGACAGCATTATATCAAGGTAAAGGTGTATATCTGATAAATAACTGACACAAGCCACTTTCCTCTAAACTCCGTGTGTAAGAAGTGATAGATGTTATGAATCAGATATCTAAAAGGACTGTAACAGCTGTATTCAGTAGGACCCTTGAACAAACAGGATCACCTGGCAGGTCAACACCATGAAATATTAAGATGGTAAAATTCTTCCTAGTACACCACAAATCAGATGTCATGGAAATAAATGACCTTGGTTAAAAAGTACTTTGTGGAAATCTTAGAGGATGTTCAATTTATCTCAGTGGTTATTCAGACATTCACTATATTCTAGAGACTGGAATTAGCCATGGAAAAATTTAAGTCAAAAGCTTTAAAATAGATTTATGATTTTCAGAATCCTTAATAACATACACTTGATTGTGTTTAATAATCCAATCCATCTCAGGTTGACCAACAATTAAATTACCAACCCCCACGCAAGAAACATGTTTCTGGGAGATTATTGTCTTGTTGTCTTTTTTTTAACCTAGTCACAATTTTTCTGTTTGAGATAAATATATGTAGGTCTAAATAGACGAGATAATGAACAGTATTCATACTGCAAGAGAAAATATAAGCTGATATATCTTCCCACACACCAAAGAGCAAAACATATATTTTTCAGTGTAGATTACTTTTATTTTATAACAAGGAAGGCACTAAGAGAGAACTATATAAGGTCATCATGGGGAAAAAGAGAGAGCACAATGACTTAATCACTACTTAAATAAACCAGAAGAATTTTTTTCATGTCAGTGATAATATTTTTCCAATAGTAAATAAGTTACTGAAATATGCCATCAGTTGATGAGACTTATTACTTCAGTGAGTTTTCCATTCAAGTCCCAATATCTTCACTGATCATCCATGGAGGATTTGCATTATATATTTCCTCTTTCTATGTAGTAGAAATAATTGAGGAAAATCCAGATATCTTCCATTTCAGCTAGTTTCTGTCTAAAATGGGATGTGGGACACAAGTGAGTTGCCAGATCATCACATTTATGGTAATAGTCATAGTGGAGTAAAAATAATTCAAAATACTGTTCTTTTTAGTTGCTGTTTTAGGTGATATATTTCATATATAACATGATGAAAAAGAGTTTTAAAGGATTATATTATGCAAGGGCAAGAACATAATGATGAACTCAGCCCTCATTAAAGATCCTCACCCACCTTGACCCTCTTTTATTGTTTGATTAACAAAGACAAACACTGAAGTCTGGTATCAAATTTTGAAAAGTTTGCCATCTTGCAATTATCCCTTTTTATACATGAACTTCTGGCAATTCTTTAAGCCCTAATTCTGCTGACTCTGGCAGCTAAAAGTCCCATTGGAGTGGAAACTACAGAATCTGGCCTTTAAGGATTGCTGACTTCTTACATTCAGTGCCAGCCATTCAGTTCCTTTCTTTGGGTCCAATTCTTTACTCTCATTAGTAGTGCCATTGAGTGAAATGGGACTATTCACATGTGCAAAATTACTCATATATATAAGAGTTTGCAGGAACAGGTCTGTATATTTGTAAAAGCTCTTGGCTTATAATGTGTGAATAGGGAACAATAAAAGTGAAAATAGGCCAAAAACCTTTCCAACAGTTTTGTAACATTTCAGCAGTTCACTACACATCAAAATACAATTTAAAGTAAGCTACAAATGCAATTATGAGATTTACTGATATAATTGCTAGAAAAATAGACCTAATTGAAGTGTGCCTATGATAATGTAAAGTAACGTGAATATAAATACTGTCTCAGTGTGAAATGTTGGTAATTAATTACACTAAACTTATGAAGCCATAGAAAATATATGTGATATAAAATGTTACATAAAAGACTACAAGAGAAACCCCTGAATGAAAGCTAAATTTTAGCCAATGTTTATCTCCACTATTTTCTGTCAAACATTTTAGGCTCAAACCAAGAGCACTTATGCATCTGAGTATCTTTATGCATATGAGTAGTCCACTTGAATAAAATGGGATTACTCGTGCATAAATGTTTTCAGCATCAGGACCTTAGATCATGAAAACTCTTCAAAGAAGCAACTGTGCCTTCTTATATAATTAATAGAATCATAGAATCTTAGGACTGGAAAGGACCTTGAAGGGTCATCTAGTCCAGTCCCCTGCACTCATGGCAGGACTAAGTATTATCGAGACCATCTCTGACAGGTGTTTGTCTAACCTGCTCTTAAAAATCTCCAATGATGGAAATTCCACAACCTCCCTAGACAATTTATTCTAGTGTTTAACCACCCTGACAACTATGATGTTTTTCCTAATTTCCAACCTAAACCACCCTTGCTTCAATTTAACCTCATTGCTTCTTGTGCTATTCTCAGAGGTTAAGGAGAACAATTTTTCTCCCTTTTCCTTGTAACAACCTTTTAAACTTGAAAACTGTTATCATGTCCCCTTTCAGTCTTTTCTTCTCCAGACTAAACAAACCCAGTTTTTCAATCTTCCCTCACATGTCTTCTTTTATAGATCTTTAATCACTTTTGTTGCTTTTCTCTGGACTTTCTCCAATTTGTCCACATCTTTCCTGAAATATGGCACCAGAACTGGACACAATACTCTAGGAGAGGCCATATCAGCACAGAGCAGAGCAGAAGATTTACTTATTATGTCTTGATTACCACACGTCTGCTAAACCATCCCAGATTGATATTTGCTTTTTTGTAGCAGTGTTACACTGTTGACTCATATTTAGCTTGTGATCCACTATGACCTCCAGATCCCTTTCCGTAGTATTCTTTCCTAGGCAGTCAATTCCCATTTTCTATGTATGCAACTGATTGTACCTTCCTAAGTGGAGTACTTTGTATTTGTCCTTCTTGAATTTCATCCTATTTACTTCAGACCATTTCTCCAGTTTGTCCAAATCATTTTGAATTTTAATCCTGTCTTCAATAACACTTGCAACCCCTTCCAGCTTGGTATCATCTGCAAACTTTATAAGTGTACTCTTTATGCCATTATCTAAGTCATTGAGGAAGGTATTGAACAGAATCAGACCCAGAACTGATCCCTCCGGGACCCCATTTGATATGCCTTTCCAGCTTGACTTTGTATCATAGAATCATAGAATATCAGGGTTGGAAGGGACCTCAGAGGTCATCTAGTCCAAGCCCCTGCTCAGAATAGGACCAATTCCCAACTAAATTATAATTATTGTCAAGCCTGACCTTAAAAACCTATAAGGAAGGAGATTCCACCACCTCTCTAGGTAACCCATTCCAGTGCTTCACCAGCCTCCTAGTGAAAAAGTTTTTCCTAATATCCAACCTAAACCTCCCCCACTGCAACTTGAGACCATTACTCCTTGTTCTGTCATATGGTACCTTTACTCTATACTCTCCCCTTGGTTTGACTTTTGTCCTCTCTGCATTTGAATCAGACAATTTCTTCCTCCACACTGCCTTGGTGTCAGCAGGAGGTCATTGGCAAGCAGGAGAGAGAGGCTCCCTATTCTCATTTCTGGTACCCATCCCCACCCTGGTCTGAAGCAGCAATTACAGGTGCAAACCTGAGCCCCCATGGCCCTGGGTGAAGCCTGCTCAGTTTCTCTGTGGGGATGGTGCATGAGTAGTCTGGTCAGCAATACGACTAGATCTGAGAGACTGACATGCTCAGTGAGGATGGAATCGTCAGAGATTTTAGTTGCTAAAATCTAAGTCTCTATTGAACATACGCAAACTGTGAGTCTTCAAAGGCTTATAACTTGGACAGATTTTCGTGCAAATAGCAAAAGGCACATCACTGACACAAAGCAAATTTCAAGTCCCTGACACAAAGCAAATTTCAAGTTCCTGCCCCAAAGCATGAGGGCACTGGAGCTTTTAAAAGAAAAGGCAGAATTTTTTAACATGGAGAAACAATATATTTTTCTCTAGCCTCATTCATGAATTGGCTGAATCATTCTGTCCAAAATTAAACAAACAAAAAACCTGGGGCAGACAGCATGAAAAGTTGCAGCCCAAACAGTTAAAATTTTGCAATGTTGTAACTGAAGACAGGTCTTATAATGGGTAGTGTTGAAAAACCTTAATAATAGGTGGTGCTGCCAGCCCAGCCCAGCCTATCTAATCTAAATTCATCCCTAATGTAAGACCATTAAGTGAACAGAATTACACTAGGGATCATTTGACCCTATTAAATAAAGTTACACAGAATTGCTTTTAGTACTAATTTTATCATTTCCCACTAATAATAAACACTCCTTTACATGACAAAACAAACATAGCCTGTATACTTGATTTTCACACATGTATTCTGTCACTTAATATAAAAATGAACTAGACAACAGCTCTTTGATTTCAGTGTGAAGTTCATATCTGATTAGTCTTGTCTGATTAGTCTTGTTAAAAGCTAAGAACATAAATGTGTTCAAATGATATGTCA
>NC_133771.1:192413053-192572435 GCF_003597395.2 Chelonoidis abingdonii | reverse complement strand
GAGGAGATGGTCCAATTCTTTACTCTCATTCGTAGTCATTGAGTGAAATCGGGAACTATTCACATGTGAAAAAGTTATCATATATATACAGAGTTGCAGAACAGGTCTGTATATTTGTAAAAGCTCTTGGCTTATAATGTTGAATGGAAAATAAAAGAAATAGGCCAAGAAACTTCAACAGTTTTGTAACATTTCAGCAAGTCACTACACATCAAATACAATTTAAAGGTAAGCTACATAATGCAATTATGAGATTTACTGAATATAATTGCTAGAAAAATAAAGCCCACAAAGTGTGCCTATGATAATAACGTAACGTGAGATAAAACTGTCTCAGGTGAAGTTGGAATTAATTAAACACTAAACTTTGACGCCATAGAAAATAATTAGATAAATGTCCATAAAAGACTCCAAGAGAAACCCCTAGATACTCCATTTTCGGCCAATTTATCTCCTATTTCTGTCAAACATTTAGGGCTCAAACCAAGAGCACTTAGCACTGAGTAGCTTTATGCATAGAGTAGTCCACTGATACAAATGGATTACTCGTAGCATAATTTCAGCATCAGGACTTAGATCTGAAACCCCAAGAAGAAACTGTGCTTCTTATAGTAATAATAATCATCGAATTTAGACGGAAAGGACCTTGAAGGGTCATCTATCCAGTCCCTGCACTCATGGCAGGACTAAGTATTATCGAGACCATCCTGACAGTGTTGTCTAACCTGCTCTTAAAAATCTCCAATGATGGACATTCCACAACTCCCTAAAGACAATTTTATTCAGTGTTTAACCACCCTGCAACTAGATGGTTTTCCCTAATTCCAAACCTAAACCACCTTGCTTTAAATTTAACCTCATTGCTTCTTGTGCTCATTCTCCAGAGGTTAAAGGAGAACAATTTTCTCTTTCCTTTTCCTTGTAAACAACCTTTAACTGAAAACTGTATCAATGTCCCTTTCAGTCTTTCTTCTCCAGACTAGACAACCCAGTTTTTCAAGATCTTCCTCTCCACATGTCTTCTTTTATAGATCTTTAATAACTTTTGTCTGCTTTCTCGGACTTCTCCAATTTGTCCACTCTTTCCCTGATATATGGCACCAAGAACTGGACACAAACTCAGAGAGGCCAATATCAGCCACAGAAGAGAGCAGAAGTTACTTATGTATGTCTGAAGTTACCACAACTCTGCTAAACCATCCCGCATTGAATTTCGCTTTTTTGTAGCAGTTTACACTGTTGACTCATATTTGCTGTGATCCACTAATGACCTCCAGATCCCTTCCATAGTATCTTTTCCTAGCATCAATTCTCCATTTCTATGTATGCACCGATCGTACCTTCCTAAGTGAGTACTTGGTATTTTCCTTCTTGAATTTCATCCATTTAGCTTCAGACCTTTCTCAGTTTGTCCAACATTTTGAATTTAACCCCTGTCCTTCAAATAACACTTCAACCCCTTCCAGCTTGGTATCATCTGCAAAACTTTATAAGTGTACTCTTTATGCCATTATAAGTCATTGAAGGAAGGTATTGAACAGATCAGACCAGAACTGATCCGTCCGGACCGCATTTGATATGCCTTTCCAGCTTACTTTGTAATCATGAGAATCATAGAAACAGGGTGGAAGGACCGTCAAGGTCATCTAGTCGCAAGCCCCTGCTCAGAATAGGACAATTCCCAACTGAAATATAATTCTGTCAAGCCTGACCTAAAACGCTATAAGGAGGAGTTCCACCACCTCTATAGGTAACCATTTCCAGTCTTCACAGCCTCCTAGTGAAAAGTTTTCCTAATATCCAACCTAAACCGTCCCCATGCATACTGAGACCATTACTCTCTGTTCTTCATATGGTACCAACTCAGTCGAGATCCATCATCTTGAAGACCCCTTCAGGTAGTTGAAGACAGCTATCCCAATGCCTCCTCATTCTTCTCTCTGCAAACTAAGCAATCCAGTTCCCTCAGCCTCTCCTCATAAGTCATATATCTCCAGCCCCCCTTTCCAATTTGTCCACATACTTCTTGTAGTGTGAGCCAAAACTGACTAAATACTCCAGATAAGACTCACCAATGTCGAATAGAGGGGAATGATATCAACATCCACTCGATCTGCTGCATGCCCTACTTATCAGTCCCAAAATCTGTTACCCCTTCTTTTGGCAACAAGGGCACACTGTACTCTCGATAATCCAGCTTCTCATCCACTGTAACCCCTATGTCCTTTTCTACAGAACTGCTTCCTAGCCAGTCAGTCCTATCTGGTAACAGTGAATGGGATTCTTCCATCCTAGTGCTAGACCTCTGCACTTCTTTTGTTGAACCTCATCAGTTTTCTTTTGCCCAGTCCTCTAATTGTTCTAGGTCCCTCTTGTATCCTATCCCTACCCAGTGTATCTACCATTCCTCCAGTTTAGAGTCATCTGCAAACTTGCTGAGAGTGCAGTCACGCCATCCTCCAGAATCATAATGAAGATATTGAACAAAAATGTCCCAGGACCGACCCTTGGGCGTCCACTGAACCGGCTGCCAATTAAAACGGAGCCGTTGATCACTAACCTATTGACCCCGACGATCTAGCCAGCCTCTATCCACTTTATAGTCCATCATCCCCACCCATACTTCTTTAAATGCTGGCAAGAATACTGTGGGTGACTGTATCAAAAGCTTTGCTAAAGTCAAGAATAACACATCCACTGCTTTCCCTCACCCCAGACCCAGTAATGTCCTCATAGAAGGCAATTAGGTTAGTCAGACATGAATGCTCTTGATGAATCCATGCTGACTGTTCCTGATCACTTTCCTCTCCTGTAAGTGCTTCAGAATTGATTCCTAGGACTGCTCCATATTTTTCCAGGACTGAGGTGAGGCTGACTGGCTGACTGAAGTTCCCGTACCTCCTTCTTCCCTTTTTTAAACGATTAGGCACTACAGTAGCCTTTTTCCAGTCTCTGGGACCTCCCCCGTTCGCCATGGATTTTCAAAGATAATGGCCAATGGCTCTGCAATCATATCAGCCAACTCTTTAGGCACCCCTGGATGCCAGCACATCCGGCCCATGGACTTGTGATCGTCCCAGTTTTCTAAATAGTCCCAAACACTTCTTTCTCCACAGAGGGCTGGTCACCTTCTCGCCCCGTACGGCTGCCCCGTGCAGGCAGTCCTGGGAGCTGACCTGGTTTGTGAAGACAGAGGCAAAAAAAGCATTCAGTACATTAGCTTTTTCCACATCCTCTGTGACTATGTTTGCCCTCATTCAGTAAGGCACACACTTTCCTTGACTTTCTCTTGTTGCTAACAACTACAGCACCTGGGATTCCCAGGCGGTCACCCCATCCAAGTACTAGCCAGGCTGGAATGGTTTACCTTCCAAGATTGGACGGGATCAGGAGCTTTCGGTCCAGTATGATACCTACTCTCTGGAATTGTTTTTCCAACCAGTTATGCACCCACCTTATAGTAACTGCATCTAGGTTGTATTTCCCTGGTTTTGTTCTGAGAAGGTCATGCAAGAAGCCTTGTAAAGTCAAGATACACCACATCTACACACTTTCCCACCACTCACACAATCTTGTTACCTTGTCAAAGAAAGCTATTAGGTTTATTGGACATAATTTGTCTTTGACAAATCCATGCTGACTGTTACTTATCACCTATTTCTAGGTGCTTGCCAAATTGATTGCTAAATTATTTGCTCCATTATCTTCTGGGTAGTGGAACAGACCGGCTCCAGGTTTTCGTGCCCAAGCGGGAAAAAAAAAAGTGCTGCTTCACTCTTCGGCACAATTCGGCGGCAGGTCCTTTGTTCCGAGAGGGACTGAGGGACCCGCCGCTGAATTGCCTCCAAAGACTCGGATGTGCAGCCCCAATAGCAGCAGGAGGGCCGTCCCTTGGTATTGGCCGTCCCAAGCACCTACTTCTTTAGCTTGTGCCTGGAGCTGGCCCTAGTAGTGAAGTAAACCTGACTGGTCTGTATTTCCCCAGGTTGTCCCTATTTCCCTTTTTATAGACTTGCCCTTTTCCAGGCCTCTGGAATCTCACCTGTGTTTCATGACTTTTCTAAGATAATTGCTAATGGCCCAGATATCTCCTCAGTCAGCTCCTTGAGTATTCTAGGATAGATTTCATCAGTCCCTGATGACTTGAAGACATCTAACTTGTCTAAGTAATTTTTAACTTGTTCTTTCCGTATTTTAGTCTCTGATCCTACCTTACTTTCACTGGTATTCATTGTGTTGGACATCCAATCACTACCAACCTTCTTGGTGAAAACTGAAACAATGCAGTCATTAAGCACCTCTGCCATTTACACATTTTCTGTTATTGTTTCCCCCCCTCCTCACTGAGTAATGAGCCTACCCTGTCCTAGGTCTTCTTGCTTCTAATGTATGTGTAGAATGTTTTCTTGTTACCCTGCATGTCTCTAGCTTAATCTCATTTTGTGCCTTGACCTTTCTAATTTTGTCCCTACATAATTGTTACAATGTGCAATGCACATTTTGGGTTCCAGTGTAATAAACATTATTATACATAAAGCATACCAGTTAAAATGTTTAAATAAATATTGTTTGAGGAACGCTTTTTGAAATTTAAACTTCTCTGTGATTGTTGATATCAATGAGCTTTTTCTATTGATGCTGCCATTTATCTGCTAACAGGAAGGAAGAAATTAAAATTAGGGCAGGAAATAAATCCTTTTGCATTGAAATCAGTGGTAAAACCATTGGACCATTTTTACGTAAATTGCATGATATAGTTTAAAATTTTCAGGTAAACATAGTTTTGTTTTTAGTTAACTTGTACCTCTTTAGCCAGGAATTTCAAAGAGAATAGATAATCTGCATCTCCTTTAATAAGAAATGATATGAATCCTCTGATTCCCTTTTTCCCCACTTCCTCCTACTCTTTTTCTTGCTACTGTTGTCTGTTAGTAATCAAGAATCATTAGTATTTGTCAAGAAATAGATGAGTGGGCATAGAGTTGGGTTAGTTTTTCCTTGTCTATTTTTATGCACAGTGTTGGATATAGCTGCTACTATTGCTTTGAACATGGATGTATAATTAACAATAAAAGCATCAGCAAAGCTTACACAGATATAGCACCACTTTTAGCGCTGCAGCAAAACGGTTTGGTGTTCAAACCTCCAGCCAGACTACTTTGGAGTCACAAAACTGCTGCATCCCAGAACCTGCTCCTAAATGCGGTGTGCCTTTCTACTGTACTGCTTGTATTGTAATGCAGGGCTAGGCAACCTACAGCACGCATGCCAAAGGCAGCACGCAAGCTGATTTTCAGTGGCACTCACACTGCCCAGGTTCTGGTCACCGATCTGGGGAGCTCTGCATTTTCATTTAATTTTAAATGAAGCTTCTTAAACATTTAAAAAACCTTATATACTTTACATACAACAATAGTTTAGTTATATATTATAGACTTATAGAAAGAGACCTTCTAAAAACGTTAAAATGTATTACTGGCATGCAAAACCTTAAATTAGAGTGAATAAATGAAGACTCAGAACACCACTTCTGAAAGATAGCCAACCCCTGTTGTAATGCATTAAAACAGTAATAGTCCTGGTTGTCCTTCAGAGCCTTTACTACCAGCCACCAGCTAGATGTCAGTCTGTCTCAGATTGCTTCGGGTTAGAAAAAAAGAGATTTTTTTTACCAATTACATTTGAAAGGAGATTTGTCTTAGAGACAGAGGCCAAATTCAGACCTTGTGTAAGTAGGTACAATTCCACTGAGTTTGGTTTAATTGTACCTGCTTACACCAGGTCTAAATTTAGCCAAGTGTATTAACAGTTGTCTAAACTCTCTACTTAAGTGCCTTTAAGACACAAGGTCAAATTCAGCCTTGGTGTTATTAGTGAAATTGCATACACTTACACAAGGTCTAAATTTAACCTTAAATTATTAAACCCAGTCTATTGGGCTAATGGGATAATGACAAAAGTGGTTTTTAGCCTTTCCTGTGTGAAAACTTAGATATTCAAATATGCCCTAGTACAGGGAGCTAGCTTATTTAGCCAGATCTCCCACTGAAGTAGAGCTATGCCAATGTAATCTTGTTGTGGACCTGACCCAATAGTTACAAATCTTCATCATTTTTATATTATTATTATTTAATATAATAATCTTATTTAAGATACACTTATGCAGAATGTAGTAGTCTGCATTACTGAAGAATTTCCATCAATATATTAGTTGAAATGCACTATGATGCCTTGGATTTTCTGCTAAAACTCCCCTCTCCTCCCTAGAGCTTTCTCAATTTGGACCAAAATATGTTACTAAAAATATGAAATATATTGTTTTCCTTGAAACATTGAAATGTGTGTGCACAAGCACCTCCCTCTATATTCCATATTTTTTAACTTTGGTAAATAGTGAGAAAGGAATAAGGCTTTAGAACAGTCCTTTCTGTCAGGGAGTTGAGTCTGTTGTACATGGCTTGCATTAATAAGTGTAAAAAGAATGAGGAGTACTTGTGGTACCTTAGAGACTAACACATTTATTTGGGCATAAGATTTCTTGTTTTTGTTAATCTCTAAGGTGCCACAAGTATTCCTCGTTCTTTTTGCTGATACAGATTAACACAGCTACCACAGTGAAATTAATAAATGTGACTATTGTACTAGCACTAGAAATGCCTGACTGATAAGCTGATGCATTTTTTTATCTACTTTGAGCCTGACTGACATCTCTGAACACTTTTGTATCTGAACAGCTTGAATATGTGACCTCATTCTATAAATACCATCATCACTCCAACAACTCCTGTTGCTAAAATAAAAATACCATTGGGTTCCTTCTGTTTTAAAAAGGTCCTACAGACCCTCTGTCAAGTACATCTTCCTTTACTATGTTACAAATGAATGCTACATTGCAGTTATACTGTACATAAAATAGCAATTACACTGCAGGTATGCTTGCACTTGTCTGACGTTAGTTTTATATAAATATGTGACTCTCATGGAAAGCTCTATTATAAAGAGTAAAAATATGAAACAGATCTCAAAGAAAATGATCCCTGAAAGGTATAATTTACCTTTTATATGGTTGAATAATTTAATTTTCTTATATTTATAGGTAAGCTATTTCTGAAATAATTTGCCAGCTGATCACATATAGCTAAATTTAGGAAAAGTTGGAGCTGAGCCAACCTTTCTAGAAGAATAAAGGGGGGACAGGTCATCCTTCTCACGCAACGCTGCCTTTTAAAGCTCTGAAATAGGCCTTCTGCTATGCAGTTTGTTCTAACTACTCTGTATCTTTATTCCATAAAAAGGACAGATTTTAAAATGCAGGCTATGTTCTCTAACCAGATCTAGTTTTTTTCTGAGAACAGATTTGATAAGGGCTCTGCAAGATATATTCTCAGAACAGGGTTTAGCATTTTTTTGAGGTGGGGGAGTAGGACAGAATTTTTTCTTTTTAATTTTAGCCTCTTCACGACTGGAATGATGTGAAAACAAGTTTTACTTAGAGAGTTTACTGCAAAAATCCCCACAGTTCTTTTAATCTTACTGAAAATAGTCACTGACCGATGTTTAAACTGTCTCATCAATTAGTTTATCGAGTTGAATGCTTAAAATAGCCAAGGCTCAGATCTTAGTATTCTCTAGTGAAGTTGCAATCCCATATGTGCTTACACAATCATAATCGTTATATTTATGCTTTATTATTGCCAGCAGTTCTGGGACAAATGACAAAAGGCCAAAGGAAGTAGTATGAGAGATGGCAATATTCAATTAGATCAATTCATTTAACGTTATAATTTAGTACAGAGGGGTTTGCCAGGATATAATCTAATTTCCTTGAAGTATTAAGTTTTCTCTATAAAAAATCTACTCTTAGGCCCAATTCTGCAAACCCATACATGTGTGGTTAACTTTACTACCATGTGTAGTTCCACTGATTTCATGGAGCTCCTCATGGTAGTAAAGTTAACCACATGCATATGGGTTTGCAAGATTGGGGCTTTATATAGTACACTATATACAGGCATGTTGAATCCATGTATGGTTTAGTCATGTGTCTGGAAATCAGAAACATTTCAACAGTATTCAGTTTGAGTGACGTACTTCATATACCAATGATTTGTTTATTGAAAGTTTTATCGAATCTAAATAAAAATGGATTGTGTAGACTGCTTTGAATTAAGGAGATCTGACTATAGGTATCCTTTTCATCCAGTAATCAGCAAAAAGAATGTGTTTTTGGTCTTACTAAATGACATGGTATCCAGTTATTTCTATAACTTCTCTGTGATTTTGGTAATGTTATAACAACTTTAACTTGTACTCTATTTATAAGGAAGACACACATCAGGATATTTTACAGAAGAATAAAGTAATTTAATACAACCTCCACTGCCCAGCTAGCACCTGAAAATAAAAGGCAAAAGAACTAAGACTACAATCTGAATTTAACCAGTGATAATTACAGCAGCCTGGATATCTCTCAACAGGGAGTTGTAGGGGAAAGATGCTAGATACAGCCTAAGAACTATTCACCTAGCACATATTTGTTATAAGCACTGGCGAGGCAAATAGGAAGAAGATAAATTTATTTGGCACATAGGGATGTAAGGGGTCACTGGATCAGACAACAATCTTGGATTAAGATTCCATAGGGCTTTATAGTCTAGAGGCAGCACCTTGAGCTACTATGAAATCTGACTTAGCAAGCAGGGTAAGTGAGCCAGGAAAAGGAGTGATGTAGTCACTTCATCTGGTGCCAGCAAGAATCCTGCCAGCATCATTTTGTACAGATGAAGTCTGCTAGTTCTGCGTGCATAGATACAAGCAGTAAGAGTCTAGCATTACACTAAAATAAATGGAAGAAAACCTTGGCATGAAGATGGACCCCTCCCAAATCTGCTAGAGGTAAGGATGTGAACTGGCAATGCTCCCAAAGAGAAAGGAAACAGTAAATAGTAGATTAAATTGCAGGAAATTTCTTGACCTACTGCTTGCACATCAGTTAGGGCTGGTCTACACTAGGGGAGGGGACTGATCTAAGACACGCAACTTCAGCTATGTGAATAGCGTAGCTGAAGTCGAAGTATCTTAGATCGAGTCACCTACCGTCCTCACGGCACGGGATCGACGTCCGCGGCTCCATCTGTCGACTCCGCTACCGCCGTTCACATTGGTGGAGTTCTGGAGTTGACTGGAGCGCGTTTGGGGATCGATATATCGCCTCTAGATGAGACGAGATATATCAATCCCCGAGAAATCTATTGCTACCCGCCGATACGGCCAGTAGTGAAGACGTACCCTTAGATGCACAAAAGTGGAAGCGCAGATCAGTAGAAGCAAAAAAGTGGAAGTGGAAATATTTGGGTGATTTTTAAATAAATCTGTGTGATATTGACATATGAAGGAAATTTATGACATCATAAATTCCTTACGTGAAGAATGTACATATACAAAGGTAAGGACTGAGAACAGAGCTGTGAGGACACCCATAACAACTGATTTAGTGAAGTGGTTAAATGCACTGTAGGACACAAACTGATTTTAATTGGGAACAGAAATTGAATTAATAAAGAAGAGTTTCATCCTATCACAAAATGTTCAAGGAAAATCAAATAGTCAGTTGTATTAAAAAGTAGCCCAAATGCAAGGAGAAGGGTACTTACTATCAACTCTCTACAAGAGGTCAGTAACAAGTTTAATTGATTCTAATTCAGTGCTTATGTTGTGGTTGAAAACTAGAATAGAAATATTTGAACCCGTTGTTCTTAGAGAGATAGTGAAGGAGATGTCTTATTACAACTTATTCAGGGGAGACCTCAGCTAGGAATGGAAGGACAAGGATTGGATGGAAGTTAGGATACAATTGTTATAGCTTGGGTTTTATGAGTGCTTCTCATCTCATCTTGAAAACCAATTGCAGGTTTTCCCAGCATCCACTTACTGTCAGGGATGCATGTTAACATTCAAGCTACACAGAAAAGCATTGCATCATTTGGTGTTAATTACTTTTGGGATGGAGCATTAGTTTTCATCTAGAGGGTCCCCATACAGCTGTCCACTGTATGTTTCTGCATTCAAAGTAGAAAAGTGGACTCCTTTGAAAATCATAATACTTCTGATAAAAAGTAAATGAATATCATGTATAGTGGTTTTGAGACAAGTCTTTAGCTTACAGTGTTACTCTGTTTTACTCAGTTAAGGCTTATGGTACCCATTTCCTATGTAAGCCATACGTCATTCAGTTAATTTTAAAACCCCTTAAACCTAAATACAGCAGGCCAGATCTTCAGCTACTGGTACTTTTGTATACCTCAGTGGATTTATACCAGATGCAGATCTGGTCCAGTAACTATTTTGCATATAAAGGTTACATCTGAACTGAGTGACAGTTCATTTTAATGGTATACAGTTTGAACCCTTTTGAATTGATCTTTTTCTAGAACTGTTAACACTAAGGAAAATGTAAATTTCCAAAGGAACAAATATACTATAAGAGTTTGCATGATTTCACTGATATCCTTTCTTCTCTTTTAAAGATTTTATACTATAAAAACTTTACAACAAAATACTTTATCATATAAGGATATATCAGAGCACTTAACACGTAGTATGGTAGAGCTGGCTTGTGCTTTTTACATCAAAGTCCTGCATAGAGAGAAACTGTTCCAGGAAAAAGCAGGGGTGAGATTGTGCCTCTCCAGGGCTGTTCTGCGCACACAGAGTAATCTGTCTTCATCCAGTACATGAGCTCAACTCTGCAAGCTGGTACAGAGAAGGGGACATCTTGGGATTTGTTCTTGTATTCCTTTATATCCAGATGGGTAGTGCTGATTATGTTCAGTATTTCTAACCTCATGCTGTGAGGTGTTCAGTGTCATGTGAAGAAACTGATTTTACACAGCAAAGTTCAGCTCTATCGTCTCAACAAGATTTTATTCTCAGAGGTGCCTGGGTTTCTTCAGTTAGACATCATTCATATGGAATTATTCTCTCAAGCTTTTGCAAGTTTAGGATATTTTGAGTTTTTCATTTGAGCTTGTCACATTTTGTTTTGGAAATGGGTAATGCTGGAGTCATATTTTCTTCAAGTGAAGTAAAGTATGACATGAGTGAAATGGCTGCATCCCTTCACTATTCACCTCCAGACTTTCCTACTTTTGATTTTTTCAAGGTCGAAAATTATCTTCTGGCAATTCTAATGTGGTTTCTGCATGTTAAGCAGAATCCATTGTAATTCTTTTCAACCATATCTATTGCTTAACAAAGATATTTGTTTACTAATTATTATACAGTCAAGGCTCATTTTGGCTATTACTGTAGTGTCGTTTGCTATTGTTTTGTTTAGTTATCATTTGATGACAAATTATCCCTCTACAAGTATATATCTGAGTATTGGCATGCATCTGTTTAGCTATGTGGATTATTAATTATTTAATAGATGTGTATATGGCCATGTCAAATATTGGTTTACATAGTATAGTGCCTTCTTTTCATTAAAGCTTTACAGAATTACAAACTAAATCTGCACAGGAGCCGAGTCACTTCACACAGCATGGAAATGTAGCTGGTGAAAAGGCTGAGGACCTTGTGCCCCTGATTTTGGTAGTCAAGACTGCAAAATCCAGTTCTCAAAATATTAGTAACTCTGCAGTAGCAGTACTGGCTCAAATCCATTCACGCTGCACCAGATTTAACTTCTGCATTAGTAATTGTGCCCTCAGATACCCATGCCCTTGACTTCCATGAGCATTGTGTGTGCCTATCTGAGAGAAGAATTTGATCCTTAGAGATAAGATCTGAATAAGGGAGAATAAAAAAGAGAAATACTATAGGATTTTTTTTTTTAAATTAAACAAGAAGTTTGTTAGGCAGTGATTCAAGCCCTCCATACACTCAATACAGTGAGATAACTTGCAAATCACTTCTCTGTTCAGCTGGATTTGTGAATATGGCTTTCTGCCCCATCTACTTTCTCTGTTCTCTCTATAAGCAGGGTTCCCTTACTCCGTCTTTTTTTCTTTTGTCATCTCACTTTCAATTTCCTTACATTGCTCTTCTTATACACTTTACACTGTTTCTTGTTAGCCTTTCCTCTTTGCTCTCTTCTACCCTTCGTAAAGGGGACCCTGCTCCTGTCGCTCCATTTTATTCTGCTCATTTCCTTCTTTATACACCTGCTGCTCTCAACTCCCAGCTGCCACTGCCCTGCCAAACTGTCCTGCCCTGTGGCCCCTCCAAACTGCAAAGCCCAGCTAACTCACCAAACTGTCATTCGCAGATTCTCTCCTATACCCACACCAAACTGCCACCCTCAAGTGCCACTTCCAGCTTTCCCACCCACAAACAATTGCTACAGAAGCCCCTAATTCCAACATGTCATCTCTGCTCCTCTTAAAGGCGTATTACTCAAAACATTTGTCTTACTGTTTAAAAAGCAGCAGATAGAAAAAGACAACCACTCTGTGTACCCTGTTACTTACACAGCCATTCCTTGGCAAGAATGCCACACACCTAGTAATGATGTCAGCAGCACTACGCAACAGTGTAGGGAAAAGGAATCCCCAGCACCTTTTCTTGTAACAACCTTGGGGATTCCATCTCAAAGTACTGATCAGGCCCCACCCTGACAAACTTGTGAAATCTGATGTGACATTGCCCAAGGTGGTATGGCTACACATGTTGCATACATACACACCACACACCTTTATGTTGCCAAAGCTCAAAAACATTTTAAAACAAATAGCAGGCGTGTGCAGATCAATCTTTTTCTAAATCTGATACCTGGAGTTTGTCTGCTTATTGCATCTTGCTTGAAAACTGTTCCATTCTTTTCTTAATGGAAACAAAATTGTCCTGCATACTATACTATTAACTTGTATGGATAAAGTTTAAGCTTTCAGTAATGGTCTGATGCTTCCCAAGGGCACCCAGTATTCTGATGCACCTTGCTAGCAGCTGCTGTTAGCGTGAGGAACCTTGTCTGTGCCTGCCAAGAGTCAGCTCCCGGCCTCTCCCAGCCACAGGCAACTTAAGCATTCCTCTCTCAGCCCACGCAGGCTCTATTGTCCTTCATGCAAGCTAGTGATAGGCACACTCTGAGTCCTCTGAGTGTCCCCCTGTGGTGTCAGCCCTTTATCCACTGGATACTCAGAATTACCAGACCTCTTGTTCCCAAAGGAACTGATCACTACAGCTTTCTAGTTACACTTTAAAATACAGCTCCACTTAATGCAATGCACAGCAGTAAGATTTGTTTATTGGAAATCAAGTATAAGTTTAATTAACAAAGAATAAAGATTCATATGATAGCAAACAGAAATACTGGAAACAAAGGGCTACATATAAAACAAAATCAAAACATGCACTTGAGAGCCTAAACTCAACTGACAAAATGCACTCTTGTCTAACAAGGTACTGCTTATCCCTAAGTCCTTCTCACAGTTTTTCAACCAGTATGACTGAGACCTCCTTTCATGAGCCCAAGCCAGCTGGCAGCTTGCCTCCCCCGCTGAAAGCTGCCAGGGTGTCTTTCTGCACCCCCAGATATACCAGCTCAGACCTTTGATCTTCACCTGAAAACAGGGTCTGTCCCCTCACTATTTACCTCTTTGTGTTAATTTTCCTTCTGAAATCCCTGTAAGCTCTTCATTAGCATTTGACTCAATCTGTTAATAGACATCTGTTCTAAGACACAAAATGGTAAACCAGGGAGATAAGTGTCTCCCATCTTCTGTCTGGAACTTGACCTAAGAAATGTGACCTGCCTTCAGCTACAAGAGCTTAACAACATACTTTCCAATATATGTACATATTCCAATCTTCTTACATATTATCTAAACATACATTTTGCAAAGGTTATGATGATCAGTGTGACACAATCTTTCAGTAGAAACTTTACATGACACTTTTTGGTGAACTGCAATGTAAATGCCAGACCCAGGATATTGCTGTAACACTTATGTACCCCTGTACCCTCTGCCAGTTGGCATTAAGAGGTCCTATGGTCATAAATGGCTCTTCTGAAGTTTCAGAGTCTCGGTTACCAGTTAGCGTTCTGCCTATTTGCTGGGCAATGCTGACAGCTGACATGTTTGGCCCATTGTTCGACTAGGGAGAAGTGTGGCTTCAAAAAGAAGCTGGTAGTAGTAATTTATTATTATATAATATTTATATTATTGTAGTGCACTGAAGCTGTGATCACAATTGGGACTTCATTGTGTTAGGCTCTGTACAAGCATAGAGGTATATGTGGTCCCTGCCCAAAGAGTTTACAACCTAAAAGAACACAAATAATGGTGTGGGGAGATGGACACAGTCAAATATATGTATAATGTTCATATACAATATATACTAGTATATACTGGTTTCTCTCTATGTTTGTACAGAGCCCAGCACAATAGGGTGCTGATTTTGGCACAATGGGTCCCTGACTTTTACTATTTTTATTGTATGATTAGTTTCTCTCTCCCTCTTTCTCTCTCTCTGTATGGTAGTGGATATTGTTACTTGCTTCGATTTAGATATATCTCTCAAGTCCAGATGAGTCCAGCAACACATGAATTAGAAATGAAATAATCCTGAAACCAAATAAAACCAAACCTGATCAGATGAGAGCCAATGTAATTTACATTTTTACTTCAGCCTTTGCATATTTATTTTTGTATATGTGTATATAAAATTATAGATTGAGGTTTTCATTTCCCATAAGAACATAAGAATGGCCATAGTGGGTCCATCTAGCCCAGTATCCTGTCTTCCGACAGTGGCCAATGCCAGGTGCCCCAGAGAGAATGAACAGAACAGGTAATCATCAAGTGATCCATTCCTTGTTGTCCATTCCCAGCTTCTGGCAAACAGAGGCTAGAGACACCATCCCCGCTCATCCTGGCTAATAGCCATTGATGGACCTATCCTCCAGGAACTTATTTAATTCTTTTTTGAACCCTGTTATAGTCTTGGCCTTCACAACATCCTCTTGCAAGGAGTTCCATAGGATGACTATGCACTGTATGAAAAAAATACTTCCTTTTGTTTTAAACCTGCTGCCTATTATCTTCATTTGGTGACCCCAAGTTCTTGTGTTATGAGGAGTAAATAAAACTTCCTTCTTTACTTTCTCCACACCAGTCATGATTTTATAGACCTCTGTCATATCACCCACACTCCTTAGTTGTCTCTTTTCCAACCTGAAAAGTCCCAGTCTTATTAATCTCTCCTCATACAGAAGCCATTTCATACCCCTAATAACTTTTGTTACCATTTTCTGAACCTTTTCTAATTCCAATATATCTTTTTTGAGATGGGGCCGGGGCTGGCTCCAGGCACCAGCTAAGGAAGCAGGTGTTTGAGGTGGCCAATACAAAGGGGCGGCACTCCATCCGCTATTGGGGCGGCCCGTCCGGGTCTTTGGTGGGAATTTGGTGGCGGGTCCCTCAGTCCCTCTGTTCCTCTTTGAGCTGCCGTTGTAGTGTCGCTGCAGAGGAAGAGAGGGAGTGAAGGATCCACCACCAAACTGCCACCGAAGAATGGAGAAGCGCGATAGAGCTGTCGCCTAAGTGCTGCTGATCGGCTTTTTTTTTTTTTTCGCTGCTTGGTGTGGCAGAAAACCGGGAGCCAGCCCTGGATGGGATGACCACATCTGAACACAGTATTCAAGATGTGGGCATATCCTGGATTTATACAGAGGCAATATGATATTTTAAGAACATAAGAATGGCCATACTGGGTCAGACTAAAGGTCCATCCAGCCCAGTATCTTATCTACTGACAGTGACCAATGCCAGCTGTCCCAGAGGGAGTGAACCTAATAGGTAATGAACAAGTGAACTCTCTCCTGCCATCCATCTCCACCCTCTGACAAACAGAGGCTAAGAACACCATTCCTTATCCATCCTGGCTAATAGCCATTAATGAATTTATCTAGCTCTCTTTTAAACCCTGTTATAGTCCTAGCCTTCGCAAGGAGTTCCACAGGCTGACTGTGTGCTGTGTGAAGAAGAACTTCCTTTTATTTGTTTTAAACTTGCTGCCTATAAATTTCATTTGGTGGCTCCTAGTTCTTATATTATGAGGAAAAGTAAATAACTTTTCCTTATTCACTTTCTCCACACCACTCATGATTTTATATACCTCTATCATATCCCCCCTTAGTCTCCTCTTTCCAAGCTGAAAAGTCCTAGCCTCTTTAATCTCTCCTCACATGGGACCCGTTCCAAACCCCGAATCATTTTAGTTGCCCTTCTCTGAACCTTTTCTAATGCCAGTATATCTTTTTTGAGAACGAGGAGACCACATCTGTAGGCAGTATTCAAGACGTGGGCATCCCATGGATTTATATAAGGGCAATAAGATATTCTCCATCTTATTCTCCCTCCCTTTTTTAATGATTCCTAACATCCTGTTTGCTTTTTTGACTGTGGCTGCACACTGCGTGGACGTCTTCAGAGAATTATCCAAGATGACTCCAAGATCTCTTTCCTGATTAGTTGCAGCTAAATTAGCCCCCATCATATTGTATACATAGTTGGAGTTATTTTTTCCAATGTGCATTACTTTACATTTATCCACATTAAACTTCATTTGCCTTTTTGTTCCCAATCACTTAATTTTGTGAGATCTGTTTGAAGTTCGTCACAGTCTGCTTTGGTCTTAACTATCTTGAGCCGTTTAGTATCATCTGCAAACTTTGCCACCTCACTGTTTACCCCTTTCTCCAGATCACTTACGAATAAGTTGAATAGGATTGGTCCTAGGACTGACCCTCGTTACCCCTCTCCCTTCTGAAAATTTACCATTTATTCCTACCCTTTGTTCCCTGTCTTTTATTTAACCAGTTCTCAATCCATGAAAGGATCTTCCCTCTTATCCCATGACAACTTAATTTATGGAAGAGCCTTTGGTGAGGGACCTTGTCAAAGGCTTTCTGGAAATCTAAGTAGACTATGTCCACTGAACTCCTTCAAAGAACTGTAATAGATTAGTAAAACATGATTTCCCTTTACAGAAACCATGTTGACTTTTGCCCAACAATTTATGTTCTTCTATGTGTCTAACAATTCTATTATTTACTATTTTTTCAACTAATTTGCCTGGTACTGACGTTAGACTTACCAGTCTGTTATTGCCAGGATCACCTCTAGAGCCCTTTTTAAATACTGGCGTTACATTAGCTATTTTCCAGTCACTAGATACAGAAGCTGATTTAAAGGACAGGTTACAAACCATAGGTAATAGTTCTGCAATTTCACATTTGAGTTCCCCCTCTGTGGTCCCTCAACAGCATCCACTCGAGGTTCCCAGCTCCTCAGACATCACCTCTCTGGGTATTGACACATGTATCTCTCCATCCTGACTAGGCATTTTCCAGGCTGCACAGTTCTCTGCCTCTACACTGTGATATCCCCAGCAAGCCGACTGTTGACAAGGTCAGTGTCTGCACTTTGTTTTCTCTCCAGAGGTATGAACAGCGTAATTGCTTGCAGTTAAAAGTTACCACACAGCTCTTTATAAGCAGGCACATTTATTCTTAAGGTAAAATCGTTACAGAGAAACATATTTAAAACAATAAATTGAAGATAAAAATGTTACCAGTTAGATATCTAACTACCTGATGTGTGCACATAAACAGGTCATTATATGTATAACTCGTAGCATTTGTACCTAAGTTTCTATTCCTTGTAGGTGACATTTGGAGACCAAAAATGAAATTTTAGGAGGGATTTTAATGTGAGGGTGATGTCTTCAATTGGGGCAACCTGCATTAGGCCATCACAACCTCATTTCATCTCTTATTGCAGAGTGCCTAGCCATTTGACCATCTCAATATCTTCGTTTTCATGGTGGAGAGCATACTGACTTCTCTTCTTATAGCTTGCCACAAGATAGAGGAATGTCCTGCAGATGCTGAACATCTGTGAATACGCAGATGCAGATCAACTGGTGGCATCTCTCAGCAGGGCATGGTGGGATAGCTGGTGGTGTGGCTACCGCTATAAAATGCCACATAGGCTCTATTACAAAGCTGTCAAGGTGAATAAAGATCACCTTAAAATAAGTCTTGCCAGGGCAGGTGGGGTTCAGTAGCCTCAGTAGGCAGCTCACCTAGAAGAAGAGAAACTCTGATTTCAAATCCAGGCTGTCAGGCTTGGATAGCTGACTTGTAAAGCTCATACTGTAGATACACTTAGATGAACTGATATCCATGTCACGTGTACCTCAGAGGGCTAAGGCCAGTGTTTTCCCCCGGAATTGAAATTGAGGGGGTGTTTGAATACACAAGGGGATGAGGTCTGATGAGGACGAAGGTGAGATCATGACAGCCAAGGTGGGGTTTATGGCACTGTAGTAAAAAATGAAAAAATGTTTTGCAACCATTTTATTAGATTTAACTCATGTTTTAAAATCATCACAGAAATTAAAGCTGGCTACTCAAGCCTTCTGTGAAGTACTACATCTACATCCTTTTTTTTTCTTGTTGTAATTTTGCACAGCTCTGTTAATTAACTTTTGTAATGCAGTGTGATCATCTTTGGTGGCTTCTTGTGTGTCCAGTACATCCAGTCCTTCATGATATGCTCAAGATCAGGCAGAAGGTGACTTCTTTCAGAACACAAAATTCTATTCAGTGCAGAAAAAGAACGCTCAACTCTAGCTGTTGTGACTGGGAGTAGCAAGAGATGAATTCCTACTTCTTTCATCCCAGGAAACATAGCACAACTATTGGGTGGAACTGCTAGTGATGATAAAGAAGAAGTTGAAGTCAAATCTTAATTTGTTCATTGTATGATATTCTACTCTGTGTTCAAATTATCTATTCTGTCCTGATCACATAGCGGCCCTCACTCCACTCAACTGTTGATGTTTTATAAGACAAGCATCTGTAAAAGCTATGTGGAGGTTGAGTAGAATCCAGAATGGCTATTGTAGATTTGTAAGACTCAAGTCTATGTACTTTTTCAGATGGCTTATAAAGCACTTCTTGTCCTCTTCACTTAAGGATTCAATGTAGGTGCCTTCATTAGTCAACTTCGGGCCTAAAGTCTTTGCTTCTTCCAATGTGTTTTCAATGTATATCTCTCTGATTGATCCAAGGGTTGCTTCTATTGCTGGACAAATATCCATACTGTTGTGGCAGATACCTGAATGGCATTGTTTAATGACCCAAGTGGTTTCACCAGTAGACTTATAAGAGAGAATGGCGATTGTCTTCTCTGAACTTAGTAGCAAAAGTATTCAATCAGCCTCAGAACTTAGATCCATTCCATCTCGGTAGATAATTTCCAAAGCCAGTAATAATGGTTACAGTAATTTTAAGACAACAGCCAAGGATCGCTTATGAGAAAGCCAGTGGGTTTTCCCAGGCTGGACTAATTTGAACTTCAATCTCAGTGTATCTTCTATTTTTTCCAAGATGTTCTGTCCTTTTGGACTCTTGCTGAGAAAAAAAATATAATGAAGACATTAAATTTATGGCTTTTGTAATATCTTTTGAAGATTCTGTTGCTCATGCTAGTGCTACTTGGAGTAGATGGCCTCTTCAGTGTGTATAGGAGAGACACTTTTATATAGGAGTATAGGTTACACTTTTCTCTGAGCAAACCTTGTAATCCACTATATCTTCCAGAGAAGTTTGCAGCACCATCAAATGCACAAGCATTTGCATTAGATCATTCATCAGCCATGTATGCACATTTTCTGAATGCGGTGAGAGAGTTCTTCATTTTTTCAACTGCTGAGTCTTTCACTGTTGTACTGCATGCTTCTAACCAGTTGGCTGAATCTTTTGCAGAAAGATAGCAAGCATTTGCCGGGCTTGTTCAGAACCAGTGTCCTGATTAACCGATCAGGATTAGCAAGTGACAATACATTTAACATTGGCCTCCAGTTTGTAGTGTGCTATTTCTTGCTTAAATAGAAAGTATGATGCAACAGCCATGTTTGTTCACATAAACTGTGCTGTGTCTCCAGCATTCTTAACAGCCTCATAAAGTATTTCTAAAATTGGCTTGGACAATGACTGGCTTATAAGGCTTTCTGCATGTCGATGCAGTCCAGAGACTTGGAGTTTTGCAGCCTTTTCATGTAGGTTGTCAATATAGGTGTTATAAACATACAGGTAAGGGTAGCATAAAATCCCTCTTTACCTTGTAAAGGATTAATTTCTCTTTTACCTGTAAAGAGTTAAGAAGCTCAGATAACCTGGGTGACACCTGACCAAAAGGACCAATAAAGGGAGAAGATACTTTCAAATCTGTAGGAGCCTGGGGGGATATTTGGGGAAGGTAGGTCTCCAAATGGCCCTCCCTAAATGTTTGTTTAAATCACTTGGTGGTGGCAGCGATACTAAGGCTAGAAAGGAATTTGTGCCTTGGGAAGTTTTTAACTTAAGCTGGAAAAAATAAGCTTAGGGGGTCTTTCAGGCGGGTCCTCATATCTGTACCCCAGAGTTCAGAGTGGGGAAGGAACCCTGACAATTGGGTTTGCTGAACAGTCTGGCAGACCAAACTCCTCCACTTTTACTATATAAATCCATGATACACCCACATCTTGAATACTACATGCATTTCTGGATGCCCCATCTCAAAAAAGATATATTGAAATTGGAAAAATTACAGCAAAGGGCAACTAAAATGATTAGGGGTGTGGAACAGATTCCATATGAGGAGAGATTAAAAAGACTTGGACTTTTCAGCTTGGAAAAGAGATGACTAAGAAGGGATACCATAGAGATCTATAAAATCTTTCTGGTGTAGAGAAAGTGAATGAGGAAATGTTATTTACTCCATCACTTAAAACAAGAACTAGAGGTCACCAAATGAAATTAAGTGGCAGCAGGTTTAAAACAAACAAAAGGAAGTATTTCTTCACACAATGCACAGTCATGCTGTGGAACATTTTGCCAGGAAATGTTGTGAAGGCCAAAACTATAACAGGATTCAAAAAAAGAACTAAATAAGTTACTGGAGGATAAGTCTATCAATGGGTATTAGCTAGGATGGGCAGAGATGCAATCCCATGCTCTGAGTGTCCCTAGCCTCTGTTCACCAGAAGCTAGGAGTGGATGACAGGGGATGGATCACTTGATGACTGCCTGTTCTGTTCATGCCCTTTGAAGCACTTGGCATTGGCCACTGTCAGAAGACAGGATACTGAGTTAGATGGACCATTGATCTGACCCAATATAGCCATTCTTATGTAAAAATTAATTATAATAATAAAAATGCTTAGTACAGAAACTCCCCAAGATAATGACCTCTTGAGATAGCAATGATGTGAGATAACAAGCTTCGCAAATGAGGTGTTTTATAAATCTTGGACTAATAGGAAATGTATATTTATATATGTTTCCTAGTCACAAATCTAGCATTATGGATCAAAATCACTAAAAGAGTCCAACAAACAAATGTTCCTTTAATGTGCCCCTCCCTTCTCCCTCCACTGCACCCTATTCAGAGTTGTTGTACTTGGTCAGTGAAGATCCAGAGGTGCTTTTGCGTGAGTTCACCTCCCACACCTCCCACCTTTGCTTGTTCTTCCAGTCCTTCGCCACTTGCTCTGGCCACTTGCTCTGGCTACTGTTGTTTGTTATGCCACTGTTCACTCCACGGCCCATTGCTGATGGCCCTGTACCATCAACTTCTACTGCCACCTGCCACTGTGACCTTTTTGAATTGGTCTCTTGAAGTTCCACTCATCTCTCAGTGATTTAATCTCTCTATGTGGCAACCTCACTGCTAGTGCAGGCTAGGCAGTCTTTTCCACAGAAACACTGTCCAGCAGCTTGTCTAAGCTCCTAGACCTGATTATGAGTGATTTCAGCTATAGTGGTCACTTAACAAAAGACTCTCTATGGAGCCTAAGCACCTCTATCGTTAGGGGAGAGGGCAGGTCAAATAGTGACTGTGACTCTTAGGCAAGAGACCACACCACCAA
This sequence comes from Chelonoidis abingdonii, assembly GCF_003597395.2. Lineage (NCBI taxonomy): Eukaryota > Metazoa > Chordata > Testudines > Testudinidae > Chelonoidis > Chelonoidis abingdonii. Next base: position 192,550,514 of record NC_133771.1, on the reverse strand, counting down.
GCAAACCACCTGTCTCCACTCTCTCTCTCCACTGGGATCCAGAATGCTCTTCCTGAGTCATCTGAGAGCTGTTTCTGGTGCTGAAGAAGAGGCACAAGACCTGCAGGGTCTTGGGACCTTGCTTAATAAGATCCCCATTACCTGAAGCCTTCTAAAGGCAAAAGCTCTGGAAGGGACACTGAAAGGAGGAACTCCCCAAAACACTCTTCAGTGATGAAGGGGTCATCAACTCCCGAACCTGTGCCAGGTCCATCAAGACTGACCACTAAAGTGCTCACTGCAGCTTCTTCAGGTTATCTCCTAGCACTTCAGAACCAAGAGCCATTAGTGGTACTATGGACACTGGAGGCATATGCAGCTGCTAGGGAGCCACTTAACCTCTTGTTGCCAGTTTCTCTGGTAGTACAGGAAGGATTTCAGCCAGTATCAATGCCTAGGGACCCTACTCTGGTGCCTTTGAAACATGCAGTGCTGATGCCACCTACACTTTCCTTACTTTGGAAGACCGTACTGTTGAGAGGGAAATTAGCTATGATTTCTCAGGTATCATTATCTTCAGGTTCTGGCTATCTCCATCCAGTACCAACAGATCCTGCTTCTCATTTATTGGGGGACTCAGATTCTTCGTCTTCAGGCTTGGAGGTTGGAACCTATGTGTCTCAGTCTAGATGGGACATGCATCCTTTTTTTGAGACTTAAGTCCTATGGTTGCCACAGCAGCCTCAGCAGTGTCCACCAGACAAGGGGCAATGGCCAAGTCAGAGTTGGGTCCCAAGACTTTGTCAATAGCCTTTCTGGACCCCAGGGAGTTTCCCCTCATCCATCACAGTCTGTCTTCTCGGGTATGCATTGGAAACATAGGCACCAGAGACAACATCATCCTGTCATCGGTACCAGTACTGGCGCTGAGCAGGTAGAAACCACTCTGGTGGTTCCTCTAGCAAAGCAGACAAAGCAAACTGTTTCAACGTCTCTATGCTTCCTCTTCCTTATCACTAGATAAGATGGTAGAGGTAGTGAGTGACTCTTCTTCACCAGATGGTTATAGAGCTCATCAGGTCTTGCTAAAAAGAGTAGCTATAGTCCTGGATATCCAAGTGGAGGAAGTCTGTGAGAAATCCCACAAGCCAGTGGATATTTTGGCTTCAGCAGACCCACCAGGATGGCTCTCCCAGTCAATGAGGATATTATGGAGCTGGTCAAGACATTGTGGCAGACTCCATCATATCTCCTCCCCAATAGTGAAAAGGGCAGAGAAGAGATACTATGTCCCTTCTAAGGGATTTGAGCATCTGTACATATATGTTGCACTAGGCTTCTTAATAGTTGCCACAGGTGATGAGTGGGAGAGGCAGGGACACCAGGCATCGACACCAAAAGGAAAGGACTCAAAGAAACTGGACCGTTTTGGTTGAAAACTTTATTCTACAAGGAGTCTGCAATTTAGGACCGCAAATCAACAAACACTTCTCAGTTGCTATGAGTTTACCTTGTGGGATAACATATTGAAGTTCAAGGACAAGTTACTGGATGACTTCAGCCAGCAATTCACTGCAATGGTGGAGGAGGGCAAGCTAGCGGCCAGAACAGCCCTTCAGGATGGCTTGGATGCAGCTGAATAAGCAACTCAAGTCCACCATAACTATATTTCATGGTTGCAGTCATTTGGCCTCCCTCCAGAGGTCCAGCAGACTATCAAAGACATCTCATTTGGAGGTCCTTCCCTTTTTTTGGCAAGACAGATTATAGGCTCCATAGCCTACAGGATTCTAGAGCAATACTGAAGTCACTTGGAAACATGCTGGTGACAAAAAGGAAGCAGTTCCATCTGCAGTAGACCCACATATATCTGGGCTTTATACCTCAGTCCCAAGACCTATCAAGAAAAATGGGTAGAAGTTACAGGAGGTGACCACTACCACTACCCACTTCTTCAATTCCAGGTTCCTGTCATTCAGCAACTTCATTCAAACAAGTGTTTGATGCATTGGTTGAGAACAGACCGCTAGTCCCCAGACTGCCATCTACCTCTTGCCCTCTATTTGCCAATTGTTTATCCCACTTCCTAAGTACTTGGTCCCGCATCACCTCAGAAAAGTGGGTCTTAACCACAGTGGCTTTGGGGTTTCTATTACCCCTTCTCACCCCCATTCCCTGCCCCTTTTCAGGTACCACATTCACAAGACTGTCCTTCAGTAGGAGGTCCAATCACTCCTTCCAGTGGGTGGCCAGAGAAGAAAGAGACACAAAGATATCCACTCAAAAACTGGAAGTCAAATCCTACTGAGGAAAATAGAAAGGAACATAAACTCTGGCAAGTTAAATGTAAAAGTACAGTTAGTCAGGCCAAAAAAAGAATTTGAAGAGCAATGAGCAAAAGATACAAAAACTAACAATAATTTTTTTTAAGTACATCAGAATCAGGAAGCCTGCCAAATAGTCAATGGAACTAGTAGATGACCAAGGTGATAAAGGAGCACTTAAGGAAGACAATGAATTCTTTGGATCCATCTTCATGGCAGAGGATATGAGGGAGATTCCCATCCCAGAGCTATTCTTTTTAGGTGACAAATCTGAGGAATTGTCCCAGCTAGAGTTTTCAGTAGAAGTGGTTTTGGAACAAATTGATAAATTAAACAGTAGTAAGTCATCAGAAACATATGGTATTCATCCAAGAGTTCTGAAGGAACTCAAATATGAAATTGCAGAACTACTAACTGTGCTGTCTAGCCTATTGCTTAAATCAACTTCTGTACCAGATGGCTAGCTGACTTAAAAATAAATAAATAAATAAAACACTCCAGAGGCGATGCTGGCAAGTACAGGCATGTAAGCCTAACTTTAGTACCAGGAAAATAGGTTGAAACTATAATAAAGAATAGAATTATCAGACACATAATTGAACACAATATGTTGGGGAAGAGTCAACATGCCTCATCAATCTATTAGAATTCTTTGAGGGTGTCAACAAACATGTGGACAAAGGTGATCCAGTGGATATAATGTACTTGGACTTTCAGGAAGCCTTTTACAATGTCCCTCACCAAAAGCTCTAAAGCAAAGTAAGGAATCATGGGAAAAGAGGGAAGGTCCTCTCATGGGTCAGTAACTGATTAAAAGATAGGTCTAAATTAGCTGTTACACTCAAGAAAGAGCTATTGGAGTCATTGTAGGTAGTTTTGTGAAAACATTTGCTCAATGTGCAGTGGCAGTCAAAAAGGCTGACAATGTTAGGGACCATTAGGAAAGGGATAGATAAGACAGAAAATAAAATGCCAATATATAAATTCATAGTACACCCACACCTTGAATCATGTGTGCAGTTTTGGTTGTTCCACCTCAAAAATATTATATATATGTAAGCAGAGACAAGATGAGCTCTACCCTGACTTCTGGTGGTGAATTATGGCAAATGTGGAAAAGAATTTCAGAGGCTGATCATGTTTGCATAGGCACACCCACCCCACCTAGCATAGCCCATGGCAGCCTAAAATGGTTACTTTCACAGCTGTGGGATCCCCAATTTCTTTGTTATTGGGGCAGGAGGAATAAAGTGTTGTCACCCTGATTATGTAAATGAGGAACTACGAAACTGTTTTATGACAGAGAGTCTCACCATCAACTAAGTAACACTCGCTAGACAAGGGACATGGGTTTCAACACCCACTGAATGAAGTGAGGCTGGGGATAGTCATCTGTACCTGGTGGTGTGGGTGCCTTGTGTGAACCAGAAGCACCAATTGTACTTCTCTCTCCTCAGTGTTGAATAGCAGAGCTGTTTTTTAATTCCCTTAAAAATCTAGTTACAGGTTACTGTGGTGAACTCACTTTGGGCTAATGGTGCACCAGCACTAGGGCTCCCCTACTATGAGCTGAAATCACTAAAGAGCTAAAATTGCTGAGCTGAGCTGAGCTGAGCGCACTGAGTGCTGTGCTAACCAGTGGGGGAACCTGAAGCTATATTGTGGAGCAGAGCAGTGAGCGAAGTGGAGCAGTTTGTGTGGACAGTTGGAGTGTGTGGAGTTGAGCAGTTTGCAGGGATGGCTGGAGTGAATCACAGGACAGCTGGTGGAGCAGAGCAGCTGGCAGAGCAGAGCAGTTTGTGGGATGGTTGGAGCAGCCCACAGAGCAAGCAGAACCAAGCAGTTTGCAGGAACAGATCCCAGGATGGCTGGTGGAGCATTGCTTCTGGCAAAGCAGAGTGGAGCTGAGCAGTTTGTGGGGACTGCAGAAGCAGAACCCCACAGAGAGGCAGGGCAGTCAGCCCTGGACCATGTAAGGTACCCCCTTCTACCCAGGCTGGCGGGGGAGGGGGGAAACCGTGCAGATAGTCTCTTGAAGTCTGGGGCTGCACTGACCTGGGACTGCACTGACCTGGGACAGAGACTTTTGGGTCGTGGGAATTTTGGACCGGGGGTGATCTTTGGGTTGCTGGACTCTAGGGAAATTTGGGGTATTGGACTTTGGAGTCCTGGGGTGACTTCGGGGTTGCTGGACTCAAGAGCCCAGGGAAGAGGACACGGCCCAATTTCCTGGGGTGGGTCTTTGCTCATGGTTTGGTCTATGAACTCTAGTTGAGGTGTTTTCCCAATTTAATGCTATGTTGTTTATCTCATGTTATTAAACATTTTCTGCTATACCGAGGCTCTGTGCTTGCAAGAGGGGATGTATTGCCTCTTCGAGGTGCCTGGGAGTGTGTGTAAGATTTTCCCAGGTCACTGGGTGGGGTCTCGAGCTGGTTTTGCATTACATTGTAGGGAAGGGATCCTTATGTATTGAACCCAGCCCTTGCTGCTATCAATTGGGCCTGGCAGAAGGGTTACATATACATATATATAAAAATTAGAATTGGGAAAAGTACAGAGAAGGGGAACAAAAATGATTAGGAGTATGGAACTGCTTCCATATGAGGACAGATTGAAAAGATTGAGACTATTCACTTTGGAAGAGAGATTAATTGGGGGAGGGGGATGTGATAGAGATTTATAAAATCATGAATGGTACAGAGAAAATGAATAAGGAAGTGTTATTTACTCCATCACATAACATGAACCAGTGATCACCCAATGCAATTAATAGGTAGCAGGTTTACAACAAACATAAGGAAGTATTTCTTCACACAATGCATAGTTAATCTATGGAACTTGTTGCCAGGGGATTCTGTAAAAGTCAAACACAAACTGGATTCAAAAAAGAATTTTGTAAGTTCATGGAAGATAGGTTTATCAAATAGCTATTAGCCTATATGGTTGGAGATGCAACCCATTCTCTAGGTGTCCCTAAACCTCTGACTGCTAGAAGCTGAGACTGGATGACAGGGGATGGATCCCTTGATAAATTGCTCTGTTCTCTTCACTCCCTCTAAAGCATCTGGCACTGACTGCTGTCAGAAGACAGGCTACTTGGTCTAGAGACACTTGGGCTGATGCAGTATGGCTATTCTTATGTTCAGGAAGAACATAATCCAAAGGCCTGAGACAACCTTTTGTTTATTTTAAATCTAAGAGTTAAATTCCTGAAGAAAATAAAATTCTGCGTGGTGACCCTAGCTTCCATTATTCTTTACCTGAAGCAGGAGGACTGGTATGCTACCCTCAACTTGAAAGGAGTTTCTTAGATTAGTAGTAAAATGAATATACTACCAATCTACAGTGCTTTCCTTTTGCCTGTCATATCCTTCCTAGCCTGTCATATCCTCCATAGCTCCTCATATCTTCACCAAGTGCATGGTGGTGGTAGCAGTGCTCCTTTGAAAGTCAGGTGTCCATGTATTCCTTTACCTGGATCACTGACTAGTGAGAGGCCAGGCCAGGTACTGTCCAGTGTAGCCATTATCCAGTCCACTTTTGGCATGTTGGAGCTCCTAATCAATGTGGACAAATCAGTTCTGAAACCAGTTCAGAGTAAAGAATTTATTGGTATGGTCCCAGAATTACGAAGGTCAAAGCTTTTCTATTGCAATAGAGGTTTGAAACACTATGGAACATGATTCTGGAACTAAAAGCACATCCAGTCATCACGGTATGCAGCTGCCTCAGGTTCCTAGGGTACTTGGCAGCATGTACCTATGTAGTGCAGTACACCAGACCACACTTCAGAAAGCTACAAGGATGGCTAGCTTTGGGGTATTCCCTGAGCCATCATCATCTAGATATGGAGATCTGAGTACCAGTCCTAATCTTGTCCTCTCTGGATTAGTGGACAGACCCTCTGAAAGTGTGGGGGTCCCTTTTGCCTCCCCACAGTGCTCACTTTAGTCACAGATGTATTGATCCAGGAGTGCACATAGGATCCGTGCAGCCTTTGGTCTATCCAAGGCTTGAAGGCGCATATAAACATCAGGGAATTGTGAGTGGTCCATTAAATTTGTTTGGCCTTCCTTCCAAATATCAGGGGGTTGGGATGGGAGGGAGGGAAATCTGCTAGCATTAACAGATAACACAGCAACTATATTGTATGTGAACAGACAAGGAGGATCCAGTCAACTGTGCCAGGAGGTGATTCTCTTTTGGGAATTCTGCAAGCCAACTCCATTCATCTGGGAGCTGCTTAACTTCCAGGAGTGCAGAATACACTGGCAGATCATCTGAGCAGATCCTTCACCAATCACCACGAGTGGTCACTCCTTCTGGATGTGGCCTGATCCATCTTCTATCTCTTGGGGAACTCGCAAGTGGACCAATCTGCAACAAGCATCAACAGAAAGAGCTATCAGTTTTGTTCCTAGTGTGTGTGTGAGTCACAACCCAGGGTGATTGACAGATGTCTTTCTGTTGCCCTGGAAGAATGGTCTACTATATGCCTTCCCTCTGATTTCACTATTGCCCAGAGCTTTATCTAAGACCAAACAGGACCATGATCACCTCATACTTATAGCACCAGTATGGCCTTGGCAACACTGGTTCTCAAACCTACTAGCCTTGTTAGACCTCTGTTGTCTCCTTCTGGACCCAGATGTGGTTTTCCAGGATGCCTCCTCCATGCCAGCCTGTAGTCCATACCACTTGGCTGCATGGATGCTTCATAGCTAACACTATTGGGAAAAGCTTTCTTAAAGAATGTACAAGAAGTACTTCTAAAGAATAGAAAGCCTTCAAGCAGGAGTACTTACCTGGCTAAATGGAAGTGTTTTTCCATCTGGTCCCTCTAGAAAGGTGTTTCTCAGAAGCAAGCTCCTACCCATCACATATTGGACTATTAGCAGTTAGCTCTATGAGGGGTCATCTGGCACCCAGCTCAGCTTTCCACCTGTTGGTGAATAACAGATCTCTTTTCCAATCCCATCACTATCAGGTTTTTGAAAGAGCTGGACTGATCATATCCACAGGTGCAAGAATCTGGGATCTGAAACTGGTATTAGCGAAGTTAATGGAGCCATCCTTTGAACCACGTGGAACTTGTTCTCTACTCCAGTTCTCTGTGAAGGTGGCATTCTCAATCACAATTACCTCGGTGAGGAGAGTGAGCAAGTTGAGCACTGTGGTATCAGAGCCTTCCTATTCAGTCTATCAGGACAAGGTTTACCTTTGGCCTCACCTGATACTGTTAGATCTTAAAAGTTGAACAAGATATAAAACTGATGCCTTAACCACTAGTCTTTAAAGATCTCCTGGTTCTTTTTGTAAGAGTAAGGTTGGTCTGGCCAAAATCCAACTTGGTTAATTATTTCTATTTATTTAAAATTCCCCTGGAGTTTCAATTTGATACATTCTTTACATCATGTTCTCACTTACTGTGAAGTGTTGTGCACTATTAAATGATTGCTATGCTTCATTTCAGAGGCAGGTACATTTTGATAGTAGATAAAGTGTTCCTTGTTTATGATTTTAACGTCAGTTTATGTTTGCAAGTCATCTTGGGGTCCTTTCAAATGAAATATGCTATACAAAAGTAAGTTATTTTATAATTATGATACAATGATAAACTTTATAGTGACAGGCAGTAAGATAAATGACTGGCTGTATTATGAGAGGGAAGATTGGTGAGGTAATATCTTTTATTGGACCAACTTCTGTTGGTGGAAGGTAGAAGCTTTCAAGCTTCACAGAGCTCATCTTTGGTGTTCTGAAACTTCTGATATTTGCTGTATTTCTCAGTTATCAAGGGCGATCGTATATGATACAGATGTTCAGATTTTTTTTCTTTAGTTTAGGGTAACTACATGCTAAAACCCTGTTACCCACATATTATCTGAGGTACATATTGTTTTAACTAGATATAACAAAGAACAAGCACCCTATCTAACAAACCCCAAAACACTTTCCTTATACTTCTCATCTCCATGTTGTTACTGTGAATATATGTGAAGGTAATATTTCTAAGTATATTTTATTTACTATATTACTTACCTAAAAAACAGAAACACTCCAATATCCCTTTGAATAAAGTGTACATGTATAAACATGTTTTCATTTAGACTAGGTGCAGCTGCTATAATAGTGAGGATATTTTTTGGTCCATATTCTCCAGTATGTTTAGGTAGCTTTGTGCTAAAGCTGATGACGCCAGCTACAGAAAAATCCCCCCAGTGCATATAGCAGCTCCTATTTCAACCCCCTCCTTGGGGCTGTGGTAGAAGGTGTGGCCAGGACAAAGGAGTCCCTGTACCCAGCAATTCACAGCTGCCTTAAATGCTCCTTGGAACTTGGCAGGTGGTGTAATTTATAGAAGCCCTTAAACTGCTTTCACGTATACTGATGGATTGGACCAGTTCAAGACTGGAGAAGCACAAAATAGTTTAAGCATTTTTATTACCTTGTGTGATTGATTTGGAGCTGCTTTGCAATAATGTATTACTCTAGAATACTGTATGTTGACCTGATTATTGGAATAGTTGCTGCATGACTACACTGGTTTAATAGGGGGGTATCACAGGTTAACACTGAGCCGTTAAGAGGGAGTAGGGACAGTGCACCTGTGCCTCATCCACTGCTTCCAATTTGAACTTAAAAGAGGGCACCTTGGCCAGGAAGAGATCCAGTGAGGCAGGGCTACTTGGGAGAAAGAAATGAGAGGGGCTAGAGATTGCATGTGAGTGGTTCCTGGGAGAAAGGCTGAAGCTAGCAGAGCAGCAAGAGGAGTTTGCTGGTTGGCATCCCCAAGCCAGAGTGAGCAGAAGGCTAGAGAGCAAGGATGGAGTTAACATCTTGGATGTGAGCCAGAACCAAGGGCTGCAGAGGGCTAAAGGCAGGAGAGGAGAGGAGTGGAGGAGCTTACCCACTGACATAGTCAAAGTTGAAGAGCTAGATACAGAAGAACAGTGAGAGGATCAGTGGGAGTGAGGGATGTTCCCAGCAGAGAAACTCTGGGGGTTTCCACAATGCACAGCTGTATGGGCTGGGGTGGCTGTTCTCGGTCAGAGGGCCAGAATAGGACTGACAGAGTCTGGGTGTGGGTCAAAGGCACCAGTATGTGGCATTGAGGGATGAGATGTCAGGAGTTCTAATGTTGCACTGGGGTGAGACATGGACTATATGTTTGGGACTCTTGTTATTGACTATTTTGCACAAGGTTTTTATAACTAACCAGCCCCAAGGAGGGTATTACTGAGTCAAGAGAGCCTGAAGTAAGTTATTGGATTACCAGAAAGGAGGGATACTGAAGCAGGACACTGGAGAGCCACCTCATGCTGTGAGAGGGCATTCAGATGTCCCCCTTCTTACAGGGGACTATGGGGGTGGGGGAAAACAAACAGGAGAGAGAAAGAATAGCTCAAGATAAAGCATCCCACAGCAAATGCTTGAGGGTTGTTAAAAGAAAATGCCAGGATAGAAAAAGTCCCAGGAACATAAGAGATCAAAAGAACCATAGCAGGGTTTAAGGACTCTCCTTCAGGAGAGAGGAGTAATTGTTTGAGGGAACCAGAGTGATACACAGACCCCAGCAGGGTATGTCTGAAGAAGATAGGCCTGCGTCCGTTACCATCAAGGGGTGGTAAAACTTCGATAGGATAGGCATGAGTAGATTTTTTAAAAAAAATCCTTTTCTCTAAATGCTTTGTTCCTACTGTTAAAATATACAATACTTTGTTTCAAGAAGGCTATTTTGTCACTGTAAACCACTGGTCACAAACTCCTGAAAGGAAGAACTCCAGATGTCTGAACTCAGTCACAGTTGCTGGATAAGAATGGTCAATACCCAGAGCCAGGACTAAGATGGAGAGAAATGCAGAATTCCTCCTAATGAGAGGTAAAGGCATGAGGCTGACATGTGAGGCAGTGTGCTGAGAAAGACCAGAAAGGGGACAGAGCTGCATCTAGTCTTGCTGCTGAACAGTTTGTTTTTAAATCACCACACATTTGTATTTAAACCATCACAGGCCAAATGCTCATCCTGTGTGATCCAGCTGTAAAGTCGTAATGCTGGATTTGTAAAATTACAATTATTTTCCTAGCAGTAAACTCTGATATTTAGTGTAGGATTGAGCAGGTCACACTAGGATGTGAAGAAGAATGCCCTTATAAAACACTTCTAAATACTAAAAAAAAATCTTAAACTACCAAAGGAAATTGAAAAATGTTAGCCAGTATATTTTTTTAAAATGATAAAATGCTTTATTTTTCCAAGTTTGCTCCATATGAAAACTTTCCTTTCAGTTTTCAAATGATCCAGTTGAATATCTACAGTGGACTCTAACTACTATTGTAATTTTTTATAAGACTAAAATGTCTTTCTAAAGAATTAATAGAATTGCTGTTCTGCAGCATATATTAAGTATTTAGGAGCTGCAGTTTCTACAGCCTATTGACTTGGATTGCTCAATTCATTTGGAACTTCCGTCTTACCTTCCACCAAGATATTAAGTCACCTCCTCTTTAAATAAAGACTTTCCTTTCTCTTTAGGTGGTGACTGACCACACATACAACCATTCTGTGGTATAGCATATGAAGGCTTATATTTAAAAAAATGAACTAATATATATATTTACTTCTAAAAGTCAAAATCAGTGATTAGTGAAATTTCAATTTGTGCTGTCATTAGGACTTAAATTATCTAAATTGTTAAAAATAGGTTTTCTGTAGTCTGAAAATATACATTTTAAGGAACTTTTAATCCACTATTGTGGCCAACAAAAGATAAAAAACATTTTAGAACTGCAGATAAAATGATAAACAAACAACTTGTTCAACTAAATTGCTGTTATTTGCAGTACAGAAAATAAAAAGTCGTTTTCTCTTCCAGTATGCACTGAATGAATGTATGTGTTATACCAATAAAAACTAGCAAGATCTTAAAGGGGACAAGACATTTGTCACATTTATTGTAAATACCATAATAAAATAAAAGAGAACAGCAAACAATGTTGTTTGGTTACTTATTCCTAAAAATCTCCATTCACACAATCATTCATACAAGTTCTGTGTAGATATTATAGTTACCAGCCTAAAGTTGCTTGTGACAGAATACTGGCCAGGTACTCTGTACACAAGAGTGGAGCCGAGTCCGGGTCAGGTGCACCTGATGCTCCTGGAGGCTGGCAGCAGAACCATAGACTCAAAGTCCTCAGTCTTCAGAGTCCAGCTTTATAGGGATTTTTCCCTATGTTAGTTCATGGGAGTTGCTTCATTCTGCTGTTGTTAAATTAATCAGCAGGTGGCTGGCTCCATGTTGGCAGCAGAATGTTACCCAAAGTCTTTCACCTCACCCTTCTTTTGTACAGGCTTTTAGTTTGGATTCAAAGTCTATAGGTCTTGCTGTGTCACGCTGCCTTTGGGTTTGGATTGATCACCCGTCAATTGCAGGCGTGACTTTCAGCCTTGAACCTGGCTTTGATCTTCCTTCTGTTGTTCTTTTGTCCTTTTCTTTTTAGGGTGGATGCTTTTTACTTTGTTTCACTGTTGTCTAGGTCTTCAGCCGTTGGTAGTTGAACTTCACCTCATCAGGACAGGCTGGGGTTGGAGGTTGATTTTATCATCCATACATGCCTCATTCACACATCTAAACTAACTAATAAGATTACAGCAGGGTTTGCAAAAATGAAGGTTGGAGGAAGCTTTTACAAAATGGAGTGAGCGTTTTAAAATGGGGTTTGAATTACAATATGGCGAACAGTGAACAGAAGTTACAATGCAGGCAAGTGTAGTGAATGGTGAACAGAAGTTACATTAATAAAGTGAACAATTAAAAACAATTTCATTTATCAGTTCTACATATGTATGTATGTGAATCTTGCTTTTAGTAAAAATTTTTAGGTCAGATTCTTTGCTGGTGAAATGATTGAAACACCACTAAAGATAACGGAATTGTGCAGAGAATGTGACCCATTATTTTTAGTATGAATAAAAGCTTTGGACCATGGGCCTACTTTTGATTAATTTCTGAAGTAACTCACTAAATTCATTTTAAGCTTCCTAAAGATGTTGTCAAAACCACTCAGCATTGTGTTTGTATAATATTCAGTTTTTAATCTATTTCCACATATGTTCTAGAGACTTACTACTACATGCTAGGAAAGAATAGAAAAGTATTATGTCTTTTAAGTACTTTGGAGATGCTCATGAATTATGGGTGCTAAAAAAGAAACGATGAAAGGATGAAGGCTGGTGAGGGTAGATCATATGTTTAAATGCTAATGGCTCAAATTCATCCTTGGTGCAATTCAGTTGACTTCAGTAGAGTTACACCAGGAACCTGGCCCATGCTACTCCACCTTACTGTCTCCACAACCGTTACTTGATCAGAAGTAGTATTCAGGGATAACTATCCTAGTTCAAGTTGAAGTTCAAGACTTGAAGTTATGACATTGGACTAAATTCATCCCAGATATACAAATCAGGAGGACTGCACTGCTTTATGTATGACTTGGTCCACTGGGCCCAATTTTGCCTTCACTTAACATATATATATATACAATCCATTAACTTCACTGGGGCTAAATAGGTGTAATGAAGGGTAGAGTTTGACTCATTCATTCCAGAGGGGAAAGCCTGCCAGTGTTCTGTTTTAGCACCACCTGTAATTTAGTCAAACTACCTGGCTGCCACTAAATCATTCTTTATTATATTACTATACAAAGATTGACTAAAAGTTGCACATGGATGAATTGTTTGTCCCCAGGAAGCAAAAATGTTAGAACAAACATAAAACCCAACCCTTATACATTGTTTTAAGTGCTTATTCACACGCAGTGAAACTTTAGATTTTTTAATGATACTTATGTCACCTTCACTGTACTCTTGAAACTGACTTAAAAGTGTTTTCTTACACACATTCTAGATGGCTGTCAGGAAACAGAACAAATGTGTGTGATCTAGGTTGAGTTTCACACAAGAGCAGCTTCACGCTTGGGTATAAAATGCAGCTGTTCAAATGAAATCAGACTTACCACACAGGAAGGCATAAAAGGGGATAAATGGGTTATGGAATTAAAAATAGTTGGCTTATGGGCCTTTTACCTCCACATCACTGGTCTGAATCCAGCCCACATCAATACTTAATTTGAAAATCAGTATAATTTCATGGCTATCATGGCCTATGTGAAATGAGGGAGTGGTCTCAGTTCAGTTTGGGTGCACTTGAAGAAAATCTGCACTAATTGTTAGTTTCAGCAGAAAACACAAGAACTGAATGTAAGCATGGAAACTGATCTACCTTCTCTGCAATCAGGTGATTTATCTAGGTCTAGGATGAGGCACAGAAGTAGGAGCTTATACTGGTGCTGCCTGTGCCAGATCTATTGTATGGTGTGGCAGAGCTCCGACCTTGTCCCTGTGGGTCCCACACTTCTAGGTAGTTTATGCTAGTCTTAGTGGCTCACTGCAACCCTCCACACAGCCCTTCTCCCTAGGGCTAGGGTTAGGGTTACCGTCTACTGAGCCCTTTTCATCATAAGCCAGCAAGGAGGTTGGCGAGAGAACTCCCACAGTCTCTGTTGTCCCTAGGGCTTATTTCAGAACAGTTTAGCCTCCTATCCTGACAGGGGCCTGTCTTCCCTTCCCAGGAGGTATTTCTGTAGCAGCAGGTTGGGGGAAACCTGGGCCTGCCCTCTACTCCGGGTTCTGGCCCAGGGACCCTAATGGTAGCAGCTGTTGCCAGCCAACCTTTCCCTGGGCCACTTCTCCACAGCTCCCCCGCTTCTCCCTTACCAATGGCTTGAGGGTGTCTTCATTAACCAGCCACACTGCCACTCCTCTGGCTCTTCCCAGCCTGCCTGGAGTGAGCCGTTTTATAGTATCAAAAGGGCCTTAATTAGAGTCAGGTGTGCACATTACCGTAATGGACTCACCTGACTCTTTGCAGGTTAATTGGACTCTGGTGTTCTCATTAGTCTGGAGTAGCCCCTGCTCTGGTCAGTCAGGGAACAGAAAACTGCTTATCCAGTGGCCAGTATATCTGTCCTCTACTACTTTCTTGCAGACAAAGACCTCCTCCGGACCTGGAAGCTCTTTTCCACGACCAGGTCCGTGGCGGCCACCGTGGGGGCCGATCTCCTCGCGGAGCCCCTGCTACACAATCCCCAGCTTCGTGTGCAGGTGGCGGAGTCCCCCGCGGTGTGCCAGAGGCTGGTCTTGGCCGGGAGTCACCAGGGTCGGAGACCTCCTGGACTACGACCGGGGAGATTGGCTGGATCCCCTGACGCTCGCCCGGCGCATGGGGCTCTCCGAACCTCCATACTCCCTGGCGCGTACTTCAGGAGGTGAGGGCCGCTTTGCTGCCTGCTGCTCGGGACTACCTCGACCGGGTCCTACGAGAGGCACCCCGCCCCGCCACCCCTCCACCCTGAGGCCCCATGGACGTTTTTGTAGGGCCCCTGCCCCGTAGACCTAATCGCCCCCACCTTCTCTGCAACCGGCTGCACGATGTGCAGCCGGTTTCTGTTCCAGACCGCGCCACGGAAACATCTGTACACACCCGTGCTCCACACCTTCACTACCTCACCCTCGCGTCCCGCCCGATACCAAATGGCGGGACCTCCTGCCACCTCTCGAGGGTGAGAAGCCCGGTGGGCCAGCTTGTTACTCTGCCCTGGTCCCGCGGCCCACTGGGATGTCAGTTGGCGGCTCCTTCATGGGAGTTGGCCGCAGTTCACCCTGTCCCACACCTGCCCTTTCTGTGCGCAGAGCGAGGAGACCTTGGCGCACATTTACTTGGAGTTGCGCCAGGTTGCAGCCCCTGTTCGGCTCCTCCTGAATTATCTTCTTCGTTTCTGTTGCCACTTTTCTCCTCACCTTTTATCTACCACCTCCCCATCCGTGGCCCCACAAAGTCAGTGGGATCTCCTTCTTCACCTCCTCTTGGCCCTGGCCAACTAGCCATCTACCAGCCAGAGAGGAGTTGGCTGATGGATTTCTTGCGACTGTAGGGCCTATTTCCAGCTCCTCTGATCCGTTTTTCACGCATCCGAGAGCGAAGTTCCTACTGAGTGGTTGTCACCTGGCTCCTTGACGACTTCGAGGAGCAGTGTTCGTTGGTCTGGGTTCTACTGCTCGGTGTCCCCATCGAGTTTCCCTTCGTTTAGCCCTGTGACCACACTCCCGCTCCTGCTTTTTTTCATTAGTTGTCCCCCGGAATTACTTGGTGTTCTAGACCTGTGGATCCTCCCCTAAGGCTGGGGGGAGGTCCTTTAGAAGTGGGCGGGCTTTGCCCGCCCACCCCTGGCATGCCAATAGGACTACTTTCTTGCAGATAAAGACCTCCTCCGGACCTGGAAGCTCTTTTCAACGATCAGGTCCGTGGTGGCTTCGTGTGCAGGTGGCGGAGTCCCCTGCGGTGCGCCAGAGGCTGGTCTTCGCGGAAGTCACCAGGGTCGGACACCTCCTGGACTACGACTGGGGAGACTGGCTGGATCCCCTGACTCTCGCTCAGCGCATGGGGCTCTCCAGGCCTCATACTCCTTGGCGCGTACTTCAGGAGGTGAAGGCCGCTTTACTGCCTGCTGCTCGGGCTTACCTCGACTGGGTCCTGCAAGAGGGCACGCCCCTCCCACCCTCCATCCCAGGCCCTGTGGACCTTTTTATAGGACCTTTTAGAGTGCACCAGGTTGCAGCCCCTGTTCCGGCTCCTCTTGGACCTCCTATTGTGTTTTTGGTTGCACTTTTCCCCTCACCTATTCATCTATGCACTCCCCATCCGTGGCCCCACAAAGTCGCGGGATCTCCTTATCAACCTCCTCTTAGCCCTGGCCAAACTAGCCATCTACAATACCAGGGAAAGGAGGTTGGCCAATGGGATTTCCTGCAACTGTAGAGCCTATTTCCGTTCCTCCATCTGTTCACGCATCCGGGCAGAGTTCCTCTGGGCGGCGTCCACTGGCTCCCTTGATGTCTTCGAGGAGCAGTGGGCGTTGTCCGAGGTTCTCTGCTTGGTGTCCCCATCAGGTTCCCTTCATTTGCCCTGTGACCTCACTCCCGATCCTGTTTTTTCATTAGCTGTCCCACGGAATTATTTGTTGTCCCAGACCTATGGGTCCTCCCCTTGGGCTGGGGGGAGGTCCACCCACCCTCCTGGATACCAATAGGACTACTTTCTTGCAGACAAAGACCTCCCAAGACCTCCTCCGGACCTGGAAGCTCTTTTCAACAACCAGGTCCGTGGTGGCCACCGTGGGGGTTCATCTCCTTGCGGAGCCCCCGCTACACAATCCCCAACTTCATGTGCAGGTGGCGGAGTCCCCCACGGTGCGCCAGAGGTTGGTCTTGGCGGAAGTCACCAGGGTCAGAGACCTTCTGGACTACGACCGGGGAGACTGGCTGGATCCCCTGACGCTCGCTCAGCGCATGGGGCTCTCCAGCCCTCGTACTCCCTGGTGCGTACTTCAGGAGGTGAAGGCCGCTTTACAGCTCGCTGCTCGGGCCTACCTTGACCGGGTCCTGCGAGAGGGCACGCTCCGCCCACCCTCCACCCCTGGCCCCATGGACATTTTTATCAGCCCCCCCCGCCCTTTCACTGCGAGCCAGCTGCACAATCTGCAGCCGGTTCTGTTCCAGACCGCACCACGGAAACATCTGTACATGCTCATGCTCCACACTCTTCAATACCTCACCCTCACGTCCCACCCCAATACCAAATGGCGGGACTTCCTGCCACCTCTCGAGGGTGAGAAGCCCTGGTGGGCCAGTTTATACTCTGCCCTGGTCCCGAGGCCTGCTGGGGATGTCAGTTGGCGGCTCCTTCACGGGGCCGTGAGCACGGGCGTGTACTTGGCACGGTTTACCCGTCCGCAACACCTGCCCTTTTTGTGGCGTGAAGGAGACCCCGGTGCACATTTATTTAGAGTGCGCCAGATTGCAGCCCCTTTTCCAGCTCCTCTTAACTATCTTATTGCGTTTTTGGTTGCACTTTTCCCCTCACCTTTTTATCTATGTACTCCCCATCCGTGGCCCCACAAATTCGCGGGATCTCCTTATCAACCTCCTCTTGGCCCTGGCCAAACTAGCCATCTACAAAACCAGGGAGAGGAGGTTGGCCGACGGGATTTCCTGTGACTGTGGGGCCTATTTCCATTCCTCCGTCCGTTCAAGCATTCGCAAGACTGAGGAACTCCCATTCTCCCCGCTCCCTCTCAGGCTTGCCGCACGAAAATGCTGGGAGGGAGGGAGAAGTGAGTTATCGGCACGCTCGGGGGATAGCGGAGGTGACCTGAGCCGGCGGGCGCAGGGAGTAACTTTTCGTGGGGAGCTGGGAACCGCTCCGCATCTCAGCTCACCTCTGCTCCACCGCTGCCATCTCCTGAGCGTGCCACAACTCCGCTTCTCCCCCCTCCCTCCCAGGCTTGCCACGAGGGAGTGGAGGTGAGCTGGTGTGGGGAAGTGACAATTTTTTGTGGGCCTAGGGGCAGCAAATTTGTTAATCCGCCACTGCTTTGTTGTGGCCCCACTCCCTGGCTACCAACAGGACTATTTTGTTGCACCCAACTGGCCTGGGTCTATCACATAGAATAAATTAAATATATCATTGTGATATTCCCATCTAGTGTTATCTGGGCTGGTAATCTGCTAGGTCACTACAATCCTTGATTGAGCTGCTCCTTGGATTGTGAAAGCAAATGTCACTAGTCAGTATCTCCGGTCCCAGACACAATCCTAGGAACCTTTGTCTTGCAGTGTCCAGTTATGCCCGCTGGATGCTGCAAGCTTATCTGAGTTCATCAATTTAACAAAGAAATTGATATGTACCAGGCTTGTTATCCCCAGGGGAGTCTCTGACACACCTCAAGTAGAATAAATATAAAGATTTATTAACTGCAAAGATAAATTTTAAATGATTATAAATCAAAGCATAACAAGTCAGAATTGGTCAAATGAAATGAAAGCAAAACGCATTCTAAGCTGATCTTAACATTTTCAATGTCCTTACAAACTTAGAGGCTTCTCACCAGAAGCTGGCTGGTTGCTCTTCAGCCAGGCTCTCCCCTTTGATCAGCACTTCAGTCACTTGGTGTGGTGTCTGTAGTTGTAGGTGGGAGAGAGAGAGAGAGAGAGAGAGCGAGAGCGCATGGCAAACATCTCTCCCTTTTATTATATCCTTTCTTCCCTCTTGGCTTTGCCTCCCCCCTTCAGAGTCAGCTGAGCATTACCTCATCACAGTCCCATACTGACCAAAGGAAGGGGGGTAACTCACTTGAACGGATCCTTTTGTTGCTGCCCAGGCCAGCATCCTTTGTTCCTGTGAGGGTTTGTCTCATACCTGCCCTGATTAGGTGTGAAATTCCTCTCCGCTCTTGGAGAGTTTTTGCCTGGGTTTATTTTAAGCCATGAGGATACATTTTCAGCCTCGTAACTATACACAGTTATATAACCTATAACATTACTGTAACAGTTACTATAACATCACTATAACAACAATGATCATTGCATCATGAGCCTTCCAAAGAAACCCAACTTGACAAACTTTGCATTGGATAGCACACAATCATTTTACAAGGATGAACATGGGGGTGCTGGGTGTTCCCCTGAGGTACAGAGTGTCAGAGTCATTTATATCAAAAACTATTTTGAACAACAAAGGAAATTGAGAATTTTCACATATGTATTTTTCAGTTAGTAATAAGCTGACAATTGTGGACTATAGATCTACAACCCCATCATTCCCTTCTGAGTCAACTGTTTTAGAAGTAGGGCTATTTGCTTGCTAGGCAGCAGACAGTACCCAAGTGCAGGGGCCTAGGCAGTTCACAACTGATGAACTTTTATCTAGGACTTGTGCTGGCTCTTTGCAAAGGGGTAAACTTCACCATGAAGATACAATTCTGCAACCCTTACTTATGTTGAGTAGTACTCACTAATGCAAGTAGTCCCATAGCTCATGTAAATATATCCGTTGAACTTAATGGGACTGCTCCTTTGAGTAAGTAGAATGCAATCTAAGTAAATGTGGTAGAATTGGGCCCTGAAGTTAGAAAGGGTATTTGATGCTTTTTATTTTGCACTTAAATATGGAGAGAGAGAATTTCCCATTTGCATCCTTCCTTTTTCTGTAACTGTCACATCTGGGTGAATTTGCAGTTTGCATCTCACTTTGAATGTCTCCATAAATTGACCTCTAAACCATATATATATGAAATCAAGGAATGTGTGTGTCCATGATCCAGAGGTATGCAGTTTGGAAGAGTAGAGGATTGTGCCATTAGAGAGGCAATGAAATGTGAGACTGTGCTCGCTTGTCCTAGCTGTGGTGACTGTGTTGATTTAGTTAAACTGGTGCTAAGGGTTCTGTAGACACACTTATTTCTGTTTAAACCAGTCTTATTTCAGTTTAGTTTAAATTGATTAGGAATTGGTTTAAAAAACAATTTAAATTAAACCAGTACAACTTCCAAGTCTAGAGAAGGCTACAGTCAGTGTGATAATAGTACTCATCAATGCTTTAAAAAACAATTTGGGATGCTTTGCTTAAGAAAGGCAAGACAGTACCATGAAACTTATTGCACATGGGTCTTTTGAATAATAACTTAAAAACAGAAGTCTTGTCTTCTCTGCATGGACATGGAATAATCAAGGTATTTTTTGTACATAGGGCATTTTTTTCCTCTGGTACTTTTGGCCAAAATTTCATTCCCCTTTTTCACCCCCTTCACCAATTCTGCTATTGAGTGGCATGCTGACTGGTCACCATCTTCCATTCCAGCAGTGGCTGTATTTCAGTGATGGTGTCTGTATACAGTCTTGTGAGATGCTTGTGGGTAAGTACTATATAAACATAACATTTCATATAAAAAGTCTTATAATGATATGGTATCCCATAGATATTCTTTAATGTTGACTTCCTATTTTATGATTCTGAGAAGCATGACTGACTAAAATGACTGTTCTTCCTGTTCACCAAAGGACTGATCCAGCAAGCTGATGATCTCTAGCTAACATGTACTGAGCACTCTCACTTCATCTTGAAGACAAAGGAAGTTGAGGGTGCATTTTGCAATAGGTGCTCAGTGTCACAGAATCAAGTTCTAAATTAATAACAGGATTCCCTCCTTTTTTTTTTAATGTTGGCCAGGCCCTGTTAGGAATTGTTGAATCATTAAACTGAGCCCCCCCGCCCCCAAATAATGAAGAAATTAGCCTGACATTATTCAAAATTCCCTTTCAGAGTTTAAGATTTTAGCTGTGTCACTCATGGGACTGACTCATCTCACCATTTATAAAACAATGCAGGTTGGAGAGCTACTGTATATAGCCACTGTGCAGAGAGAGATGTGATTCCCTCATTACTTCATCTACAGCAGCAAGACACCGCAGTAGCCTGTCTGAGTCTGACACAGAAGATTTTTCCAGCCTCTCCTTATGCCTCCGCCCCTCGCAGAAAAAGTTTTGTGCCACAAAATGTCTGGCACGCACTAGACTGTTGTCTGAAGCGCAGACTAGGAGCTACTGCTGACCCTGAAGTGGACCCATCCTTCTCCACTCCTTTTATCTCCGCTATACAGCCTGCCCTCCCCGCTGTAACCACACAAAGAACCCCACCTCTCACCGCCCCATTCACAGAGCGCCCCCCCCGCAGCCATACAGACCATCCTCTCCCCCTCAGACACAAAGAGCTCCCATTCTTCCCTGCCCCCCTCAGTTATAGAACCCCTATTCCTTTACAGTAAGAAAGCAGCCTTCAGAGGTACACGGTCCCCTACCCGTCCCCCCACCATACACAGCTCCCCTCAGAAACACACGCAGCCCCCTGCCCCTCCACTGGGTCTCCCTTCCCCCCTCACCAACACAAGCTCTCCACCCTTCAGGGCTCGTCCCACCCACATTCTCTGCACCTAACTTCATCCGACTTTTCTATCCCTGTTCAGCCGCCAGCGTCCATCCCCTGTTGAATATTCATAGGGTGGCGCATCAGCAGCTGCCTCTCTCATTGGTTCTCCGCGTGCGTCCGTGCTTCCTCTCCCCTTCCCATTGGCTAGCCGGGCTATCCCTCTTTACACTTGGGCGGGGGAGTCAGCTCTGCCTCCCCTCCCCAGTCTGACTCAACAGGGCGTGGAGGCTCGGTACCGTGGCAGCTGCGCAGCCCGAGGAGCCGCCGGAGAAGAGCCCCCTCACTCATTGTTCCTACGGCCCCAGCACTATGGACGAGCAGGACCAGTCCCCCCTGGTCTCCTCCTCCGGCCCAGCCCAGCCGCAGCAGCCCCGCTTCCAGTACCAGTTCGTGCGGGACCCAGAGGAGGAGGAGGAAGTGGAGGACGAAGACGACGACGACTTCGATGAGCAGCTGGAAGTGATGGAGAGGAAGCTGCCGGCCATGGCCGCGGCCCCCGCCCCCGCCCCGCTGCTGGACCTCGGGGGCTCCGAGCAGCCGCAACCGGACAGGAGGTCCCCCGTCGTGTCCTCCTTCTCCAGCCCGCCCCCCTCTCAGGAGTCCGAGTCCCTCACCCCCCCGCCTGCCAAACCGGAGCCCCCTGCCAGCAGCCCCTTGACGACACACCCCGTCGCCGCTCCTAAGAGAAGGGCATCGTCCTCCGGCTGTGCTGGTAAGTGCCGTTCCCCGCATCCCACGCTGCGGCCCGGTTCCTGCTTGGGGGGAGCAGCCGGGCTAGGGGGCGTGGCTGGCTTTGTGGCTGGGGTGAACTGGGGAGGAAGGACCACCTCGGCTGCCACACACTTCTTCCGCGGCAACACCGGCGTCCCGTCTGCCGCAGCCGTGCGGAGCAGGGACTTTCCCTTTTGGCCGCAGACGCTGCTGGCCTCCCGAGGCATCTCGAGTCCCTTCTTCTGGACTGGGACGTGCCCGGTCTCGGTGTGCGTGCGAGCGGGATGTTGCCAGCAGCGGCTGGGAACAAGAACCCTCTCTTCACGTCCCGCTGCTGCTGCTGCTGCTTATCCTGTTCTAGTTCCATCTCCCTTTTCTGTCCGCTGCCTCCCACCCCGGCGCCGCCTTCCCTGCTCCCCAGCTCCCTTATTGGCTGTTCCCTGCTCCTCCGCTCCTGTCCGTCTGCGCCCGGGGACGTAGAGCTGCTGATTCAGGACAGATTCTCATCTTTGTCTTTTAAAAAGAAAAAAAATTAATGGGGGATGGGGAAAACGCTGCCTTGCGCTGACTGCTGCTTCCCACTGGGCACTGTGTGGTGCAGTGGTGCACATTTTTTGTCTGCAAGTCTCTCGTCGCTGTCTGGAGACATGGGTGGTGGCGAAGCTGTTCGTTCCGCCAGTCTATTATCCCCCAGCGCCCCGCCTCCTTTACGCGTCGCTCATGCTGGGCGGAGACTGGCTGAGTGGAACGCCTCCCTCCCCTGGTGCCACGCCTAGAAAAAAAAAAAGAGGGGCAGCTGTCTGCCGCGTATTGCTGCCCGTTTTCCGCAGTCCCGATGTAGCTGCTGTAATAGCAGCTGTGGAGAACCTAGGCAGATCTTGTGCTGTTGCTGGGTATTGTCGGCAGTGGAAACCCTCCCCCATATTCCAAGCCAGGGAGGGACAGCAGGGAATTCATTTGAAAAGAATAACTAAAGCTAAGAGCTAATTCGAGCACATTAGATATATTAAAGGAGGAATGATGCTGTTAAAATGGGTGACACAAGTGAACAGCATGGAGCTGGTGGATTCTTTAAGCTTTAAAGCTATCTGAGACCTAATAATTGTTTCCCAGCTTTTTCCCTGTCTGCATCATTTGTTCCTCTTCCGGGATATTTTTGTTTTGAATTTAATAACTAAATTATAATCCATTGCTGTAAAACTAATTTGTGGTGTTTTTGCTAGCACACTGATAGTCCTATATCAGTGGTCCCCAAGCGGCGTCATCGAGAGGCGTCCCTGCCAAAATTCAGGGGCGACACCTCTCAATGACATCATTTGTTGGTGACAAGATCATCATCGAGAGGCATCCCCTCCGAAATGCTGCTGAAATTCAGTGACATTTCAGCGGGCGCTCTCCTGGGGGCCAGGACGCGGGCGCATTGAGATTCCCCTGCAGCACTGCATTGGGGACCCCTATCGTATATCATTAGTATTGTCAGTGAACAGTAAGGTGAACATACTGCAGTGTTAGGATCACTCTGTATCCTGCCCCGGAATATGTGTGTGTGTGTATGTACGTGTGTGTATTTTTAAAAGTGCTATTTGTACCCTGCCCTGGAATATGTGTATATATATATATATATATATGTAACATTTTTTAAAGTACTGTTTGGTACTGGGTGGGGAAGAAAGAGAGGGGAAGTGAAAAACAACTTTCCTACCGTTTTAAGTCAGTCTCACAGGGATGTAGTCAGGCAAAATACTCTTGCAAAGAATGCAATAAAATTTTCTTTGTAAATAGCTTATTTATTGTAAATTCTGTTTTGTTTTGTTTTTTGCTAAAAAACTATTAACATGAAAATGAAATCTTCTCTCCTCCCTGCAAGAAAACTAATGTAATACAAAAGCACATACTGAGTACTAAAGACATATATAGGTATGGAAATAGATCACAACGTCCCATCCCTCACTTTCAACATGGGACCTTTAGAGACCCAAATGGTCTTGGTCTTGGTTTTGTTTCATTGTAGAGACAGCATCTTCAACAGTAGAGTGCCCCTTACATCATGGAGAGTACTGGTTCAGTGCTGACACAGACTAAGAGTGTACCACTTGTTGAGCAACCGCCTGTAGTACTGAATGTATGGCTACACTTGCAGCTGTACAGCGCTGGGAGTTAAACCTGTCTTTGTACAACTGAGTAGGGAAAGTGCTGTAGTCTGGCCACACTGACAGCTACCAGTGCACTGTCGTGGCCACATTTGCAGAATCTGCAGCGGCATTGGGAGCGGTGCATTATGGGCAGCTATCCCAGTGTTCAAGTGGCTGCAACATGGTTTTCAAAAGGGGGTGGAGTGTGACAGGGAGCATGGAGAAAAGAGAGAGTGGATTTTTGGAACCGACACTCTGTCAGCACCCTGCCTTACAAGTTCCGACCCCCTCCCCCACGCTTCTTTCTCTCACTCACTGAAAGCAAACACCAATTGTTTGTTTGTTTTTTTTCCTCACAGACCAGATAAGCAGCTGCTCCAAAATGGACCCCCCCCCACCCGCTGCGCTGCTTCTCTCCTCAAGCCCCTTGCTTCCTACTCTCTTCAAGCAAACACTAGCTGTGGGCGTTCCAAAGGGAGCTCCCTGCCTCCGCTTGTTCACAGCAAACAGGGGCTGTGTTTGTTTTTTTGATAAGCAGGTCCCGGAGCCCAGAATTCACAACAAAACAAAGAGAGTAATCTTTACTTAAAAGGATTATGGGAAGGTTCCAGAGGTCAGTTACAGCGTAGTAAGATTAGTGCCTATTTACACTGGCACCCAAGCGTTGCAGCAGCTGCACTATACTCCTTATTCCTCTCGTTGAGATGGAGTACAAGCAGCGCTGTAGCCAAGGAGATACAGCACTATATGCGCCTTGCTAGTGTGGACGCAGAGTGAGTTACAGCGCTATAAAGCCACCACCAGCGCTGTAACTCTCAAGTGTAGCGAAGGCCTGAGTCTTTCTTCGAAAGTCTCCAATCCCAAGTACTGACCAGTATAGCTCTGTCTAATTTATGATAGTGCTTGTTGCCCTTGTATTTTAGCACTGGTCATGCTTAGTTTGAAACTTGAAAAGATCATAGCCAAAGAAGTGTGACTTCTTTTTAAATAATAAAAGTGAAGAAATCATAATCATAATCATGCTATCTGTAACTCATAATGACCCATGTGCAGTAATACATAAGCAAGGCAAAGATACAAAAGTGCAGTAATACCTAGGTACAGTGGTGGGAATAGAGACGCTCGGTGAGATGGACTTCTTAAACAAATGTTTCATCTGGGCTTTAGGTTAATTTGTTGTTCATCTTTTAAAAGAACTTTGTTAAAAGGATACCAATGTAAAAATTGCACTTCTGTCTAAAAATACTGTCACTTACAATTGTTACATTTAGCACCAAAGATTACTATAGCTGAAGGAAATTTGCAATGTAAACTTTTCCTGTTGTTTCAGTTTATTTAATTTATATATTTGACAGCATTATGTGTAGACAGATTTGCTGGTTTGTTTTCATGTAATTAGTTTTTCTGTTTGTATGGGTCCTTCACAAGCAAGTGGGCTGAGGTGTATGGGGGAAGGGATAATAGTTGATGGCTGAGTAGAAATTTTGCCCAGGAAAAGCGGCTTTGAGTAGGAATGGGGATGCACTTGAGCAGAGTGGGGAGTAAGGAACAGAACAGTCCACTTATACTCATTTTAGCAGGAGGTAGGGAGCAGAGTTCCTGGATCTCTTTTTAGAGAAAGGGAAAGTCAGGGAGCAGAGCAGTTGCTGAGTTATTTTTTCTTTACAGAGCAGAGATGATGTATAAAACAGGATTTGGATGCAGGAGAAGGATGATGACCTGGGTGGTATTTTCAGAGAGAGACCAGAGGTTAATAAGAGGGGTGCAGAATTTCACTTGTAAGGGGCAGAATTTATTGAAGACAAAATTAGTTTAAAGTAGTAGTGCAGAACTGACTGATGTAGGATGGGCTCCTTGGGAAAGCATGGCTTTTAGGTAGGGGGCAGGGCAGCACTGTAGTTCACTCATGCTAGTAGCCTTAGTCTTTGTCTAGTAGGGAGATGTGTTGAGTACTTGTATCTGAAACTACTTTTAACTCTTTGATGGCTCACTCTAGAAATATTGTTTATATCAGGGGTTGGCAACCTCTGGCATGCGGTTCGCCAGGGTAAGCACCCTGGCGGGCCAGGCCAGTTAGTTTACCTGCTGCTTCGGCAGGTTCGGCTGATCATGGCTCCCACTGGCCGCGGTTCGCTGTCCCAGGCCAATGGGAGTGGTGGAAAGCGGTGTGGGCAAAGAATGTGCAGGCCGCAGCTTCCTGCCACTCCCATTGGCCTGGGACGGTGAACCACGGCTTGTGGGAGCCGTGGTCGGCCAAACCTGCCGAAGCAGCAGGTAAACAAACTGGCCTGGCCTGCCAGCGTTCTTACGCTGGTGAGCCACGTGCCAGAGGTTGCCGACCCCTGGTCTATATATTTGCTTTATT
Organism: Chelonoidis abingdonii; assembly: GCF_003597395.2. Classification (NCBI taxonomy): domain Eukaryota; kingdom Metazoa; phylum Chordata; order Testudines; family Testudinidae; genus Chelonoidis; species Chelonoidis abingdonii. The sequence continues at coordinate 192,524,116 of NC_133771.1, read as the reverse complement.
TAAGGACTACATGAGTAACTCCAGTTTTCTTAATTGGAAGAATATATTTCAAGCATATTGTGTGTCTTTTTAAACTTCAACTGTTTTTGGGTTGGAGCAGTTAGCTTAATAGCTGATGTTGGAACAGTTTATCCCTACATGTGTTTAGTTTGGCTCCAGTTTAGGTCACTTTTTTAGTCTCTGTATAAAATTGACAGGATTAAATTGGTGCCTGTATCTTGAGGCAGTATAGCTGACAACTAAGATGGGGTGTATATATGTAACAGTTCAGCCTGCTTTTGGGGATTTTAGTTGCATACACTTTCTGTTCTGTGTAATGTTTCAGGTATACTTTGTAATTTCATGTGTATGACTTAGAATTTAGAAAAATCACTTTTGGGCAGAAGTTAGATATATCTCCATATATTTATATTTATCTCATAGAACTGGAGGGGACCTTGAAAGGCCATTGAGTCTAGTCCTCTGCCTTCACTAGCAGGACTAAGTACTGACGCTGAATTTTTTGTTGTTGTTTTTGGGTTTTTTTTGCCCCATATCTCTAAATGACCGCCTGAAGGATTGAACTCATAACCCTGGGTTTAGCAGGCCAATGCTCAAAACACTGAGCTATCTCCCCCTCCCAAGTTGCCTACAATATGTGAGATTTGTTTGTTTTAATTCAGTTGTTTGCATTTTGAATAATTTAGAAGTTCTATTTAAAATAAAGAATGGAGTAGTATTGCCTGTAGTAAGAACGTGTATGATGACATTTCGGACAAAGAAATGTGTACCTTCAGTATCAGAATTGAGTAAATGTATGAGTAAATGAATCTTAATAGGTTGTCCAATACAGAAAAAGCAGCACACCATTGGAATATGTAGAAAAGATAGATGTACAAAGTTAAAGGATAGAACGTGGCATGCAACAGCTTTGAACGTATATGCCTTTCCCAAGCAACATTTCCTGTCTGCATCCTCAGGTTATCAAGATGATATTTTTCTTGATTATTAATGTTTGTTTATGTTTGAGATACTCACTATATTAGGAGTGAAAATAAAAGTATGTCCTACATTACAATTTTCCTCTACGTATATCAAACTTAGAATATGGTTTTATTTTGCTGTTCAGTTTCTCCTTTTTAGAGCAGTGTTCCTATTTGATATGTGTAGGAGAGGTGGGTGATCAGTGGGTTGACTGATGCCAGTAGTGCTATCTTCATTTTTTCCTCTTCTCCTCATTTCCATGATCATGATTATTCAGGGAGAAACTATGCTTTGTTGTTTTGTCTGAAATCTTCTGACAGTCATTGCCCATCTATGTGGTTATGAGAGGGTGTTATTACTTTTTCCTTTACCATCAATGAAATCAAAAGAATCTATTAAATTTTTGCAGTGAAGGGCTTGAAAACAGTCATCTGTGGGCCTAATTTTACTTGTGCTGAGCATCTAAATTTTACTTCCATGGGAGTTGTGGGTAGTTGTGATCTCTGGAAAATCAAACCTTATTGCTTAGAGGACTACATCTACTAGCCTGAGGGTGGTACTTTTTTTTTGTCAGGGTCTAGAGAATGAGCCCAGTATGGTTTAAAAGCAATGCTGTAGTAGGAAGCTCAGCACAGACAATCTTTCTTTCTCTGGTGTCTGGAAAGGGAGAAGTAGACCAAACTTCCATCAGAGTTCAGGGCAGCACTTTAAATGAAAGATCCCACCTTTCATATTTGCCTTGGTTAGATGAGATCTGCCAATCTGGAGCTCTCCTGGCTGCAGGAGGGAAGCTATTTTGTCGACAGCAGGGGAGAAGGGCTTCAGTCACTTTCAGTTCCTTCCTCCTTTGCAGCCTTTGCTGATTTGAGCGTAAGTGTGAAACTGATATGCTAGTTTACTTTGCTGCTGTCAGGGTCCCTATTTCAAGGATACTTTTTCACTTGTGTTAACAAATGGGAAGACTGCCCGCCACCACCTGCCCCTAAGTTTTGTTGCAGTGCCATTTAGGCTTGTGCTTTACTTACCTCTTAAATTAAGGGCCCTTGAATATTTTTCTGAGGTGGAACCCAACTTAGTTAAAGGATTGTATTGTGGATACCTCCTCTACCACTGGCATTTGTCTAGACCATTTTCCTTCCTCCAGGATCACATAGCACCCATATGGAAACAACAACAATTTCTAACAATTCAGAGTAAATTTAGTTCATTGCTACACAGCATACTTTAATGCGGAAAGTTTCACTTTTTTTTTTTTTTTTTTTTTTTTAAACAAAATAGACAGTATGGGCAGTTTTTTACATATCCACGCTCCTATTCATTCTGTCCTGCTCTTCCTCTGCTCCCCTGCACATTGATTCTTTGCTGGATGTCCCCCTTCACCTCTCTCCTGCACCTCCTTCTCTGTTCCCTAGACATATTTCCTAGCCATTTGGTTCTGTTCTCTCTGCTCCCCAGCTGCCCCATTCTGTTCTGCTTAGCTGTCCTGGACTTTCCTCTTCTGCTGCTGAGGTAACAGCTTTTCCCTTTGTAGGCCGTCAACAATGGGGAAAGAACCCTGACCTCTTGTTCTTAAAAGGTGTGAGCTTCTACTGTAAGAACTAAAAGACCTATGCCTGTTAGCCTGACCAATCTCTAGATGTAGTCCAGAACAAAGAATCTTGATGGACCCTCCGAATTTCTTACACTTTCAGAAACAAGGCTCAGATTTTGAATGAGAACTCAGTTTATTCTTGGAATTCTAATCTTTCTTCAGAGCTTCTTGTAGGCCAAGTCCTCCCAAAGCAAGCTGGCCTCCTCAGACAGCAGCACATACACTGCTGATGGGCCTCTGAAAGAGCTCACTGCAAGGGTATTCACCCTGTTCTTAAAGGGACAGCTCCCGTTTCTCTCATTCCATAATTTACAGAGCTAGTGACAACAACAATATAAATGCAACAATAAACAAATATTCACACATTCAAAAATTATTATTAAATACTAATGAGGGCTGTCAGTCACAGTTAACTCATGCGATTAACTCAAAGATGAATCAGGATTAAAATAATCGCAATTAATTGCAGTTTTAATCGCGCTGTTAAACAATAGAATACCAATTGAAATTTATTAAATATTTTGGATGTTTTTCTACATTTTCAAATATTTGATTTCAATTTACAACACAGAATACAAAGCGAATAGCATTTACTTTCTATTTTTTGTTACAAAATTTGCACTATAAAAATGATAAAAGATATAGCATTTTTCAATTCACTTCAGACAAATACTACAATCTCTATCATGAAAGTGCAACTTACAAATGTAGGGGTTTGTTTTTTTTTGATGATTGTTACATAACTGCACTCAAAACCAAAATAATGTAAAATTTTAGAGCCTCTACAAGTCCACTCCGTCCTATTTTTTTCTTCAGCCAGTCACTAAGACAAACACGTTTGTTTTCATTTACAGGAGATAACGCTACCTGCTTCTTGTTTACAATGTCACCTGAAAATGTAAACAGTTGTTCGCATGGCACTGTTGTAGTTGGCATTGATAGCTATTTATGTGCCAGGTATGCTAAACATTCGTATGCCTCTTCATGCTTTGGCCACCGTTCTAGAGGACATGCTTCCATGTTGATGATGCTTGTTTTAAAAAAAAATGCAAAAAAATGTCACTGAACTCTTTAGGGGAGAATTGTATGTCTCCTGCTCTGTTTTACCTGCATTCTGCCATATGTTTTGTTTTATGGCATTCTCGGATGATGACCCAGCACATGTTGTTCTATTTAAGAATACTTTCACTGCAGATTTGACAAAATGCAAAGAAGGTACCAATGTGAGATTTCTAAAGATAGCTATAGCACTCGATCCAAGATTTAAGATTCTTAAGTGCCTTCCAAAATCTGAAAGGGACGAGGGTTGGAGCATGCTTTCAGATATCTTAAAAGAGCAACACTTTGATGCGGAACCTACAGAACCCAACCACCGAAAAAGAAAACCTTTTGTTGGTGGGATCTGACTCGGATGATAAAAATGAACTTGCATCAGTCCGCATTGCTTTGGATTGTTATTGAGCAGAACCCATCATCAGCATGGAAGCATGTCTTGTGGAGTGGTGGGTGATGTATGAAGGGACATATAAATCTCTACCACATCTGGCATGTAAATATCTTGCAACGCTGGCTACAACAGTGCCATGCAAATGTCTATTCTCACTTTCAGGAGACATTGTAAACAAGAAGCGGGCAGCATTAGCTCCTGCAAATGTAAACAAATTTGTTTTGTCTGAGCAATTGGTTGAATAAGAAGTAGGACCGAGTGGACTTCGTAGGCTCTAAAGTTTTTTACATTGTTTATTTTTGAGTGCAGATATTGTACATAATTCTACATTTGTGAATTCAACTTTTATGATCAAGAGATTGCACTACAGTACTTGTATTAGGTGAATTGAAATACATTTTTTCTTTTTTATTACAAAAAAATAGTGAACACTGTACACTTTGTATTCTGTGTTGTAACTGAAATCAATACTTTTGAAAATCTAGAAAACATCCAAAAATATTTAAATAAATTATTATTTAACAGTGATTAATTTTTTTTAATTGCTCGACAGCTCTAATACTAACAATATGAACCTATTTCTAAAACTTTATTTTAGCATCCTTGTGCTGGCTTACAGGTCCAATCCCACTAAAATACAAAAATGTGGGCATAGCATGAAATTGAATGGATGTCAAACCAAGACAGGTGCTATCATACTGACATTATACACCTTCAATAATTTAAAATCTCAGTCTTCTAATTTAAATAAAGAAACTTCAGAATTTTCACTATGCTGTATCAAAGTGGCATAATATCTGGGGTTTCTGCCACAGAATTTAGGTTTAGCTTGTTTGGAATACATGAGGTATTACTTGTAATCAATCATGATATATTTTTCCCAAACATCTGTCTTTCCTTCCGCATTGTTAGATATTTGTTTCACTACACTGTGTGCTCTATTTACCTCTTCTATTGTATTTTATCTTACCCTTTCCACTCATGCACCCCTCAAGCTGTTGTGGGGGGAAAAGTAGGATATTCAATTTTATGTCAAGAATGCTGTCCCTGGATTCTACTTGGGAGTTTCATCTTTTGTAACTGTTAGCTAGTAGGTGTATGACAAATTTAAAGGATGCTCTCCTTCCCTCCCTTCTTCCTCACCCATCCAAAAAAACAAAAAAAATCCCTTAAAATAACTAGGGTTGTCAAGCGATTTTAAAAAAAAATTAATCGTGATTAATTGTGCGATGAAAAATATCGCAATTAATTGCGTGATTAATTGCAGTGTTAAACAGTAATAGAATACCACTTGTTTGAATACTTTTGGATGTTTTCTACATTTTCAAATGTATTGATTTGAATTGCAGCACGAGGTCCAGGGTGTGCAGTGCTCTCTTTGTATTTGTTTTTTTATTGCAGATATTTGCACTGTAAAAAAAACAAAAGAAATAGTATTTTTCAATTCCCCCATTGCAAGTGCTGTGGTGTGATATTTTGTCATGAAGGATGAACATGCAGGTGTAGAATTATGTGCAGAAAAAACTGCATTGAAGGATAGGATAATGTGAAACTTTGGAGCCTACAGGTCTACTCGGTCCTGCTTCTTGTTCAGCCAGTTGCTCGGACAGACAGGTTTGTTTGTATGTGCAGGAGATGCTGCTGCCTGCTTCTTGTTTGTACTGTCACTTGGGAGTGAGAGCAGGCATTCATATGGCACTGTAGCCGATGTCACGGGATACGTACGTGCCAGATGAGCTAGGGATTTGTGTGTCCCTTCATGCTTTGACCACCATTTGGAGGATGGGTTCTGGTTGATAACAGTCCAAAGCAGGGCGGACCAACGGATGTTCATTTTCGTCATCTTAGTCAGATGCCACCAGCAGAAGGTTGATTTTCTTTTCTGGTGGTTCGGGTTCTGTAGTTTCCAAATCTGAGAGTATGTCTACACTACGGGATTATTTCGGTTTTACAAAACAGATTGTATAAAGTCAAGTGCACGCGGCCACACTAAACACATTAATTCGGCGGTGTTCATCCATGTACTGAGGCTAGCGTCAATTTCTGGAGCGTTGCACTGTGGGTAACTATCCTGTAGCTATCCCATAGTTCCCTCAGTCTCCCCCACCCATTGGAATTCTGGGTTGAGATCCCAGTGCAAAAACAATGTTGCGGGTGATTTGGGTAAATGTCGTCACTCAATCTTTCCTCCGTGAAAGCAACGGCAGACAATCATTTCGCGCCCTTTTCCCTTGGATTGCCCTGGCAGACGCCATAGCATGGCAACCATGGAGCCCATTTTACCTTTTCACTTCACCGTATGTGTACGGGATGCTGCTGATAGACGTGGCACTGCAGTGCTACACAGCAACATTCGTTTGCCTTTGCAAGGTAGCAGAGACAGTTACCATCCCTATTGCACTGTCTGCCATTGTAAATTGGCGATGAGATGACGGTTATCAGTCGTTTTGTACTGTCTGCTGCTGTCATGGGTGCTCCTGGCTGGCCTCGCTGAGGTCGGCCGGGCGTGCATGGACAAAAATGGGAATGACTCCCCGGGTCATTCCCTTCTTTATGTTTTGTCTAAAAATAGAGTCATCTCCTGCTAGATATGGGGCAAGTGTACTACAGACCAGAGGACAGCTGCTCCGTGTTAGAGCCAGACAAGATCCCGCAGAAATGATGAGCTGCATGCCATTCTAGGGGTGCCCCTGCACAACCCACCCATTGCTTCCCTCTCCCCACAATCCTCCTGGCTTACCGTGGCGTGTCCCCCATGTGTGATGATAGTAATAAAGAATGCAGGAATAAGAACATGGACTTTTTAGTGAGATAAATAGGGGGAGGTAGCCCTCCAGCTGCTATGATAGTCCAGGCAGGACATTAAAGGGTTGGAGGGGGGAGAGGAGCCCAGCTTACCGCTGCGTATGATAGTCCAGGCATTACAGAATCTTTTCTTACGACATTAAAGTGGGGGGCTGATAGAGCTGAGCCTCCAGTTGCTATGATGAGGACGGTTACCAGCTATTTCTATACCATCTGCTGGAAATGACCGGGAATCATTCCCATTTTTACCCAGGCGCCCTGCCGACCTCACCGAGGCCAGCCAGGAGCACTCACGCGGCTGAATGACGATGGAATAGCAGTCATATTGTCACGCCCACCGGGAAGGGGAGCTGGTGTTCAGTGCTGCAGCACCCTGTCTACCAGCAGCATGCAATAGACATAGGGTGACAATTGAAAAAGGCAAGAAACATTTTTTTCCCTTTTTCTTTCGGGGGGGGGGCAGCAGAGGTTTAAATTGACGACATATACCCTGAAACACGCCGGGAAAATGTTTTTGACCTTAAGGCATTGGGAGCTCAGCCAAGAATGCCAGTGCTTCTCGGAGATTGCCGGGACGTGGGATAGCTGGAGTCCTCATACCCCCTCCCTTCATGAGTGTCCATTTGATTCTTTGGCTTTCCATTACGCTTGTCACACAGCACTGTGCTGTGGACTCTGTATCATAGCCTGAAGATTTTTTCAAATCGCTTTGTCATTTGTCTCTCTGTAACGGAGCTCTGATAGAACAGATTTGTCTCCCCATACAGCGATCAATCCAGTATCTCCCATACAGTCCATGCTGGAGCTCATTTTGGATTTGGGACTGCATCGCCACCTGTACTGATCAGAGCCAAACCACGCTGGGCAAACAGGAAATGAAATACAAAGGTTCGTGGGGCTTTTCCTGTCTACCTGGCCAGTGCATCCGAGTTCAGTTCGCTTTCCAGAGTGGTCACAGTGGTGCACTGTGGGATACCTCCCGGTGGCCAATACTGTCAATTTGCGGCCACACTTACCCTAATCCGACATGGCAATACCGATTTCAGCGCTACGCCCCTCGTCGGGGAGGAGTACAGAAATCGGTTTAAAGAGCCCTTTATAGCAATATAAAGGGCTTCGTTGTGTGGACGGGTGCAGGGTTAAATCTGTTTAACACTGCTAAATTCGGTTTAAACACGTAATGTAGACCAGGCCAGAGTGTTGCTCTTTTAAGGCTTCTGAAAAAATGCTCCACAACTCCTCCCTCTAAGATTTTGGAAGGTATGTCAGATTCTTAAAAAGTGCTGTAGCTATCTTTAGAAATCTCACATTGGTACCTTCTTTGTGTTTTGTCAAATCTGCAGTGATTTAAGTGTTCTTAAAACGAACGTATACTGGGTCATCATCTGAGATTGCTATAACGTGAAATGTATGGCAGAATGTGGGTAAAATAGCAGGAGACATACAATTTTCCCCTAGGGAGTTCAGTCACAAATTTATTAATGCATTTTTTTTTTTTTTTGATGAGTGTCATCAACATTGAAATATGTCCTCTGGAATGTTGACTGAAGCATGAAGGGGCATACAAATGTTTTCGCATATCTGGTGCATAGGTGCCTTGCGATGCCGGCTACAAGGGTGCCCTGTGAATGCCTGTTCTCACTTTCAGGTGATATTGTGATCAAGAAGCGGGCAGCATTGTCTCCCATAAATGTAGACAAGCTTATTTCTTTGAGTGATTGCCTGAACGACAGGTAGGACTGTGTGGACTTGTAGGATCTTATAGTTTTGCACTGTGTTGTTTTTGAGCGTTGTTATGTAATAAAAAAAATCTACATTTGTAAGTTGCACTTTCACGATGGAGAGATTGCACTGCAGTACTTGTATGAAGTGAGTCGAAAAATACTATTTCTTTTGTTCATCATTTTTATAGTTCAAATATTTGTAATTAATAATAATAGGGAGTGAGTGCTGTGCACTTTGTATTCTGTGTTGTTTGAAGTTAATATATTCGAAAATGTGGAAAACAGTCCAAAATATTTAATAAATTTCAATTGATATTCCATTTTTTAACAGTGTGATTAAAACTGCGATGAATTGCAATTGATGATTTTGATCGCGATTAAACTGTGATTTATCGACAGACCTAAAAGAACCTTTTGATGTTGAAAGGGCAGAGTACTGGGGTGCCGTGGTGGCTACACTATCGGGTTGTATTCCCAAGTTCAATTTTAATAGGAGCTTTAAACCTTTAGTTTGTAAAATCTCAGGAAATGGGCAAAAACAAAACTTAGAATATAAATTTTGAGCATTATTCAAATTTTTCATGGTAGTATGATGGAAAATGAATTGATACAAAGAGAAGAAGGGTTTAAAAATCACCTGTTGGCAGTAGTTTTCATTGGATTCTTTTTTCTTCATGCCCTTCTGCAAGAAATCTAAAACATGCTGGGACCAGTCCTCTATCGATGGTGGTGTTCCTCTTGCTGTTTTCTAGAATATCTATTAGACTGTAAGCTCTGTGAGGCTGGAACAGCCTTTTTGTTTTATGTTTATACAGCTCCTAATACAATTGCATACTTGGAGCTTCAGGCATGGACTAGGCACTATCGTAATACAAATAAGTCTTTGTCTATAGAGTATTTTATAACATTTCAGCCATAATGAAAATATGTGCACCATCCCTCACTTTCAGGGACAAAACATATTGGGCAGTCTCATTATGTAGTGCTAAAACCTTGGGGAAAATTGAAATTCCAGTGCAATTCACTACATTTATTATTGCCTGAGGCCATAAACCTCAATCTAGAAAACAGGGAAGAGCTGCTGGACACGCCCTTCACTCTCAGTTGTTTTATAAATTAGCAGAGAACTGATGCAATTCACTATTGGTCCAGAACCCAGTCCATAACATGACAAACCCCGATCTTATCCACTACATGATGTTATACTACAGAGTGATGACACCTGTTTTGGTTATCATATCTCCACCACTATAAATCACATTCCGCCCACAGGCAGGGGATGGTATGCAGGATTCCTCATCACCAGTATTCAGTTGTTGACTAGTAAATAGTTGTCACTGGGGAAGTGTGTCAAGTCCTACTACGGCTACACTGCTATTTATGTTCACACTAGCTCAGTGAGAGCTAGCATGAATATGAGTACATGATCAGGGAAAACACTTTGTCCTCCTCCCATTCTAGTGTAGACATAGCCTGTGAGAACTTTGATTTTGAAAGCCTTGTTCTTCAACACAACTTCAGAGACTCAAACTTTTGATTTGTTTCAGTACCCAGTGGTTGGCTAAGATGACAGCTGTGACATTTGCAGGTGTCCCACTGGGACATGCTTGAAAGTTGAGGGATATACTTCATACTGGCAGGGAAGGGGGTGCACAATAGGCAGAGTAGCTCTGCTAAATCCTAACTCAGGCCTTGGCTACTCTTGAGAATTACAGCGCTGGTGGTGGCTTTATAGCACTGTAACTCACTCCCCGTCCACACTAGCAAGGCACATACAGCGCTGTATCTCCTTGGCTACAGTGCTGTTTGTACTCCACCTCGACGAGAAGAATAAAGAGTATAGCGCTGCTACTGTAGCGCTGGGGTGCCAGTGTAAACAGGCAATAATCTTACTACACTGTAACTGACCTCCAGAACCTTCCCATAATCCTTTTAAGTAAAGATTACTCTCTTTGTTTTGTTGTGAACTCTGGGCTCCGGGACCTGCTTATCAAAAAAACAAACACAGCTCCTGTTTGCTGTGAACCAGCAGAGGCAGGGAGCTCCCTTTGGAACGCCCACAGCTAGTGTTTGCTTGAAGAGAGCAGGAAGGAAGGGGCTTGAGGAGAGAAGCAGCACGGGGGTGTGGGGGGGTCTGTTCTGGAGCAGCTGCTTATCTGGTCTGTGAAGAGAGAAACAAACAATTGGCATTTGCTTTCAGTGAGTGAGAGAAAGAGGGGTGGGGGAGGGGGTCGGAACTTGTAAGGCAGGGTGCTGTCACAGTGTCGGCTCCAAAAATCCACTCTCTCTCTTCCCCACGCTCCTTGTCACTCTCCACCCGCCCCCTTTTGAAAAGCATGTTGCAGCCACTTGAATGCTGGGATAGCTGCCCGTAATGCACCACTCCCAATGCTGCTGCAAATGTGGCCACAACAGTGCGCTGGTAGCTGTTGGTCTGGCCAGACTGCAGCGCTTTCCCTACTCAGCTGTACGAAGACAGGTTTAACTCCTAGCGCTATACAGCTGCAAGTGTAGCCATACCCTTAGTGCCTTAGCTACAAGACCATCCTTCTCTTTATCTTAAACTTAATGTAAGGAGTGTGAAGAGCATTGACATCTTTAGTTGAAAGTGCATAGCTAGATCTAACATTTTTGAGTGGCTTGCAAAACAGTTTTTCAGGTTTCCCTGCCCTTGGAAATGTGACCATCTCCTCTGTCTAGTGTGGTGACTCCACTCTACGTAGGGCCAACAATAGGATTTAGGGGAAGGTCAGTGAGACAATTTACTGTAATTGCTACAAAGATACAGTACTTAACTGATTAGCTCTTTGTGATCTCCTCTTTTATCATCCTTCCCCTGTCCTTGTGCAGGAGAAATGTAACCCAACTGTGTCTTATGATGGTCCATGCACAGTGTTGCAGTTGAGGGCAACTGTGACTGTGTTGCCCATCATGGGCCAGCAAGGGCACCTCCTCTCAGGCTTCCAGCTCCCCAGCCTCATCACCTCTCTTGGATGGAGACATACATCTCTCTCCCTCCTAACTGGGATATTTCCAGGCGGCACAGTTCCCTGCCTACTCTGTGAATCCCTCAGTAATAAAGCAGGCCTTCAAACCCCCTCAAAGGGTTTTCTGTGGTCACAGGTTCATAACAGCTGTTAGCTCAGAACAAGCACCTCCATGAATCTGAGAATCCCTCTTTTATCCATGTTGGGTCTACGATCTGTTCTTAGGTAACTGGTGATCAGCAGATAAAAGGTCCTATCCTCTGGGTGAAATTTTAGAAGGTCAAGTCTGGAAGTGGGAAATATGCATTCCCTTCCACAGGTATCTCCTAGGAAATCCATTTAACTTTAAAAGCTTTTTTTTTTACTGCTAACTATAAAAATAAAAATAATTTTTTAACGTAAAGGGTACTTTAAAAGACCTTTAAAATGGTTTCTGTGCCCCTTTTATTTCTTTCTGATGTATAAGGAAGGATTTGAAGCTTTTTGGGGGAGGGGGGCTGTTTGTTTTCTGTAGTAGTTTAAATATATTCACCTACATTTGGGTTATTTCTAATTATGCACTGTATGTATCTTATGACTTTTAAGACAAACTTTGTATTTGTGAATAATCTAAGCACTACACACAGATGTACACATATTCTTTTCTTAGCTTGTGTATTATGTAATTTTTTAACGTTAGCTTTAATAAAATTTTAAAATCTGTTAAAGTTAGGAATCTCGTCTGTCTTCCCTGGTTTTGCTGAAGAAGATTCTTTGGGGTCTCAGAAGTGTACTGTAGCTTGGACGCATTAATTGATAAAGCCAGGATGTTCACTTTTGAACACCAAGGGTATGTCTTCACTAGCAATGTTAAAGCGCTGCCGTGCTCTCCCAGCGCTGTACACCCTCCCCCCTTCCCCCACACACGAGGGGAGTATCTACCAGCGATGGTGCACTGTCCACACTGCCACTTTACAATGCTGGAACTTGCAGTGCTCAGTGGGGTGTTTTTTTTTTTTTTCACACCCCGAGCGAGAAAAGTGGCAGTGTAGACAAGGCCTAAGGGGAGAATTGGTTAATTAGTAGTTAAATAGACACTAGAATTAAATAGGTGTTAACAAATACAAACAAACAACTTTTAAAAGTCTGACTTAATATTTACCCCTGTCAACAGATTATTGGTGTAATGTCTCACTACTTTATCAGTCATTGGAGTCCTTTAGGGAGACAAGATATATGAATTTCCAGTGTTCCAAACAAATAATCTCCCCATCCCTAACCAAGAGCTTTAGCCTACACTTTTTTCAGGTCTTCATACATCATAAAGAAGCAGGGGAAGTCTGTTTCTCCATCTACGTGGGTCATTTTGAAACAACAGGAAAAACAAAACTGTAGTAAATACTTAAGATCTGCACTGTTGATAAAATGTTGTATCTAAGTAATACAGCACTTATGAAATGTATAGCAAGCCTCTCCTGAAACTTCTTAACATCTACGATGAAGGAATTAAAATCAGGACAGAGAAGGAACACTTATATAACCAGGTCTATTTGACCTTTCCTCTGAATATTTTCTGTAAAAGAAAAAAATATACATATATATATATAGTCCCCATTACTGCTTATAACAAACACTATCAACTTGCATATTTTTTGTCTTCATTTGAGATGAATAAGTCTCTGATGCATCCATTTTTTTAAATTATTTTTTATTTTGGTTCTACGGGCTATAATTTCTTAAGTAAGAAGCTTGGTACACAAGGTAATGTGTTGCAAATAGATGTTAGTCTAGATGTTACTGATTTCTTCTAAATCCTGTTAACATAAGAATGGCCATACTGTGTCAGACCAAAAGTCCATCCAGCCCAGTATCCTGTCTACTGACAGTGGCCAATGCCAGGTGCCCCAGAGGGAGTGAACCTAACAAGTAAAGATCAAGTGAACGCTCTCCTGCCATCCATCTCCATCCTCTGAGAAACAGAGACTAGAGACATCATTAATAGCCATTTATGGACTTAACCTCCATGAATTTATCTAGTTCTCTTTTAAACCCTGTTATAGTCCTAACCTTTACAACCTCCCCAGGCAAAGTTAACAGTGCGCTGTATGAAGAAGAACTTCCTTTTATTTGTTTTAAACCTGCTGCCCATTAATTTCATTTGATGGCCCCTAGTTCTTATATTATGGGAACAAGTAAATAATTTTTCCTTATTCACTTTCTCCACACCACTCATGATTTTATATAGGCCACTGTATTCCTCCCTTAGTCTCTTCTTTTTCCAGGCTGAAAAATCCTAGCCTCTTTATCTCTCTTCATATGGGACTCGTTCCAACCCCTAATCATTTTAGTTCCCTCTCTGACCTTTTCTAATGCCAGTATATCTTTTTTGAGAACGAGAGAGACCACATCTGTAGGCAGTATTCAAGATTGGGGCATCCCATGGAGTTATATAAGGGGCAAAAGATATTCTCATCTTATTCTCCTGTCCCTTTTTAATGATTCCTGACATGTTGTTTGCTTTGTTGACTGCTGCTGGACATCTTCAGAGAACTGTCCATGATGACTCCAAGATTTCTTTCTGATTAGCTGCAGATAAATAGCCCCCATCATATTGTGTGATATATAGTTGAGGTTATTTTTCCAATGTGCATTACTTTACATTTATCACCTTAAATTCATTTGCTGTTTTGTTGCCAGTCACTTAGTTTTGTGAGATCTTTTTGAAGTTCATCACAGTCTGCTTGGTCTTAACTATCTGAGCAGTTTAGTATCATCTCCAACTTTGCCCACCTCATCCTCTTCTCCAGATCATTTATGAATAAGTTGAATAGGATCGGTCCTAGGATGACCCTAGTTACCCCTCTCCCTTCGGGAAATTTACATTTATTCTTAACCTTTCTGTGCTTTTATTTAACAGTTCTCAATCCATGAAAGGATCTTTCCTCTTATCCCGATGACAACTTAATTTACAGAAGAGCCTCAGTGAGGACCTTGTCAAAGGCTTTCTGGAAATCTAAGTCACTATGTCCACTGATCCCCTGTCCAAGTTTTGTTTGACCCTTCAAAAACTCTATAGATTAGTAAGACATGATTCCCTTTACAATAAACCATGTTGCTTTGCCGCAGCAAATTTATGGTCGTCTAAGTGTCGAACACTGATTATTTACTTAGTGTTTGAACTTAATTGCTGTTTGACGTTAGATTCAGTCTGTAGGCCAGGATCACTCGCTAGAGCCTTTTTAAACTTGGCATATATTAGTATCCTTTCATGTCACTGGGTACAAGAGCTGATTTAAGGACATTCCAAACCATAGTAGATACTCCCGGCAATTTCACATTTGAGTTCTTTCAGAACACTTGGTTGAAATGCCATCTGGTCCCGGTGACTTGTTACTGTTAAGTTTATCAATTAATTCCAAAACCTCCTCTAGTGACACCTCAATCTGTGACAGTTCCTCAGATTTGTCATCTACAGTAGCCGGCTCAGGTTTGAGAATCTCCTTAACGTCCTCAGCCGTGAAGACTGAAGCAAAGAATTTGTTCAGTTTCTCCACAATGACTTTATCATCTTTAAGTGATCCTTTTGTATCTCAGTTGTCCAGGGGCCCCACTGATTGTTTAGCAGGCTTCCTGCTTCTGATGTACTTAACGTTTTGTTATTACTTTTCGAGTTTTTGGCTAGCTGTTCTTCAAACTCCTTTTTGGCTTTTCTTATTACATTTTTACACATAATTTGGCAGTGTTTCTGCTCCTTTCAATTTACCTCACTAGGATTTGACTTCCACTTTTTAAAAGATGTCTTTTTATCTCTCACTGCTTCTTTTACATGGTTGTTAAGCCACGGTGTCTCTTTTTTAGTTCTTTTACTGTGTTTTTTAATTTGGGGTATACATTTAAATTGGGCCTCTATTATGGTGTCTTTGAATAGTGTCCATGCAGCTTGCAGGGATTTCACTCTAGTCACTGTATCTTTTAATTTCTGATAACTAACCTCTTAATTTTTGCATTTTTCCCATTTCTGAAATTAAATGCCACAGTGTTGGTTTGTAGAGGTGTTCTTCCCACCACAGGAATGCTAAATAATATTATATTATGGTCACTATTTCCACACGATCCTGTTATAGTTACCTCTTGGACAAGATCCTGTGTTCTACTCAGGACTAAATTGAGAACTGCCTCTCCCTTTGTGGGTTCCTGTACCAGCTGCTCCAAGAAGGAGTCATTTAAAGTATCGAGAAATTTTGTCCCTGCATTTCGTCCTGAGGTGACTTGTTACCCAGTCGATATGGGGATAATTGAAATCCCTCACTACTACTGAGTTCTTTATTTTGATAGCTTCTCTAATCTCCCTTAGCATTTCATCGTCACTATCACTGTCCTGGTCAGATGGTCAATAATAGATCTCTACTGTTGTATTCTTATTAGGGCATGGAATTACTATCTATAGAGATTCTATGGAACATGTGGATTCCTTTAAGATTTTTTACTTCATTTGAGTCTACATTTTTTTTCACATATTGTGCCACTCCCTCCCTCCCCCTGCACAACCTGTTCTGTCCTTCCAGTTGATTTTGTACCCCAGAATGATTGATTGTGTCCCATTGATTGTCCCCCTCCACCAAGTTTCTGTGGTGCCTATTATATCAATATCCTCCTTTAACACGAGACACTCTAGTTAACCCATCTTATTATTTAAACTGTTGAGCTTGATTTAGCTACCAAGTGTAACTTTTTTCAATCCTAATAGAATGCATCTAAATAATTTTATTTCATTTACAATCCAGGAAATAGCGGGAAAATCTGTAGCTGTAAAACTAATCAGTCACAGTAGACTTCGTGATTTAGTGGTCTCCATATATTAATAATGGATATTTCTTTTAGGGGGTGATGTAGGGGTAGTGTCAGACCGCAGATCTCTGTTAACTTAATTGTTGTAACATATGGTTTAAGAGTTAAAGATCTTAGAAAATGGGTCTGTTTGTAGTATAGGGCTTGCTCATGATTTTGATAGAGACTGGGACCAAGCAAGTGAATGCTTGGCTCTCAGATCTCTTATCTTGTGTTCCTAATGTTAATGAGATTCAATACTAGTTTTGGATATCTGTTGTGGATCATCATAAACATTGTTTTATGAACTTAGTTAATATTGTTTCACAGTGAGTGACAACTTTCTGTCCCCACATTCTGGCTGATACAGTGCTATCTGCTTGTGAGATGACTGAGTTGTATATATTTTTGAAGATTGTATTCTCTACTCTTTTAAACACTGCTTTTGTGTTGCTCTACTTGGGTATTATAGTCAGTGTCATTTGTAGCATCTAGAAACTATCTTAAGAAGAAATAGCAAAATGATCGAATGGGTCTTATTCTCCCCTGAATTGTATTAATTTTTACCTAGACTTTTTTTAAATACAGTTCATAGGTTTGCTTAATGAATTGCATTAGGACATTAGGTTTTCTAATCTCTTCTTAGCTGCTTCATTCATATATCTAATTCCGTTCTCCAGTTTGTTCTCCAGTTTCAACCTAAGTGTGCCTCAGTTTCAGTATCTTTTTTAAATAGTGACAGCATAGTACAGTCCAGATAAATAGCAAAAAGTACATCTGCAGATTACAAATAGTTCAAATTTTTGATCGTACATCTAGCTTTTCATAAATACGAACTGCAGTGTCTTCTGTCACACAAATTAGGTACCAAGTCTGTAATCCTATATCTGATTCCCTTACATGGGAGAGATTTATTCGCAATTTAATATTAATTCAGATAATAAGTCTCATGTCTTTTAATGAATCTCCCATCTGTTTACTATGTCAAGGGCTGTGCCAAAATTCAAGTAGCCTTTCCACCACAATTTATTTCATTTCATTTATCCATCCTGTTTAGAATCGGTCAGGTTGCTTGGCATGACATATGTATCACAAGCCAATGCTAGCTGTTTTATGGTGTTCTCTCGTTTCACACTGTCATAAACAGATAGTTAAGTGTTAATGCCTCTTTTACCTGTGAAGGGTTAAGAAGCTCAGTAAACCTGGCTGACACCTGACTAGAGGACCAATAAGGGGACAAAATACTTTCAAATCTTGGTGGAGGGAAGTTTTTTGTTTGTGCTCTTTGTTTTTGGGTGTTGTTCGCTCTTGGGACTAAGAGGGACCAGACGTCAATCCAGGCTCTCAGTGAGCTCCAGATCCAATTCCCCTTGGATCTTAAAACAAGGAAAATCAATCAGGTTCTTAAAAAAAAAGCTTTTAATTAAGAAAGAAGGTAAAATCATCTCTGTAAAATCAGGAACTGGAAAATACTTACGGTAATCAGATTCATAGACCCCAGAGGAACCCTCTAGCCTTAGGTTCAAGGATACAGCAAACAGAGGTAAAATCCTCTCAGCAAAAAGGAACATTACTACAAGTTGAGAAAACAAAATTAAGAACTAACACACCTTGCTACTGTTACTTACAAGTTTGAAACATAGAGACTGATTCAGAAAGATTTGGAAGGTCTTCCCATCATGTTTCTATGTCAAGGGCTGTTGCCAAAATTCAGTAGCCTTTCCACCATTTATTTCATTTCATTTATCCTCCTTTTTAGAATCTGGTCGGTTGTTGGCATGACATATGTATCACAAGCCAATGCTAGCTGTTTTATGGTGTTCTCTCTTTGTTTCGACACTTCATAAACAGATAGTTAAGTGTTAATGCTTTTTACTGTGAAGGTTAAGAAGCTCAGTAAACTGGCTGACACCTGAGTATGGGACCATAAGGGGACAAATACTTTAAATCTTGGTGAGGGAGTTTTTTGTTTGTGCTCTTTGTTTTTGGTGGTTGTTCGCTTTGGGACTAAGAGGGATAGACGTCAATCCAGGCTCTCCAATCTTTCTGAATCAGTCTTTATGTTTCAAACTTGTAAGTAAAGCTAGGCAAGGTGTGTTAGTCTTAATTTTTGTTTTCTCAACTTGTATGTTCCTTTTTTGCGAGGATTTTACCTCTGTTTGCTGTATCCTTGAACCTAAGGCTAGAGGGGTTCCTGTGGGCTTCTATGAATCTGATTTACCTGTAAGTATTTCGCATTCCTGATTTTACAGAGATGATTTTACCTTTTTTCTTAATTAAAAGCTTTTTTTTTAAGAACCTGATTGTTTCTTTGTTATGATTGTTCTCTGTTTGATCCAAGGGGAATTGATCTGAGCTCACCAGGAATTGTTGGGGGAAAGGGCGGGGGTGGTGTATGTGTTAAAGTTCTCCTTGTGTTAGAGGGATCGGTGTTCACTAGGAACTTGGTGAAAAAGCCTCTCAAGGCTGCCCAGGGAGGGGAAGGTTTTAGGGGGCCAGAAAGTGTTCCAGACACTGAAATTTCTGGATAGTGGCAGTGTTACCAGATCTAAGCTAGTAATTAAGCTTAGAAGTGTCCATGCAGGTCCCCACGTCTGTGCCCTAAAGTTCAGAGTGGAGGAGGAACCTTGACACACACAGATTGCCTTGTTTTCAAAAATTTTACTTAAAATGAGAATTGAGCTCTTTGATTTTCTTTGGGGTCGATTAATCTATATTACCCTACATTATCTGCTCTATGAACAAAATTTGGTGGATCAACTTCCATTATTAAGAAAATAGAGGCATTGCATAGTTTAGGGGATTGCTAATTTGAAAATAGCAAATGGAGCCTTTCTCTAAATTACTGGTTTGGATCTTGCCTAGTGACAAAGTTTTATATTTGGCCTTTATAAACAAATTAGTGGTCAGAGTCCAGTTCCTAATGTATCTCCTCAGTAATGAGGAGTGAATAGGCAAAAGGACTGAACTAACTTATCTTTAGTCACTGTTTTGACTTATCAGTATGGCAGGATGGTGTAGAGAATCTTGCAATTCTGCAGTCTATGTTGCTTTTACTTTGTGGCTAAATAAAATAAAGTGGAGCTACATCCCTAGTGCCATCAGTTTAGACGGTTGGATCTTTATAAACTACTTTTGAGTAATCCATCTCAGTAGTCTTCCTTTCCAAGGGAAGAATTGTTGCTTCAGAAATAACTACCAATTTCTCTGGGAGATGTGCAAGCCTGATGGTGAAGAACGTGGTCTCATTCAGTAGGAAATCATTATTTAGCCATAAATGATATGTTCATTGGTGCTGAGATAGGGACAAAACTGTGAGCAAGTGTGAAGATTTTTTGTAATGATCTTGGAAATGGGGGAAGTAGGTTGCAGAACTTGAAGGAAAATACTTGTTTTGAGTCCATTTTTGTCATTGGTCTGAGATGACAAATTCTGTATGGGAGACTACTAGATTAATGTACCACTCTTCAGATTAAATTGCATGACTCCAGTTTGCACTAATTGCATGAAAATGTGAGAGGACCTAAAGTATTGTAGGAGGAGGCTTGCATCTTCTGTCTTTATAGTTCATGGATCCTTTTAACACATCTGATTACGCCTGGCTTTAACTAATATCCTCAATATGTCAAAACTATAGTTCCTTTTTACATATAAAACTTTATTGATCTTCACTGTTATAGCAACTTGCATTTCTTTTCATCCAAGGATCTGAAAGCACTTCACAAGGTGGATCTGAGTTTCATTTTACAGGTGGGAAAACTGTGGAAACCTTTAGTAACTTGTCCAAAGTTCAGTTATTGAAAGAACCTTAAGTTTTTATTCTGCCAGGTGTTCTCATTAGATGGTTTAAGGGCTTTGAAATACTTCATTTGTAGCCTTCAACAAATGGAAAGTGAAGATATCTGCTTCTTGAAGAAATGTTACTTAGTTCCCGATAGATGGTCTGCAGAGATTTTGTTTTTTCCATTAGCTGTCTTACTAGCTTTCTTGACTTATGTGATCAACTTGTATCTGTTATTTTTAAATCGGTAAAGACTCTTCCTAATTACTTATCAGCAAGTAAATTGGTAGCTGGGTGTTCTAAACTACAGCTTGACTAAGGCATTGTCTGTATTAGCACTTTTGTTGGCAAAACTGTCGGTCAGGGGCTGAAAAAATACCCTCCTGACTGATAGAAGTTTTGCTGACAAAAGCACCGATGTGAACAGTACTTTCAGCAGGAAAGCTCTCTCCCACATACATAGCTACCACCGGTCCTTCAGAGTGGTTTAATTATACCAGCGGGAGAGCTCTTACAGTGTAGTGTTGTGTAGACATGACCTAAATATGGCTTCAGTTAATGGAAAAAATCCAATTTACTGATTGCAGAGTTGCAGTTATTCCTAAGGTTACAAAATGATACTTCTGGTATCTAATTGTGTTCCTTATTTTGTATTCCTTAAACACTTTTTGGTACTATGTGGCAGTTGTAGTAGTTATATCACAATGGGAAATCATTTAAATTGAATATAGGCTTTGTCTACCCATGAAAGTAAATCCAGAATAAATTAAGTATTCCTGGTTAACACCTTTGTGTGGATGTACTTATTACAGAATAAATAAGAATAAGAGCATCCACACATGGAATTAATCAGGAATAGCTATTCCAAGAATGACTCCCTTTGCAGCCAAGGCTTTAACTTGGGCAGCTTTCAGATTAGGGTCTTGTGTTTTTCCATGAGATTCTTGCATAGTGAAATATTCATTTTAATGTCCATGTATACTAATGAGAAGTTTAACATATGAAGGATACAATTTTCAAAACTGATTTCTCCCTCCTGGTTAGGGTCCATCAATTTTGCTTTCCAGATCCAAAGCTGAGGATGGGGGATTTTACCCATATGGGTTCTCTTCTGTTGAAGGGCATGGCAGTATTCTCTTCTTTCCTTTCTCTGCTTGCTAGGAGCCTATGGAAAAACTAATGTAATAAGAAAAGCCAAAAAGGATTTTGAAGAACAGCTAGCCAAAAACTCAAAAGGTAATAACAAAATGTTTTTTAAGTACATCAGAAGCAGGAAGCCTGCTAAACAACCAGTGGGACCCCTGGACAATCGAGATACAAAAGGAGCACTTAAAGAAAATAGTCATTGCGGAGAAACTAAATGAATTCTTTGCTCTATGGCTGAGGATGTTAGGACGATTCTCAAACCTGAGCTGTCCTTTGTAGGTGATAAATCTGAGGAATTGTCACACATTAAAGTGTCACAAGAGGAGGTTTTGGAATTAATAAACTTAACTGTAACAAGTCACCGGGACCAGATGGCATTCACTCAAGAGTTGCCTATGGTTTGTAACCTGTCCTTTAAATCAGCTTCAGTACCCAGTGATTGGAACATAGCTAATGTAATACCAATATTTAAAAAGGACTCTAGAGGTGATCCTGGTAATTACAGACCAGTAAGTCTAACGTCAATACCGGACAAATTAGTTGAAACAATCGTAAAGACTAAAATTGTCAGACACATAGAAGAAAATAAATTGTTGAGCAAAAGTCAACATGGTCCCTCACCAAAGGCTCTTCTGTAAATTTAAGTTATCCTGGCATATTTGAAGGGTCAACAAACATGTGGACAAGGGGGATCCAGTGGACATAGTGTACTTAGATTTCCAGAAAGCCTTTGACAAGGTCCCTCACCAAAGGCTCTTACATAAATTAAGTTGTCATGGGATAAGAGGGAAGATCCTTTCATGGATTGAGAACTGGTTAAAAGACAGGGAACAAAGGGTAGGAATAAATGGTAAATTTTCAGAATGGAGAGGGGTAACTAGTGGTGTTCCCCAAGGGTCAGTCCTAGGACCAATCCTATTCAACTTATTCATAAATGATCTGGAGAAAAGGGTAAACAGTGAGGTGGCAAAGTTTGCAGATGATACTGAACTGCTCCAGATAGTTAATACCAAAGCAGACTGTGAAGAATTTCAACAAGATCTCACAAAACCAAGTGATTGGGCAACAAAATGGCAAATGAAATTTAATGTGGATAAATGTAAAGAAACGCACATTTGAAAAAATAACCCCAACTATACATACAATACATTGGGGGCTAATTTAGTTACAACTAATCAGGAAAGAGATCTTGGAGTCATCGTGGGTAGTTCTCTGAACATGTCCACGTAGCGTGCAGTGGCAGTCATAAAAGCAAACAGGATGTTAGGAATCATTCAAAAAGGAATATAGAATAAGAGAGAGAGTATCTTATTGCCCTTATATAAGTCTATGGTATGCCCACATCTTGAATACTGCATACAGATGTGGTCTCCTCATCTCAAAAAAGCTATACTCGTATTAGAAAAGGTTCAGAGAAGGGCAACTAAAATGATTAGGGGTTTGGAACAGGTCCCATATGAGGAGAGTTAAAGAGGCTAGGACTTTTCAGCTTGGAAAGAGGAGACTAAGGGGGGGTATGATAGAGGTATATAAAATCATGAGTGGTGTGGAGAAAGTGAATAAGGAAAAATTATTTACTTGTTCCCATAATATAAGAACTAGGGTTCATCAAATGAAATTAATGGGCAGCAAGTTTAAAAGAAATAAAAGGAAGTTCTTTTTCACACAGCGCACAGTCAACTTGTGGAATTCCTTGCCTGAGGAGGTTGTAAAGGCCAGGACTATAACAGGGTTTAAAAGAGAACCTCCATGAATTTGTCCAGTTAAGTCCATTAATGGCTGTTAGCCAGTATGAGTAAGGAATGGTGTCCCTAGCCTCTGTTTGTCAGAGAGTGGTGATGGATGGCAGGAGAGAGTTCACTTGATCATTACCTGTTAGGTTCACTCCCTCTGGGGCACCTGGCATTGGCCACTGTCGGTAGACAAATACTGGGCTAGATGGACCTCTGGTCTGACCCAGTATGACTGTTCTCATGTAAAGACTTTGTCAAAATATTTTTTGTTCTATTTTGGTTATTCAAATCCTTTTTTTCTTGAAGATGTCAGTGGGCAGGGCTACTCAGGGAGACCAGAACTTTAAAAAGCCTTCTTCTAAACGACCAGAGGAGCTAGTGACCAGGAGCAGCTAATAGGAGTTTTGCAAGGTAGTTTACAGGGGGAGTGTGAGCAGGGGCTAGAACTCAACATTCTTTAAATTGTAAAAGCCAAAAACACCCCCTTGATATAACAAAAACAAAGGATACCAACTGTAGGAGTAAAAAGTGAGTGCAGGCAGAAGTCCAGCAAGAGAGTGGGGGCTACCCAGTTTATTGCACCCAACGCAGCGTGTATGATTACCTGCCCTATGGGCAGGTGGCATATGTATGCATTCGGTGAAAGGAGCTCCTGGTCCTCAGAGACCGTGTACAGGCTTTGGAGACCAGAGTGGTTGAACTGGAGGAGCTAAGGGAGGCAGAGAAGTATGTTGATGAGGCTTTCCGGGACGCAGTAGAACGGTCCCACTCCAGGTCTGACAGCCTCTGTGATGTTGAGGAGGATGAAAGTCAGAGGGAAGGAGAGCATCTAACTGGAGCAGAGGGAAACAATCTCATAGTCGGGACCCTCCTTCCAGATGATGATGTGGTATCCTCTTGCACTGAGGATACCTGTCCGGGGGAGGGAACTCCAGCTATTAGAAAGGGACAGGTATTAGTAATGTGCGATTTGATCATTAGAAACATAGATAGCTGGGTTTGTGAGTACCGGGAGAACAGCATGGTAACTTGCCTGCGTGGTTGCGGATCTCTTGAGACATCTAGGTAGACTTACATGTAGTGCTGGGGGGGAGCCAGTGGCTGTGGTACGTGTAGGTACCAACGACATAGGGAAGGATAGGAAAGAGGTCCTGAAGGCCAAATTTAGGCTGCTAGATTGAAGTCCAGTACTTCCGTGATAGCATTTTTGGAGATGTTTCTAGTTCCATGTGCAGGGCCAGCTAGACAGGCAGAACTGCAGAGTCTCCAGTGCATGGATGAGATAATGGTGTAGGGTGGAGGGGTTTAGATTTATTAGGAACTGGGGAAACTTTTGGGAAAGGAGGAGTCTATACAGGAAGGATGGGCTCCATATAAACCAAAATGGAACCGAATTGCTGGCAGTTAACATTAAGAAGGTCATAGAACAGTTTAAAAACTGATGGGCTGGGGGAAAGCCAACAGGTGCAGAGGAGCACGTGGTTCAGACATCCCTTAGGGGAGGATCTATTAATAGAGAATCTTTATGTCCTACAGAGGACGAGAGGATGGAAAATGATAAAATACAGGCAGAGTCTGATCAGAAACAGTCAAATAAAAGAATCCCATTCAGTTACATCATGTAATGGCAGACAGCTAAAAGGAGACAAGTTTTTAAAGTGCTGATATACCAATGCTAGAAGTCTAAATAATAAAATGGAAGAACTAGTGTGCCTCGTATTAGATGAGGATATTGGTATAATAGGCATCACAAACACTTGGTGAAATGAGGATAATCAATGGGATACAGTAATACAAGGGTACAAAATATATCTGAAGGACAGAACATGTCATACTGGTGGGGGAGTGGCATTATACGTGAAAGAAAGCGTAGAATCAAATGAAGTAAAAATCATAAATGAATCCAACTGTACCATAGAATCTCTATGGATAGAAATTCCATGGTCTAATAAGAAGAATATAGCGGTAGGGACATATTACCAACCACCTGATCAGGATAGTGATAGTGACTGTGGAATGCACAGGGAGATTAGAGAGGCTATTAAAATAAAAAACTCAATAATAATAATGGGGGATTTCAATTATCCCCATATTTGAGTGGGTACATGTCACCTCAGGACAGGATGCAAAGATAAAGTTTCTTGACGTCTTAAATGACTGCTTCTTGGAGCAATTGGTCCTGGAACCCACCAGAGAAGAGGCAATTCTTGATCTAGTCCTAAATGGAGCAGAGGATCTGGTCCAAGAGGTGAATATAACTGGACCGTTTGGTAATAGTGACCATAATATAATTAAATTTAATATCCCTGTGGCAGGAAAAACACCACAGCAGCCCAACACTGTAGCATTTAATTTCAGAAAGGGGAACTACACAAAAATGAGCAGATTACTTAAACAGAAATTAAAGGATATAGTGCCAAAATTGAAATGTCTGCAAGCTGCGTGGAAACTTTTTAAAGACACTATAATGGAGAGTCAATTTTAAAAGTGTACTCCAAATTAAAAAACATAGTAAGAGAAGGAAAAAAAGAGCCACTATAGCTAAACAACAAAGTGAACGAAGCAGTGAGAGGCAAAAAGGCATCCTTTAAAAAGTTGAGGTTAAATCCTAGTGAGGAAAATGGAAACATGGCAAATGAAGTGTAAAAATATAATTAGGAAGGCCAAAAAAGAATTTGAGGAACAGTTAGCCAAAGACTCAAAAAGTAATATCAATAAATTTTTTTAAGTACATCAGAAGCAGGAAGCCTAAACAATCAGTGGGGCCACTGGACGATCAGGGTGCTAAAGGAGCGCTCAAAGACGATAAGGCCATTGCAGAGAAACTGAATGAATTCTTTGCATCGATCTTCATGGCCGAGATGTGAGGGAGATTCCCAACCCTGAGCCGTTCTTTTTAGGTGACAGATCTGAGGAACTGTCCCACATTGAGGTATCATTAGAGGAGGTTGTGACGGGTTGGATCACTTGGGAGCTGCCATCCGATGTGCAAAGACTACTTCTTCCCCTGCCTTCCCTGCCAGCTCGGGGCCCCAGCACCCTGTTTTGCTGAGCCAGAGACTCTCGTCTGCTCCTACAAAGACCCAGGGACTGAATTACTTGCCCCAAAGCTGCAGGTTTACCTGAAAGCAGCTAACAGAAGTGTTCCTGTCTTTAACACTCAGATGCCCAACTTCCAATGGGGTCTAAACCCAAATAAATCCATTTTACCCTGCATAAGGCTTATGCAAGGTAAACTCATAAATTGTTTGCTCTCTATAACAGTGATAGAGAGAGATGCACAGTTGTTTGCTCCCCCAGGTATTAATTAATAATAAGTAAAAAGTGATTTTATTAGATACAGAAAGTAGAATTTAAGTGGTCCCAAATAGTAACAGACAGAACAAAGTAAGTCACCAAGCAAAATAAAATAAAATGCACAAATCTATGTCTAATCAAACTGAATACAGATAATCTCACTGTCAGAGATGCCTCAGTAAGTTTCCCTGCCCCACCCCCAACACTGGACACCTTCCAGGCCTGGGCACAGTTCTTTCCCCTGCTACAGCTCTTGTTCCAGCTCAGGTGGTAGCTAGGAGATTCTTCATGATGGCTCCTCTCCCTCTTTATATATCTTTTGCATAAGGCGGGAATCCTTTGTCCCTCTCTGGGTTCCCATCCCTCCCTCTCAATGGAAAGACACCAGGTTAAAGATGGATTCCAGTCCAGGTGGCATGATCACATGTCACTGCAAGACTTCATTGCCCATTTGCCAGCACACAGGTATACAGGAAGATTTACAGGTAAAACACAGCCATCTGCAGACAATGGTCCTGATTAATGGGAGTCATCAAGATTCCAAACCACCATTAATGGCCCACACTTCACATAATTACAGTAGGCCCTCAGAGCTATATTTCTAGTTTCAGATACAAGAGTTGTACATTTATACAAACAGGATGATCACACTCAGTAGATTATAAGCTTTCTAATGATACCTTACAAGAGACCTCTTGTATGAAGCATATTCCAGTTACATTATATTCACTCATTAGCATATTTTTATAAAATTATATAGACTGCAGTGTCACACCCTACTTCTGAACTTACTGCCAGAGACTTGGACACTGACCTTGGAGGAGGCAGTATACCTAAAATTCGTTTTTGGGCTCCCCTCTGGGGCAGACTTGCCTGTGTCCCCCAAAAGGGAAAAATACCCTGATCGAGCTGTAGGCTCACAGCTACCAGCTATGACAGACCTTTCACTGGCCAGCAAACCACTCCCCTCCCCTCCCCTCCTTTACTCAGGTTGGGTTTGCTTCCAGCTAGAGTCCTTGGTGTTCCCACTGCAGCAGTCACCAGGACCCCGACTTCCAGCTCCGGGATACATGTCTCTGTGCACCTCTTCCACGCCATTACAACCGGTTCATGCTTCTGGGTCTTAATTGCTTTGTCTTTTAAGTCTAGGGTTTGCTGGTGGGCAGCCTTTTCCTGCACAAATTGCACATCAATTTCCATTTGTCTTTCCTTGAGACCATCACTCGATGAGCTGGGATATCACAGAGAACCCCCTCCTGCCAGAACAGGCACCCTTCCACTCCTGTCTTGCTAAGTTAAACACTCCAGTCAGCTTCAGCACAGACAGGTTGGGCCACACCTGTCTGCAGTTCACTGAAACTGAGATGCACTCAGCTCAGGGGCTTCTTTAGCCTGGTCTACACTGAGGGTGGTGGTGGGTGGGATCGATCTAAGATATGAAAATGAGAATAGCATAGCTGAAGTCGACGTATCTTAGATCGACTTAACTCCCATCCTCACGGCACAGGATCGATGGCTGTGGCTCCCCTGTTGACTCTGCTTCCGCGCCTCGCCCTGGTGGAGTTCCAGAGTCGACGGGAGCACGTTCGGGGATCGATTTATCGCGTCTCGATGAGACCTGATAAATCTATCCCCGATAGATTGCTCGCTGCCCACCGATCTGGCAGGTAGTTGGATGTACTGTTAGTTAACAGAGACTTTCCCAGTGCCCAGTGTTCAGCCTTTCTGGGCAATTTGCAACTTGTATAGTTCTAGCGTCTTCTGATCTTCAATCTTATTTATTTTGCTTCCTTTTCTGTCCCTACTTCCATTACCGAAAATAACAAACCAGTAACCACTTTCTGTTCTCCAGCCACCACACTTAAAACTCACTTAAAATCACTACAAGTATCTCAAAGCAATCAGCTGTGCACAGATCCTGCTCAACTATGCCACTGTGACAGGTTCCGTCATTGAGGTTTTGGAACAAATTGATAAATTTAACAGCAATAAGTCACCAGGACAGGATGGTATTCATGCAAGAGTTCTGAAGAAACTCAAATGTGAAATTGCAGAACTACTAACTGTAACCTATCATTTAAATCAGCTTCTGTACCAGATGACTGGAGGATAGCTAATGTGATGCTGTGACATTACTGACATGAACTGTGACCGTATAGGTCATTTTTGCAACCAAGGTCCTATAATTGCACCAAATCTTGTACAAAGGAGGTGTAGTAAGGTGTCTATGGAAAGTTTATGATTTGCTGGTTATGATTATGCTATCTGTATGTGTGTATCATTTTTGTAGTTGAAGTTATGAATATTGGCTATGTACTTAGAATCAAAACACATTGAGATACAAGTAGCTTCAGTGAAGCATTTGATCAGCTTCTTGAGAGAGGACTATTCTCAGTGAGTGCCCAATCAAGAAACAGTTAATTGACAATGAACTTTGGGAGATGCCAATCCACATCTGAGCTTTCCTGGGAACATTCATACTAACTTACATGGAAACAATAGTGTTGGCCTGTAAAGAACTGAGTCAGACATGGACATGTGACTTGTCCATGTGACTCCAAACTCCATTTTGTTGCTGTGATTTTACACAGGAGAACCAAGGGGTTTCCGCCCACGAGAGAGAATATAAAAGGTCCCGGAAGCCCCTCTGTTTTGTCTTCAGTCTTGCTTCTGGAGGAACTTAGGTACAAACTGAAGCTCTGAACAAAGGACTGAATGACCCATCCCAGCTATGGATGTACTCCAGAAACTTGATTTCAACCTGCAGTTTATTCCATTACTGCTACAAGCCTGAACCAAGAACTTTGCCATTACTGTATGTAACTGATTCCATTTAACCAATCTTAGCTCTCATCTATATTTCTTTCTTTTTCTAAATAAACCTTTAGATTTTAGATTCTAAAGGATTGGCAACAGTGTGATTTATGGGTAAGATCTGACCTATATATTGACCTGGGTCTGGGGCTTGGTCCTTTGGGATCAGGAGAACCTTTTTTACTTTTACTGGGGTATTGCTTTTCATAACCATTCGTCCCCATAACGAGTGGCACTGGTGGTGATATTGGGAAACTGGAGTGTCTAAAGGAATTTCTTGTATGGACTTATAGTTAGCTAGTAGGGTGAAACAGAAGTCCTCTTTGTTTGGCTGCTTTGGTGTGCCTTAGAGGTGGAGAACCACCAGCATGGGGCTGTAAGAGCCTTGCTCTAAGCAATTTGTCCTGAATTGATACTCTCAGTTGTGTCCCACCAAAGCCAGCATCATTACAGATATCAGTTTTTAAAAAGGGCTCCGGAGGTGATCCCGGCAATTATTGGCCTTTAAGTCTGACTTCAGTACCGGGCAAACTGGTTGAAACTATAATAAAGAACAATATTTTCAGACATATAGGTGAACATAATATACTGAGGAAGAGTCAAGATAGTTTTAGTAAAGGGAAATCAAGCCTCACCAATTTACTAGAATTCATTGAGGGGGTCAATGAGCATGTGGACGAAGGGGATCCAGTGGATATTGTGTACTTAGATTTTCAGAAAGCCTTTTACAAGGTCCCTCACCAAAGGCTCTTACGCAAAGTAAGCTGCCACAGGATAAGAGGGAAGGTGCTTTCATGGATTGATAACTGGTTAAGAGATAGGAAACAAAGGGTAGGTATAAATGGTCAATTTTCACAATAGAAAGAGGTAAATAGTGGTGTCTCCCCAGGTATCCTGGGACCAGTCCTGTTCAACATATTCATAAATGATCTGGAAAAAGGCGTAAACAGTGCAGTGGCAAAATTTGCAGATGATACAAAATTACTAAAGGTGGTTACGACCGAGACAGACTGCAAAAAGATATAAAATGGTCTCTCAAATACATATAAACTGATGGGGTCTAAATCAGCTGTTACCATTCAAGAAAGAGATCTTGGAGTCACTGTGTATAGTTCTCTGGAAACATCCACTCAATATGCAGCGGCAGTCAAGAAAAGCAAACAATGGTGGGAATAATTAAGAAATGGATAGATAATAGGACAGAAAATATCATTTTGCCTGTATATAAATCCATGGTACACCCACATCTTGAATACTGTGTGCAGATGTGGTCGCCCCATCTCAAAAAAATGTGTTAGAATTGGAAAAGGTTCAGAAAAGGGCAAGAAAAATGATTAGGGGTATGGAATGGTTTCCATATGAGGAGAGATTAATAAGACTGGGACTTTTCAGAGATGGCTGAGGGGAGATATGATTGAGTTCTATAAAATCATGAGTGGTGTAGGGAAAGTAGATAAGGAAATGTTTACTACTTCTCATAACACAAGGACTAGGGGTTACCGAATGAAATTAATAGGCAGCAGGTTTAAAACAAATAAAGGAAGTATTTCTTAACACAACACATGGTCAACCTGTGGAACTCCTTGCCAGAGCATGTTGTGAAGTCCAAGTCCATAATAAGGTTCAAAAAAGATCTAGATAAATTCATGGAGGACAGGTCGGTCCATCAATGGCTATTAACCAGGATGGGCAGAAATGGTGTTTGGGAATAAGCAACAAGGGATGGATCACTTGATGATTACCTGTTCGTTCCCTCTGGGGCACCTGGCACTGGCCACTGTCGGAAGACAGGATATTAGGCTTGATAGACCTTTGGTTTGACCCAGTAGGGCCACTGTCTTCTCATGTTCACTTTTCTCTGAGGGCTTTTGTTGCTGCCTTGCTTGTGCTCTCCTATTTTCAGTTGCCATGGAACCTTTGCTCTTCTCTGATTATTATTTTGTCTATTTTCTTTGTTACTTAGAGCTTTTATACTAAATGTATACATAGCATGTATGTGAGTACTGATGGTTGTAATCAGAACATGATTAGTTTGTTTTCAGACAGTTGCTAACAGGTAACAGTAAAATTTAGCAGTAAAAGTGGGGATTTAAAGCAATATATACATGCCATATTGTCATTTCTGTAAAAACAAAAGACCTAGTTGTGTTCTTGAGACTTAAAAAGTGATCATCAGATTTTAAATGAAATCACAATGTAGTTTAAAGGCATAATTATGAGAGTTCTCATTAAAGTATATTGGGAGAGTCTTCAGGTTTCTTCAGTGGTACCAGCTATCTGAAATAAATCCAGGTAAATCTGAATTGTTGTTAAATTGTCTGATGGGAGAAGTACTATTGAAATTAGTCACTTTTTTTTGTGGGACTGTTCTGACATCTGAAGTATTTTCCTTATACTTTATCTAGGTATAAGTTCAGGTATGTGGTTGAGACAGTTCAAAAGATTACCCCAGTGAACAAAAGGTGAAGAGCTACCAGTAACTTGCAGTTGTGTGAGATGGTCTCTTATTTATTGCTACTATATCCATATTTTCCTTGGAGTGGGGAATGGAGGTGTAAAGGGAAACCTTTTAAATGTGTTTCTAGTCTGAAACGTTAATTTGAGAGAGAGAGAGAAAATGTGTGTTTGACTTGAACCCCTTCCACCTCCACTTCCCCTCTGTGGTCCTCCATTCCTTTTCCTCACAGACCTTCCTTTTTATTTCTGATAAGAGTCCAGGCTACAGCAAGTTGAGCTGCTGCCTCTGATATGTAGAGTTAGCAGCATAGCACCGCAAAGAGATTCCTCTAGGCAGCCTGCTTCTGTTTTTCTGGGGTGTTCTGATTTGTGCCAAAATCAATAGGCTTGTGATCACTGATGCCTAAAACAATCTGAAAATTTGAAGTTGATGGCATGCAGCTTTCCAAAATTGTTGTTACTGACAGAGAAATGCAGTTAAACTGAGTGTAATACCTTTCTTTGCTTGGCTGGTGATTATCTTGTTTGGCCTCTTGCATAACACACACCATAAAATCTCAGCCAGTAATATGCTTGTTCTTTTGTGACCTGCAGTACTGTATGCTGACTAGTATCCAGTGAGAGTATCTAGTCTGTATTAGAATAGTCGCTTTAAAAATTCAATTTGAATATTGCTTTCACATATTTTGAATTCGGGTTGAAATTTTCTAATCGTGGTTGCTAAAATGAACTTTAGGATAAAGAGTTTGAGCAAATCCGTACAGCCATTTTAGATCTAGAAATTAAAAAACACCCAAACTCTCTTTTCTTTTTCATTTAAAAAGAAAAGACATATATTTCATAAAACTAAATTGGCTGAACTTTGAAATTTGGCATCTGAACAGTGTTCATCTTAAGCTACTTGCACAACCAGGTTTGGCAAAAATTGTCTGAATGATAGAAGTGATTTTTTTTTCAATTGTTTGCTACCCATTGAACATGTTTTGCACCTTTTTACATGCCACATTGTACACTGAATCTGCCTTATGTGTTGTGCTCAGATTCTTAGTTGGACAGCCAGTGTGAGAGAGATTGTCAGTGTTATACAGAAACTCCTAGGAAAGTTCTTCCAAATAAATGCATGCTAATATATTATCAGGAACAGTACAACTCGGTAGTACTTCCTAGTTCACTGAAGATATCTTGTAATGCATTGTTATGTGACATCAGAGATGCTGTACCTTACAATAAGACTTCTGATATTTTGTGATGTTGCCAGGAAGCACCATGAAGATCTCTGGGAATAACCCAGATTAAAAACAAAGCAACAAAAGACAGTATACATTATCTTACAGCCTGCTTTTTAGGAGCATTTATTGTGTGTTTCTGTAAACTTAGCCATGCAGAAAAGTTGTTTTCAAACAAATAATAGCAACCTTTCTACCCTGTTCATCTCAATGAGATGAGAAATTGAGAATCTAACTGAACTTAATTTTAGTATTTAAATTATCCAACTACGATATATGCTCGTTCATAAACTGAATTTTTTTAGTAAAAAAGGGAAGCACCAGAGAAGGGGTTCAGCTTATGAACGGGTATAGAGAGGGAGAGGTGGAACGCAGCCTCTCCCTCCAACAGAGGGAGCAAGGAGAGGCAGCACAGCCAGAAGGGAAGAGGTGGGGCCAGAGTCTGTCTGCTTCTGGTCACGCTGCGCTCCCCCCAGCCTCCAAAGCAGCTGCAGTTCCGAGGCTGGCAGGCTGCAGTCATGCTGCTCAACCCCGTCCCCCAGAGCAGGTTGTGGCTGCGCCGCCTGGCCCGCTGGAGCACGCTGCGGCTGTGCTGCCTGGCCCAGCCTGCTGGAACATGCTGCGGCCACGCTGCCCGGTCTGACCCGCCAGAGCAGCCTGTAGCTGTGCTGCCCAGACTGCCGGAACAGCTCCAACCAGGCCAGGGACATCCTCCCCTGGCCTTCCCCAGATAAGGTGAGAAGGGATGGGATGGGGAGAGTGTGGGGGTCCCGGGCTAGGAGTGGGGTCATGTGTGGGGTGGTCACAGGGGTTACTCCCCTGACCTCCAGCTTCTCCCCTCTCTCCAAAATAATTTCCCCACCAGTTGCTGTCCTAGCCCGTCAGGGTAAGCAGCTGGCGTGCGGTGACACTTTGTTTACTTAGGTTTACCTCCGTGCCTGTGGACACTCGAGGTAAACAAACTATCTCAGCCCACCAGCGGCTTATCATAATGGCCCGGGAGCCAAAGTTTGCTGACCCCTGAAGTATAAGGTCAGCTTATGAACAAGTCATAAAAATTTTCCATTTTTACTTATTCATCTGGGGGGGGAGGGTCAGCTTATAAACGAATCGGCTTATGATTGAGTATATACGGTACATTAAATTTTTTGCATTTCCTAACTTTAATGTCCTAGAACAGCTTTAATGTGAAGGCATCCCTTTAACTTCCTGTCTTGTACTTGAATGTTGCAAGATTAGTCATCTTTCTGTGACATGTGGCTACAGTGGGTAAACAAAGGACAGCATGGCAGCATCAACTCTGGATAATTTATTCTTTTATATTGTTAGGAGTCTAATATAGTGGTTCTCAAACGTTAGCAACCCAAGGACCCTCATTTTGATTTTAAAATGTTTGCGTACCCCCAAGCCAGCTTCTAATTTTCCCTGGGGGTGCTGAACCCCTGCTCAGCCCCAGACCCCACCCCCACTCCATCTTTTCCCCCAAGCTCCACTCCCTGCCCCATCTCTTCCTGCCCCTGCTCAAGCCCTGCCCCTCCTTTTCCTGCCTCTTTCTTCCCCCTCCTCAGAGTGCACCCTGTCCCTGCTCCTTCCCCTTCCTCCCAGCTCCTCCTGCACACTGTGGAACAGCTGTTCCGCAGTGTGCAAAAGGCACTGGGAGGACGGGGGAGGAGTTTTCCAGGGCCACAGGCCCCACTGATCATGACCCCTGGAGCCAGAAATGACTCACGGATACCATGGTGTACCCTTACAGACCTTCAGGGTCCATGGACCCCAGTTGGAGAACCTATGCTTTAGTATAATCTTGGGGGAATTCTGCACCAAAAAACAAAAAATTCTGCACACAATTATTTTAAAATTCTAAATATTTTATTTGTCAGAGCCCAGCAGGAGGGCCAGATGCCTGCATCCCCCTGTCCCCCCCCCAACCCCAGAGCCCAGCTGTGGGGCAGCTTCCTCCACACTCACTACCCTCCCAGCCCAGAGACTCATACCCTCTCATCCTCCAGATCCCAGCTGCAGAGCCCCCCGCCCCGACACTTACATGTCCCCTCCATCCCCCGAGCTCAGCTGTGGGCCCCACCAACCCAGACACTCGCATCCCCTCCCCACCAGAGCCCAGCTGTGGAGCCCACCCCAGCCCAGACACCTTCACCCCATACCCCCAGACCCCAGGGATCCAGAGGAAGAAACAGCCTGATGCTGCGTCCTGGCCTTGTTTGGAGTTTCTCGCACGCTGCCTCCTTCTTTCAGGATGTACTGAGAACTGCAGCTGCCAGGAACCCTCCAGCTCGTCCTTCTCCTCCGGCAGTGTCTTTTATGTGCTGGGTCCAGCAGATCTGTAGCCCATTTCTGTGGAAATTCTGCATGCACAACATTAATTTCTGTGCAAATTGTGCATGGACAGTGCTGCGGAATTCCCCCAGGAGTAATAGCATAGAAGCTTGGGCAATTAAGAATGAAGACTAATTGCTGTAGTTTACTGCTGTGTCTTAGGCTACGTCTTCACTACCCGCCGTATTGGCTGGTAGCAATCGATTGCTCGGGGATCGATATATCGCGTCTCATCTAGACGCGATATATCGATCCCTGAACGTGCTTATATTGATTCCGGAACTCCACCAACCCGAACGGAGTTGCGGAGTCGACATGGGGAGCCGTGGACATCGATCCCGCGCTGTGAGGATGGTGAGTAATTCGATCTTAGATACTTCGACCTCAGCTACGTTATTCACGTAGCTGAAGTTGCGTATCTGAGATCGATTTTCCCCCATAGTGTAGACCAGCCCTTAGAAGGAGCTCCTGGCTTGGGGTATGGGGAAACATATGTAGCCGTAGTAACACCCACATGATAAAATGGAGAATTCTGAATTCAGAGACACCATACTTTGTGGTTTGTGTATAGTCCTGTGGTTTCTAATGTGGATGTAAATACTAGTTACACATTGTTACTGATTGTGAACTGAATACTTGCTTGCTTACTCTTCTTTTCAAACTACCTAGCCTTTATTTATTTCTGCTGAGGTTTTATGTATTTGTTTTTCAGATGAGACCCTTTTTGCTCTTCCTGCTGCATCTGAGCCTCTGATGCACTCCTCTGCAGGCAAGTTCTTTCTGCTAGCCTTTTGTCTTAGAGTACATTCTGCACTTTGACTGTCATTTCATTAACTCCTTCCAACTAGTTTTGAATTTACTAAAAGTTAGCATGGGTCCAAGAATAGCATTTATCTTCCAAATTCTAAGCTTGCAGTTTATCTGCTCAAGATTCAAATATGCATTTATTTCTATAGATGGCAAATAGTTCCTATTATAAACAAGCTACTGCTCTGTAGATTCTTGGACTCTTGATACAGGAAATCATGTGATACAATTAACAGATTAAAATTTTAAAGCATAGTTGCTCTTACGGATTAGTGAAAGCTTTAATCAGTAATAACTTTCTGCAGTATTTCATGTGTAAATGAACTCCATGGTATAGCATTTACTCAGTGACTGTTCTAATATGCTATCCATTGAATCACTTTTTTGTAAAAGGGAAAATTAGACTGATTCCCCTTCCACCTTCCCGCCAACACACACACCTGGTTAGAGTTGCCTAACATTCTTATTGGTGATACTTGGATTGGACACTATTCTCCTCTGATCTTTTGATCTTAACTAATCTTTGCACTGCATAAAGTTGCTGCTTCTCTAACCTTTTGCATACTTCCCTGCTTGCTAAAAGAGGTGAAATAGAATAACATTATATTCTAACCCACACTTTTTTTTTAATGGCTAGTAAGATTTATGATAGTTTTAGAGGAATATTTTAATAACTAATATTATTTTGAACTTGTCATACAATTTGCATTAACTTTAAGAACACTTGCATTCTCTAACTTTCCTTTCTGTCCATGGTCACAGAAAAAGTTATGGACTTGCAGGAGCAGCCAGGTAGCACTATGTCGTCTGGCCAAGAGGATTTCACTGCAGTCCTGCTTGACACTGCTGCTTCTCTTCCTTCTCTCTCTCCTCTCTCAGCCGATCCCTTTAAAGAGCACACAGCCTTTGATATGCTATCAGATGGATTACCTGCAAGAAGCATTTACAACAAAAATGAAAGTGAGGCTTATAAAGAAACTAAAGAAATTGCAAGGAATCCATTTCTTGTAGAGAAAAATGCCAGGGATGTTCCAGAGATGGAATATTCAGAAATGGAATTTCCATTTGCTAAAGCAGATGCGGCCATTATATCACAGACGATAGAAGAAAAGCTGCTAGAGAACAGTAAAGAAAGGTTTAATCTAGAAAAAATCCCTGCACATCAGCACCATACATCTTCAGAAGTTCCTGTTGATTTGTTTGGAAAGCATGATGAAGAGGCATCTACCGAGAAAGTGAAATATGGTAGCAATGATCATGGTGAAAAAGTGGCTTTTGAAGAAAACACTCCTATAAGGGAAGAATATGTAGACTTCAAACCATTTGAGCCAATATGGGAGGTAAAAGATACTTGCCATGGAGTTAGCAGCTTGAAAGTGGTTGTTGGAAGTCAGGTAGATAGCAAATTAGAAAGCAGTTTAGATGAGAAATATGATGCAGGGAAACTTCAGATACGAACAATACTAAAAGATCTTGAAAACAAAAGTGAAAGCAGTAATGAAGATCTTTCTTTCCCAAGCACCCCAGAAGCTATAAAAGAATTGTCACAAGCTTATATTACTTGTGCTAAATTTGAATCTACTGTAACAGTTGAGGACAATATAGCTAAAACTCTTTCTCCATTAGAGGAGGAGATGTCAGAAAATAAAACGGATGAGAAAAAAATAGCAGAAATGAATGCCCAGATTGGCACAGAACAGAATGATACCAGCATTGAAGTAGTAGGCAGGCAGAGCCAGGAAGCTGACTATGCTAAAACAGATAGTTTATCAGAGATGTCTGCTGATACTGCAACAAATATGCCTGAAGGTCTTACTCCAGATTTAGTACAAGAAGCATATGAAAGTGAAATGCATGATGCAACATGTACAAAACTTGCTTATGAAACACAGATAGATTTAGTCCAAACATCTGAGTCATCACAAGAGCCTTTGAAACCTGTGATACAGCTCTGTCTCTCATCTGAAGGAGCTGAAGCTGCCCCATCGCCAGTGTTGCCTGATATTGTTATGGAAGCCCCACTAAACACTGGAGTTGCTGGTGCAGATGCTACTTCTGGGCAGCTTGAAGCCTCCCCATCAGAAGCTTTTACTTCTGTCATTGATTGTGAGAATGTAAAACAAGAGTCTGGGAAATCTCCACCATATCAAGCGGCAGTGAATGTAACATTAACACAGGCACAAGAAGCAAAGGAGGAAGCTGTATTAAAAGAACCTGATCATAAGAGTAGTGCAGTTGCTGAAGAAATAGAGACTCCTTATATATCTATTGCTTGTGACTTAATTAAAGAAACAAAGGTCTCCAGTGAATCTGCTTCCCCAGTCTTTATAGATTATTCAAAGACATTAATATCAGAATGTGTTTCACAGCATGTGCCTGAACATATCGAGTCCTTTGAAAAAATGTCACCCCAGTCTGGAAAAACTGCCTTGTTTAGTGGTCAGCCAACACCTGAGCTTTCTCAGAAAGAACAAGTAATTGCATCCCTCACTGTGGAAGATAAATCAGTTGAAAATACTGACAGGATTGATGACGGTAAGGAGGGATTTACAGATTTGCTACATTCTTCTGGCAAACCCTATTTGGAGTCTTTCCAACCTGAATTGGAATCTTCTATAACTACTACTGCTTTGCCCTCTGAGTCAGCTTTTATAGAAATAGCCAAGGAAAAAATTCCTCTTCAAATGGAGGAGTTGAGTACTGTGGCCTATTCAGGTGATATGTCTGTTTTTAAGGAATCAAAAACAGTAGACAAAGATATTTTACTCACAAAGTCATCTCCAGTCACACTGACAGAAGACTTTATGACATTAGTCAGTCCTAAAACTGCTGCTGAATTGGTGACAAAAAACACTGACAAAGAAATATCCCACAAAGATGAAAGTAAACAAATTACTAATGTGATCAAAGCTGAGACAAGTCACTTGCCTTGTCCAGAACTATCCCATGATCTGTCTTTAAAGAATGTGCAAGTGAAAGCTGAAGAAAATATTCTTGCCTTGGAAAAGTCCTCAGAGGTTTTGGTCAGAGAAATGCCTGAAGTATCCAAGGTAGTGTTACTGCCTACTGATGTTTCACCTTTTACCACTGAGAAAGAGGTAGTCAGTATAGGAAAACCCGAAGCTCTTGAGAAAGAAGCTGAGAGAGAAGTTGCTTCTGTTAAAGACAAGGAAAAATCTACTGCTATTTTTACAGCAAAGATGAGTAAATCCTCAGGTAATCTGCATACACTGTCTTGCACTTCACTAATCAACATATTTCTTTAGCTAAACTTAAGCATTAATGACAATTTTTGTTTTAATGGATCACTATTTGTACATTTTATTGTCTAACATATTTCTGGTGCCCTCAGCTTAACATATGAGTACTGTATTAACATTTTCCCCGTCTTGACTACACCAGTATTTTTTTGTGTTCAGTCTTGCCTACCGGCCACTGAAGGTGGATTTCCCTTCCCCAGTCTTCTCCTCTCCTCTTTTTACTGGTCGTCTATTGGTACAGAGCTTTACCCTGAGCAAAGAGAACAGCTTACTTCAAAATTTTTTGGTGCTCCTTAATAAACTGGGCATCAAAAGCCCTGGAAACCAGTTTTTAATGCTTGAAGCCATGCATGTTATCTCCATGTTGCTAACCCCAAGTTTTGAGACCAAATTATCTGTCAAAGGCAGGTTGCCATAGTAACTGGGGTGGTGAGTCTCTTAATTTATGTTGTATGAGTTTATCTCAAATGCTTTGTTTCTTCACCTACAGAATTTAATCATAAATCAGATCTTAAAACTTTCTGGTTAGTTTTTCTGCAGCTGCATGTACAACTTGTAGCCATCAAAGGCACACTGATACAGCCTAAGCAATAACTTATGTCTTGCTTTTCATTGTTGTAATCAGTGGGCCTACATGTACATTAGGGATCTTAATATTCACATTATTGAAAATGCTGAGCAGTAAGAAATCCAATATTCTGTGAACATTAAAATCACTTTGTACACATACAGTTATATTAGAGATG
Organism: Chelonoidis abingdonii; assembly: GCF_003597395.2. Taxonomy (NCBI): domain Eukaryota; kingdom Metazoa; phylum Chordata; order Testudines; family Testudinidae; genus Chelonoidis; species Chelonoidis abingdonii. The sequence goes on along the minus strand of NC_133771.1, from coordinate 192,484,192 downwards.
CCCATTTCTTATTTTTAAAATGAGATGTTAGTGATCTGTACCCTAGCACAGTATTTTGCTACGTTCACATTGATTTAAAGTAGCAGAAACGTAGAGGGTAGGACTCTCAGCATTTCATGTCTCATAATTGCTGCTACAAACTATATGCCTCATTCAAATCCAGGTCAACTGTGGGATAAAATAAAATTGCTTGCCTCTGTGGTACAGAACGCTATGCTCCTTCTTGAAAAATTCTTGTGAATTATACATAAGCCTGTGATTTACTGGAAATCTGCTTCTGGCACAAGTAGTGGTCATTCTTTATAGACTTCAGTTTAGTATAAATGTGGATACACTGGAATCAGCAATCATTTCAGTGTATATATCCCTAATAATCTGAATTCTGTGAACTCTTGTTTTACTGCATGCATGATGTGCAGTTTAATTTTTATGCTTTTTGTTGGTATTCCGTGTTACCTGCACGCAGCAGACTTTAAATTCCGTAAGGGTTCTGTTTTGTGTACGTGTGTGTATACCTACCGGTACGATTACCTTATTTATCCAATCCCTACTTCAAGAGCTTACAACTTAAAATTACACAACATTCTAGAATTAAATGCAGACTTTTTCCTTCCTAAAAGTTGCTGCTGTTTCTTTTAAATAAACAAAAAGACCTTTTCTTTTCCTTTCTGGATCCTATTGCCATTTAGTGGTATTTCTATTATTACAAGGTATTCCTTTGCTGTTTTATGAAGACTTCACATCCAACACAGTTGACCTCTCTGGCATTTTTCTTGAAACTAGTTTCTCATCATTTGAACTCAGGGACTCTATCCTCTGTTTACAAAAAAGTTATTTGGAACAAGAACTTTTTAAAGCACATTGCTAATAGACTCGGACTTTAATGCCAGAAGGGACCATTTATGACCATCTAGTCTGACCTCCTGCACGTTGCAGGCCACAGAACCTTACTCACACTCTCCTGTAATAGACCCACAGCTAAGGCTACATTTTAGTCACGAGTATTTTTAGTAAAAGTCTTGGACAGGTCACAGGCAGTTAACAAAAATTCACAGCCTGTGACCTGTCCATGACTTAATATATAGCCCTGACTGACTTGTGAGGAGGGACGGCCGTAGGTGCTGGGGTGGGAGGAGTACTGTGGGTGCTCAGGGGATGCAGCACAGGGGGGAGCTGTGGGTACTGGGGGGGGGAGAGGGAGGAAGTTAGAGCAGGCTCCCTACCTGGCTCCTGGGAAGAGGCGACCCTAGCTCCACATGCTGCCTCTGCTCCAGTTCACGCCCTGGTTCTGCAGCTCCCATTGGCTGGGAACTGTGACCAATAGGAGCTGCGGGGGGGCAGTGCCTGCATGCAGGCAGAGGCAGCACATGGAGTAGGTGCTGAGGGAGGGGAATTGCTGTCGCCCTTTCAGTGAGCCCCCCCCCCCCCCCCTAAGCACTGCACTCCAACCCTGTGCCCCCTCACACCCAAATACCTGCTGCTGGGGTGTGGGGGTGGGGACCTGAGATTTCCCTGGCAGTGGCCGGTGAGCCTGGCCTGCGGGCTGCCCAAGCTGCTCAGGTGCACTGGCTGCTGCAGAAGTCATGGAAAGTCATGGAATCCATGACCTCTGTGACAAACACAGAACCTTACCCATAATCTCTGGCTGAATTACTGAAGTCCTCAAATCATAATTTAAAGACTTCAAGTCACAGAGAATCCACCATTTACACTAGTTTAAACCTGCAAGTGACCCAGGCCCCATGCTGCAGAGAAAGGCAAAAAACCCCTTAAGGCCTCCACCAATCTGACTCGGGGGAAAATTCCTTCATAATTCCAAATACAGCAGTCAGACCCTGAGCATGTGGGCAAGACGCACCAGTCAGACACCTGGGAAAGAATTCTGTGTAGTAACTCGGAGCCCTTCCAATCTAGTATCTTATCACTGGCCGCTAGAAATGTTTGCTGCTAGCAGTTGCAGATTGGCTGTGTGCTATTGTGGGCAGTCTCATCATACTCCATCAACTTATTAAGCTCAGTCCTGAAGCCAGTTATTTTACTTTTTTGTCCCCACTGTTCCCTTTGGAAGGCTGTTCCAGAACTTCTCTCCTCTGGTGGTGACAAAGCTTCATCTAATTTTGAGCCTAAGCTTGTTAATAGCTGGTTTTATAGCCATTTGTTCTTGTGGCGCTTAATTTAAATAACTCCTCTTCCTCTCTCTGATATATTTATAGACAGCAATCATATCTCCCCTCAGCCTTGTTTTGGTTAGGCTAAACAAGCCAGGCTCTTTGAGTCTCCTCTCATAAGGCAGGTTTTCCATTCCTTGGATCATCCTAGTAGCCTTTCTCTGCACCTGTTCAGTTTTCATTCATCTTAAACATGGGAGACCAGAGTTGCACACAGTGTTCCAGATGAGGTCCCACCGGTGCCTTGCCTGATGCATCCTAGGATTGTAGTAGCCTTTTTCACGGTCACATCACATTGGGAGCTCATAGTCGTCTTGTGATTAAACCAATACACCCAGGTTTTTCTCCTCCACTGTCACTTCCAACTGATATATCCCCAGCTTATAGCAAAAATTCTTGTTTTTAGTCCCTGTCACAGGGTCCGCACAGGTCTCCGCCCTCTCGAGCCTGTGCCCTGCATTGGCTGGCTCAATAAAGAGTCCCTGCACCTTCTTGGTGCTTCATCCATGTGTCTTTATTTACAGCGCAACTGTGTAGTCCCCCTTATTCCCCCTACAGCTATCCCCATTCAGACCCTTCCCAGGGTCTAACCACCATGAGGCTCCCTGCCTTTGGTGAGGAGACAGAGATGTAAGCCCTCTGTGGTGGAAAAATTAACTCCGCATTGTGTTTGAATCAGAACAGCCTGAGGCCCACTTTATTACAAGCATGCAGGGGGAGACAGCCAGCCCTAGCTGGTCTCTCTACAGAGGAACACAGAAGCTTATATAGCTTAAAACCACATTTAGTCAAACACACTTTTAATTCGTAATATCCTTTTCAACAGAAAAACAGGTCCTTATTAAGACTACAAAAGCAACAAGCTTTCCTGTTTATTATCAGGTTGTACTTTTATGGTTAAGGCTTCTAGCGATTAGTTACATTTTGCAAGACTGGCATTTTTCATTCTCTCTTTTCTCCTGCCCCTTGTACACACTTACTTGAATTAAAGTTATCTTGGTCAAAGTTTGGGCCTACTCAATTTTCCCTTACACTTCCCAGGCTAGCCTCCGGACTGAGTTTTCTCCAGGGCTTTTATAGCCCTCCTCTTCTTCAGCCTAGCTTTCTCTACTTAACTCAAGTCATTACTGTGAGTTGGCCCTAGTTAGGGCCTGCAGCTGGACTCTCTGCTGGCTGCCTGAGCCCCTGCATCTGGCTTCCCTACCAGAAAGCAGTGCTTAGCCAGTATTTGCACTATTAAATTTCATCCCATTTCTATTACTCTAGTTTTCAAGGTTGGCCAGATCTTCTTGTCTGATATTCTTGTCCTCCTCTGTATTGGCAATATCTCCCAATGTGTCATCTGCAAATTTTATTAGCACACTTCTACTTTGTGTGCCATTGTCATTAATAAAAATGAACATGCTACATTATTTTAGAGGAGGAAAAACCTCTTTCCTCCAAGATCAGGTACTGAGGTAAAAAGGCTGTAGCAGCAATTTGTATTTGTTTCCACTAATCTTAAAGCTAATGTGATATTTTCTTGAGACCTGTCAGTTTAAAGGGAAGATAGTTATAGATTGTTGGAAACTGGATGCAATTTGTTGACAAAACTACTCTTTTTACTGTTTCATGGTTTCCATGCTGTTCCATCCTCCCATCACTGTCCTGGGGGAGATTTCTCTCTTCTAGTCATTGTCTTGAATGGAGTTACTCCAGGCGATTCCATGGACCTCCTGATAGTCCATCAGGATGAACGGCAGTCTTTGGTCCCAATCCTTCCCTTGCTCGTTTTATTACTTCTGAGAGCTGTTTTTAGAGTAGGGTTAGTTCGTTCCACTTGTCCTGAACTTTAGGGGTGTTCAGCTATATGTAGCATTTGTTTAATTCTAAACACTTGGCAGATTCCTTTTGTGATTTTCCCCAATAAAGTGGTGCCCTTGGTCTGAATCAGTTTCCCTCGGGATGCCCCATGTGGTTGTTACTTGTTCAGTGAGCACCCAAGCTGTAGTTTGAGCTGTGTTACTTTGCGTAGGGATAGCCTCAGTCCAGTTAGTAAAGGGATCAGCAATCACCACACAATACTGATTACCCCTTGTTGTCCTGGGAAGGGGCCCAATAAAATCGATTTGCATTTGGGCCCATGGTCCCTCTATTCTCTGATGTCTAAGAGGTCCTTTGATTATTTTGGGATCAGCATTATTGGCTGCACATGGTAGACAATTATTTACAAACTGCTCCACATTGCTGCTCATGTGTGGCCACCAGTCGGCAGCCTGCAATCAGGTTAAGATTTTCTCTACTCCTAAGTGCCCCCCATCGTGAGCTAGGGAAATCATTTCTGTTCTTAATGCTGCAGGAACCACCCAGACTGCTTCTGGTTCCCCTTCTTTAGTTGTTAGAATTAATTCTGATTCATTCTGCCACACCTTCCACTCCCGGTGCTTTCTCTTTTTCACTAATTCTGTCAGGCTGGGAAACTGGCTTTGGAGGGTTATTAAATCTATTTGAACTGAGTCTCTTTTTCTGGCTGCTGCTGTAGGAGCTATACCTTCCCCATTTCTTGGCTGCCACAATTTTCCTCCTTTGGTCCCCCTCCCTGCTTCCTCATCTGCCCGATTTATTCCATTTTGACTCCTCATTCCCCTTCTTCTGTACTCTGACTTTTCCCAAGTGTACCATAGTGTTCCAGGCCTTCATCAATGCCCACACATATGTCATTTTGTTGGCATGAGCTATGGGTTTCCAGTCTGCAGATCTCATCCCTCTCTTTTTCCATTCCAGAACTCAATCCACTAGGGACCCAAGGACCCAGTCTGGGTCTCTGAAAATGACTACTGCCTGAGTAGTGGGGGTATTTTCGAGGGCTACTGCTATAGCCACAAATTCGGCCTCTTGGACAGAATATGGTGTACACTGTGCCCGTATGCACTTTTATAGCAGCGAAGCCCACATGCGGATGGCTGTCTTTGTAAAAACAAGAGCATCCACAACCAAACTATATCTGCTATTTCCATCATCTCACTCAGCACGACCCCTCCCTTAAAGAGAGACGGCTCCCGAGGCAGTGGCTCAGGTAACGGGCCTTTGTGCTCTTCCCCCTCTACCAGGAGGCTGTAAGGTATTGGAGACAGTACTGTTTTTTTTCCATATCTACATTTTTGCTTAACAAAGCAAGGGTCCATTTTGCCAATCGAGGGCTAGATACATGGCCATTGTTGATTTTGGCAGTGAGTACATGCTTCACTGGGGAGTGGGTTATTTTTAGTAACACGGGACAAACCCACCAGGTATTCCCAATGCTATAGTGCCCAAACGAGTGCCAAGACCTCCTTTTCACATGGGGTGAATCCGTTCTCTATCTCACTCAGGGTCTTGGAGGCATAAGCTACAGATCTGAGACCTGTTCCATGGTTCTGGCTTAGCACAGCTCCCATTCCCTTGTCTGTAGTTGCCAGTTGTAATACAAAAGGTTCTCCTACCTGGGGACATGATAGGGCTGGGGCTTGGGCCAAGGCTTGTTTTTAACTGGGCCATGGTTTCCAGCTGCTGTTGGCCCCAGTTCCATTCTGCCCCTTTCTGTAACAATTCATGCAGCGGTGCTGCTTTTTCTGAAGACCCTTCTATAAGATCTTGGGAAAAGTTAACCATGCTCAGAAAGGATCTCAGAGCGGTTATGTCTGTGGGGGCTGGGCGATTGAGAAATAATTCAACCCTCTGTTGGTCAGGGGAGTGCCCTTCTTGTCCCAGGGTTACCCCAAGATAGCGTACCTGCTGGGAGAACAGTTGGGCCTTCTTTGGGCTTACTTTAAACCCTGTTTCCTGAATCTTTTGCAGCACTCTGTCCAACACTTTTAAATTTTCCTCCTGGGTCTGTGTGCAGACCAGGATATCATCCACATAAGAAATCACACTATCCCTTTCAGGCATTCCCTCCCACATTTTTGCTACATGGGCATAGTGTGTGTTATTCCAGCCCTTGGGGACCTGGGCAAAACAATTGTTTTTCCTGAAAAGTGAAAACAAATTTTATAGTAGCTGTCCTGGTGTAAGGGGATAGGAAAAAAAAAGCATTAGCCAAATATAAAACTGAAACCCACTGGGCCCCTCCTACAATGGAAGTCATTACCTCCTGATATTTAGCCATTATGGGGGCCATAGGTGGAGTCACCTGATGGAGGTGGCAAAAATCCACAACAAGTCTCCAAGTTTTGCCATCACTCCTAAAGACGGGCCATAGGGCTGCATTGTTGGTGCTGGGCTGTTCCACTAAAACTCCTTGGCTCAAAAGCCCATCAATTGTTTCCTTTAGACTAGCTTCTGCCTCCTTTGGGTATCGATACTGCTTCTGGCGTGGAGGATCAGGGCCCGTGACTAGGAATTCTGCATCAATTTTACAACATTCTATTTTATTCTTGTTCCACATCTCCCGGTATTTCTCTGCAATTGCTAAAACTTCTGGGGGTCAAGCAGCCCATTGCAATTCCTGAGATGCCTTAAGGGCTGCTATGCGATAGGTGACCGAAATCTCCACAGGCTCCCATGGGGTGCAAGGAGGCATTTCCCACAAAACCCTGTTAGCACAATCAACCAGCACTCTCAATTCCCTCAGACCATCTATTCCTAGAATACCTTCTCCCCGCAAATCCATCAAGCCAAATTGCCCTTGACTCTTCTTCGTTCCCACACTATATGGGATTTTTTTTACAGACGAGGACAATGCTTTGTGCCTCATTACATCTGTGTAAGGTTTTGACTCCAGCCAGAGGTCCAAACAGGTGCTTATTTTGGGTACTAATTAGGGAGTAGGTGGCATCGGAGTCTATGGGTAAATTTTGTCCAAATGCCCCTCCTGCAAACTTCACATAAACCGTGAACCTCCTCCACTCGACCAGTGTTTAATTGTGCCACAATTGGGGGATCCTGGAGCTCCCGTCCTCCCTATAGGGCAGCAGTCGGTGCTGCACTGGCGCTTTTTCCTCGATGCTTGGCCAGTTCATGTTCTGCTAATTTCGCTAGGAGTTCAGCAGTAGGCAGCCAGTCTATGGTTCCCTTTTGCTCATATTTTAAAAGCTACTTCCAGATTTCCCCACACCATGGATCGGGGGTTCTGCCTCATCCCTTATGAGGTCTGTCTTCTCTTTCCTTTTACTGTGTGCTTCTTGGAGAGGCTATACAGCCACCTTATCAGGTTTTCTTTTAGGAGAGTGGATATCCTTTTGGACCTCATAGCCTGCTTTGCTCTCTTCTCAATATCTCTTGTTAGAACTGCTGCCAGATCCATACCCACTAAGGCCATACAAATTAAAGGGAGAAATCCTTGGATTAAAGCTTGTTTGAAAGGAAGGGCTGCGAAGTCTGGGTTAATGACATTTGTCAACCCAGACTGTCTCCATGCCAGTTTTTTTCTGCCTATATAACTTTCTACTCTCTCTCCGGACCGTTTCTTCTCTTGGTGAAATATAACCGTGGGGCTTTCTTCCAGGAAGAGGATATGTATTACTTCTCTCTGTTCATTTATGTGCTTCACTGTATCATCTGCTCCGGGGGGTGGCGCATCTGGATATCATAAGGGGGCCCTGCAAAATCCTTGGGGGACATACACTCCCTGCATATAGCTGACCACATCAGCTGGAGTGAATACAGCCATGCCAGATACTCTTACCATCCACCCCAAGGCTGTGCTCCTATTCAGCGGGCCAACTGATTTATCTACTGCCCTAACCTGGTCAGGGGTAAAGGGTCTAGTCTCCAGCCGCTCCTCTGTTCCTCCCTGACCTCCCAGAGGTCCCCTTTATCTGACAGAGGTATTGACTGTGGGGGCCATTGGAGGAGGTCTTTGCAACTCTTCAAGTGATTCCTGTAGGGGACTATGCGGAGACTGCCCGATGGGATCTAGGATGAACTCACCAGGATCCTTCAGCTCATAATTGCAGTAAGGGAGTTATGCATTGGGATCCTTCTCTGATTCTATGTCTTCCTCCCAACTACAGTTCCCTCAGATCCCTGCCATGATCCCCCTCTGCCCTCCCAGCTGAGCCTTGATAGCACAAATCAATCTCAGGCATTCTCCATGGGCTGTCTGGCTTCTGCTTTGTGAATCCTGATAAAATTCAGGAGGGTCTGATCAGAAAAAGTCAAGTAAAAAAGAGTCCCAGTCAATTACATCATGTAATGGCAGACAACTAAAAGGAGACAAATTCTTAAAGTGCTCATATACCAGTGCTAGAAGTCTAAATAATAAAATGGGTCAATGAGAGTTCCTTGTATTAAATGAGGATATTGATATAATAGGCATCATAGACTCTTGGTGAAATGAGGATAATCAATGGGATACAGTAATACCAGGGCACAAAATATATCTGAAGGACAGAACATGTCATGCTGGTGGGAGAGTGGCATTATACGTGAAAGAAAGCATAGAATCAAATGAAGTAAAAATCATAAATGAATCAAACTGTACCAAAGAATCTCTATGGATAGAAATTCCATGGTCTAATAAGAAGAATATAGCAGTAGGGACATATTACCGACCACCTGACCAGGATGGTGATAGTGACTGTGGAATGCACAGGGAGATTAGAGAGGCTATTAAAATAAAAAACTCAGTAATAATAATGGAGGATTTCAATTATCCCCATATTAAGTGGGTACATGTAACATCAGGATGGGATGCGGAGATAAAGTTTCTTGACGTCTTAAATGACTGCTTCTTGGAGCAATTGGTCCTGGAACCCACCAGAGGAGAGGCAATTCTTGATCTAGTCCTAAATGGAGCAGAGGATCTGGTCCAAGAGGTGAATATAACTGCACTGCTTGGTAATAGTGACCATAATATAATTAAATTTAACATCCCTGTGGCAGGAAAAATACCACAGTGGACCAACGCTGTAGCATTTAATTTCAGACACAGGAACTACACAAAAATGAGGAGGTTTGTTAAACAGAAATTAAAGGGTGCAGTGCGAAAAGTAAAATCTCTGAAAGCTGCATGGAAACTTTTTAAAGACACTATAACAGAGGCTCCACTTAAGTATACCCGAAATTAAAAAACAGAGGGAAGCAAAAAAGAGCCACCATAGCTAAACAACAAAGTGAAAGAAGCAGTGAGAGGCAAAAGGGCATACTTTAAAAAGTGGAAGTTAAATCCTAGTGAGGAAAATAGAAAGGAGCATAAACACTGGCAAATGAAGTGTAAAAATACAATTAGGAAGGCCAAAAAAGAATTTGAGGAACAGTTAGCCAAAGACTCAAAAAGTAATATCAGGTTTTTTTTTCAAGTACATCAGAAGCAGGAAGCCTGCTAAACAACCAGTGGGGGCCACTGAACGATCGAGGTGCTAAAGGAGCTCTCAAGGACGATAAGCCACTGCGGAGAAACTAAATTTATTCTTTGCATCGGTCTTCATGGCTGAGGATGTGAGAGAGATTCCCAAACCTGAGCCATTCTTTTTAGGTGACAGATCTGAGGAACTGTCTCAGATTGAGGTATCATTAGAAGAGGTTTTGGAACAAATTGATAAATTAAACAGCAATAAGTCACCAGGACCAGCTGTCAGAGGGGTAGCCGTGTTAGTCTGGATCTGTAAAAAGTAACAGAGTCCTGTGGCACCTTGTAGACTAACAGAAGTATCAGAGCATGAGCTTTGGTGGGTGAATACCCACTTCTGCGTCTGATGAAGTGGGTATTCACCAACGAAAGCTTATGCTGCAATACGTCTGTTAGTATGTAAGGTGCCACAGGACTCTGTGTCACTTTTTATAGGACCAGATGTTATTCACCCAAGAGTTCTGAAGGAACTCAAATGTAAAATTGCAGAACTACTAACAGTAGTCTGTAACCTATCATTTAAATCAGCTTCTGTATACCAGATGACTGGAGGACTGCTAACATGACACCAATTTTTAAAAAGGGCTCTAGAGGTGATCCTGGCAATTACAGGCCTCTAAGCCTGACTTCAGTACTGGGCAAACTGTTTGAAACTATAATAAAGAAGAATATTGTCAAACATTTAGATGAACATAATTTGTTGAGGAAGATGGTTTTAGTAAAGGGAAATCATGCCTCACCAATCTACTAGAATTTTTTGAGGGGATCATCAAGCATCTGGACCAAGGGGATACAGTGGATATAGTGTACTTAGATTTTTCAGATAGCCTTTGACAAGGTCCCTCACCAAAGACTCTTTCGCAAAGTATGCTGCCACTGGATAAGAGAGAAGGTGCTCTCATGGATTGGTAACTGGTTAAAAGATAGGAAACAAAGAGTAGGAATAAATGGTCAGTTTTCAGAAAGAGAGAGAGAGGTAAATAGTGGTGTCCCCATGGTGTCCATTCTGGGACCAGTCCTGTTCAACATATTCATAAATGATCTGGAAAAGGGTAAACAGTGAGGTAGCAGAATTTGCAGATGATAGAAAATTACTAAAGGTAGTTAAGACCGAGGCAGCCTGCAAAGAGCTATAAAAGGCTCTCTCAAAACTGGGTGACTGGGCAGCAAAATGGCAGATGACATTTCATGTTGATAAATGCAAAGTAATGCACGTTGGAAAGCATAATCCCAACTATCCATATAAAATGATGGGGTCTAAATTAGCTGTTACCACTCATGAAAGAGACCTTGGAATCATTGTGGATAGTTCTCTGAAAACATCCACTCAGTGTGCAGCGGTAGTCAGAAAAGCAAACAGACTGGTGGGAATAATTAAGAAAAGGATAGGTAATAAGTGAAAATACCATGTTGTCTCTATATAAATTCATGGTATGTCCACATCTTGAATACTGTGTGCAGATGTGCTTGCCCCATCTCAAGATATATTGGAATTGGAAAAGTTTCAGAAAATGGCAACAAAAAGGATTAGGGGCATGGAACTGCTTCCGTATGAGGAGAGATTAATAAGACTGGGACTTTTCAGGTTGGAAAAGAAATGGCTAAGGGGAGATATGATTGAGGTCTAAAATCATGACTGTTGTAGAGAAAGTAGATAAGGAAGTGTTGTTTACTACTTCTCATAACACAAGAACTCGGGGTCACCAAATGAAATTAATAGGCAGACGGTTTAAAACAAATAAAAGGAAGTATTTCTTCACACAACACACGGTCAACCTGTGGAATTCCTTGCCAGAGCATGTTGTGAAGTCCAAGTCCATAACAAGGTTCAAAAAAGAACTAGATAAATTCATGGAGGATAGGTCCATCAATAGCTGTTAGCCAAGGATGGTGACCCTAGCCTCTGTTTGCCAGAAGCTGGGAATGAGCGACACCGGATGGATCACTTGATGATTACATGTTCTGTTCATTCCCTCTGGGGCACCTGGCACTGGCCACTATTGGAAGGCAGGATACTGGGCTGGATGGGCCCTTGGTCTGACCTAGTAGGGCCATTCTTATGGCCTTTAAAAGGGCTGTGACTGCAACTTTGGTCTCTGTGGTCTGCTGTATCAACTCAGAAACTTCCTCCTGGAGCTTGCCACTGACCCTCTCACTGTCACACACCTGCTTCTGCATTCCTACAATCTGTGCTGCTTGTGTCAGACGTAGCTCTGAGAGCATCAGATTCTGCCTTCAAATTAATCACTTCGCTTTCCTTTTCAGCTCTGATTCTTTCCAATTTCTGCACCTGGTCTTTTAGCCAATCTATCTCTGATCCAGTGTTGTCACAACTATCCACAACTCCTGCAAAACAGCCTTTTTCTTTGCTCTAACATTCAGTACTCTCTACCTTCCTGCACTAACCCAGATAACCCATTGCTTGTGGAGCTGCAGGATGTGTCTGGGGCCAGTGAAGGCACCGGGCTTCCAGAGTCCATTACCCCCATACTCTTGTACAAAATCTGTCAATCTGTTTTCCAACATCATTTTCAACTGTTCTTCCTTTCCAGTTGTTTCCCTGTCTCTGGACATAACTTCCTCTACTGGAGCAGGCGATCAGCCTGAGTTCAGAGTCCCAGTAGTGGAATGTATCTGTAAATTAACTCATGAACTCCGACACGGTAACTTGTAGGGAGCGACCCCACCCCCACTGTCTTTTACCTCCTATTGCAGTGTACAAACCACAAACTATTTGTACCATCCGTCTCCTTCCTCTCTACCGTCCTCGGTGAGGCCTTCAAATTCTGTTACCTGGGGTTCTTTCAACCCAAAGCTCTTGGTAACTTTTACTCTTTGCAAGGTGGTGTCAGGAAATAAATCAGGGGAGACAAGGCCATCTGACAGAGAGATAGCTGGCACAAACAGGACAACACGAGAGCTTACACTTAAAGCTAAACTTTACTTAGTCTCAAGCACTTACGTCTGCAACAGGTTAGTAAAACACCCCCAGCCCTCAGTAATTACCAAAGCTGAGCGTGGCTCTCGAGTGGCACAGCAGCAGCTTTCTGGTGGGGACCACAAGAAGCGTCCAGAGGGAGAATTCCTGAAGAAACCCTCCCGAAGAGTCCAGCTAACTCAAACTTTTCCCCCTAATTTATACATTAGTAATACAATGACATGTCACTTAAAGAAAACTTGTTAAGCAAGCAGTTTCAAAGGTCAAGCAACAGGTTTCCTTGTGGTCATCGATTAAACAGGTGTGTTTTTTCCAGAATTTGCACGCCTTGAGGCCCTGTCCTACACATTCCTGAGGGCACATGGACAAACTTCCTGTTCTTCTAAAATTCATGTATCAGCAATTTCAACACAATTCTTATCAGGAAGGGTGCGGAGTCAAGCTGACCTTTCTGTGGCACCCGAAACTCCCACCCCTTCTGTCTTGGTTATGCTAAGGCTGCTGCATGGCCATTTTACGGCCTGCTGACTTGGTTGCTTTTAGCAATAAGCAATAGCGGGTTCAGGCAGTTTATTGGTTTGCCAAAATCTCCCTGTACAGTTCTCACTTTCAGAAACTCAAGTAAGTAACAATTACATTGATAGGAATATCTGTAGATGAGGAGTTTGGTGCCACCTATTGTTTATTAATGAAAATGGTAATTTAGCATATATTTTTCACCTAGCACAGTACTGCACAAAGGCGTGACAAACTCCTAAGCAGAGCAGTTCAATAGGATATTGTCAAATAGCTTTGTTTTTCTTTCTTTATCTGAAATGCTCTTAGAAGTTAGGAAATGAAAAGCCCATTACATTTCTTGATCCTCTTCCATTTCCCAAACTTCATTCACCCTCCATGTGGTTGAATAATACCTGCTCTTACTTGCATAGTTTTATGAAAAATACTTGTACACCAGTAGTGTTTCCCTTAAATGATGTTATTGTTTTTAATTTTTTTAATCTTTCTGTGCTCCTGTGCCACAAACACACAACGTACAAAGGCATTGAATGTCATAAATGTCAGTTGAAAGTCAGTGGGAGATGTGGGTTTTTTGCACTTCTGGAAATCAGACCACTTATTTAGGTTCCTAACTTAAGCACGAGTTTCTGAAAATGTTAGGGTTTAATTTCCAGGTAAGAATTTCAGAGCTTTTGTAGGTTTGTGTGAGTGTCTTGTTTGTGAACTTAAACCTGGCCAGGTGTATGTGGATGTAGTTCAGACTAAATGCTGCCAGCATACCAGTACTTCAGTCTCCATTATATTGGTCCATACGAAGTAAAACTTAATTTGCAGACAAAGTCAAAGTACTAAACAGCAATCCAAAAAGGCTGTTGAACTGTTCCAAATGCACTCTGATTCTGTGTTAAAAATCATGAAACATCTGTTTTTACATAATGAGAGCACTAGTATGATACTTGGCTTCCTACAAGTCTGTAACTAAAAACCAGCTCATTTTATGTAAAGCTCAAAGCAAGACAAACAACTAAATGTTACTTTATATCAGCATTATCCAGTTACTCATCTCCAGTGATTTCAAATACTGAAATCTGTAGCACAGTCCGCACAGTCAAACATAAAGAGCAGACCTGCACCTAAGTACATCACTGAAAGAAAGCTAACCCTGAAGAGGCTTCAAAATTGCTTTGAGAAATACATTTTTACATTGTCTATCCTGATAAAAATTTTCCTGCTCTAAGTGCTGTTCAGTTTGTTATTATCTTGCCTCTACTCTGGCTGAAAGGTAAAAGGACGCTTTTCAGTTAAGATGAAGAAGCAGAAGTGTTTCCCATTGAAACTGTTCTGAGTGTACAAATCTGCAGAATTTCCTTATGGATGGAAAACTTTTTGTGAATTTTAATTATGAAATGAGACCAATAGTAGTGCCTATTACTTAGCATTATACAGTCATTCTGTGGTAGTTCACTTCAATCTGCATCACCTCTGCTATTCTGCTCTTTGGTCTCTCCTGAGCAGCAGCTTCCCCTTATGCTGGCTTTTGTGACAAATAGTCTTGTAATTTTAGACAGTTTAATTAAGGACTTAATTTAGATAACCAAACACATTTTGGATCTCAGTTGTTCAGAGGCAGAAGGCTAGACCACTGCCTGGTCTTTAAGTCTCTTTATTAATAAACATTCTATAGTTGCAGGATTATTGAGAAGCTGTGGAGTTTTTGGTAATGTATACATTAACATTTGGATTTTCATAAGCACTGAGTGTTGGTCTAACTCTGTTTCCAGAGAAGTCAGTGGGCATTTTACATTTAACTACAGTGAGAGCAGTGTTAGACCAATGCAGAATGCTTTGTAAAAATCCTACCCTAAATTATGGCAAAAGAAACCCATAAGAACTGTAGAACTGTTCTAGTATAGAATTGCCACTTTAATTCTAGCAGCTGTAGGTGAGCTAGTCAGTAGCTTATGACTCAGAAGCTTCATGGCAGCTTGGGAGCAATTTTCAAAGAATGCAGTTATGTGTAATAGGAGAACCTGTTGTGAATCTCAAAGTTTCATCTGTTTTAGATGTGTAGTACTTGAGGCCATTACTTTATAATTTGCTTGTTGACTGAGTATCTGTCTTTGTTTTATTTAATTCTTGATGCTGAAATATACTTTAACATTAATATTTAATAGCCATCTATCATTCCATAATAAAAATTCAAGTGTTAAGATCCATTTTGCAGAATGGATTCCATATGGGAAGTATGTGTGTGGAGGAGTGGGGAGAGCTGTCTGAAATTAGTAATTACTGAGGGGCATAGATTTGACTGTACAGAGTATTTAGACAAAATAACTGCAAAGAGAAGGAGGAATAAATATTGTACATGTAGAGTATAAAGGAAAAGATCTGAGTATACGGGTAGGGAGGTGAGAAAGGTCTATCCAGGACGCTAATGAAGCAATAGTGACTTCTAGAGCACCTCGTATGCTCTTTGTATCGTGTGTGTATTAAAACACAAGGAACGAGAGAAAAGGGGACAGATTTTAATTGAACACTTACAAGAATTTTACCGCTGTCTACAAGAGATACCTACAGCATCAGGATTGTTTGTTAATTTTAAATGACTAATAAAGTTTATATCTGTTCTAAATTACTGTAGGTGAGAAGAGTAAGTGTCAGCAGCAGAAAATAAATAATTGTATGGACACTAAAGTGAGTACAGCTTTAGCATGCTTAAGAGTTTAAATAATTTAAATAATAATAGTAGTACCTAGCTCTTACATAGCAGTAACAACAAAAAATTATATCTAGCTTCAGAAAGCAAGAATGTAGGAATTACCTCCTTTCAGGTTAAAAAGATAGTTGGTCTAGAACTCTGATAACAGCAAAATCTGGGTGCTGGTTGTTGACTAGTGTTGCTGAGTGCTGAAGAGAAGCTGTTGCACAACCATGCGTGTCAGGCTTAATAAGGGGTCAGTTTTGGGTGGTTTTTAATGGAGTTCATCTTAAGTGAAAGGAAAACAGGAGAAGATGGTGAAGCTTATTTTGGTAGTAACCAGCCTATCTTCAGTTACAGTTTGATTTACTGTATTTATAGCCAAATTACTCTTATTTTAGAAAGTTTTAAGTGCCATAAAATCTAGAGATAAGATCCGAGGAAATGTATATTGCTGTGAATATAAAGATTATGGTAATTTTAAAGTGAATAAAATTTAGATGTCTGTTATGCCTATTAAGTCTAAAACTACAGATGCAAACCTAAAGTTTAGAGGCATTTTATTCGTAGTAACTGAGTGCAAATCAGTGTAAAGTCATGTCTAGGACTACTTTGAGTAGCTTTCTGATAAGCTTGGTCTGTGCAAGATAACATTTTACTATATGAGAGATTTACACATTCTGCACAGGAAGCTGAATATTAAGATGCAAATCACTAATTTAGCACTAGCCGCAAGAGCACACTTTGATACAATTTTATGAACTTCTTTTTCTGGTTTGTTTTTATAATATGACACATCAAGTCTTGGCTGTGTTTCTAGACAGCATTGGGGAACTTTTTGTCATGCTCAGTATTGATAAACCAAGTACTCAGAAATCATAACTCAGGTGCAAAAAACCATGAAATTTAAAAAATATTTGGGATTTTTCTGGATGTTGAGCCTTCAGGTTTTATGTGTCATGTTTTCAAGCTTTTCTAACCCTAATGGATGTGGAGAAACTTACTCATTTTGAAAATTCAGATTTGTGATTCCTGGATTGGAGGCTTTAAGAATAACTCAAAATATGCTAAAATCATGAGCATCTCTGCATGCTGGTAAAATAACTGGCCGCAAGATTGTTTATATGTGGTCAGAAAAAACTTTTTACACTAATACTTCTGGGGAATTCTGCACCGCAGAATTCATGTGCCCCGCAGAATTTTTTTTCTCCACAGAAAAGTCCTGCAGTTACATTTTTTTGCCCACTATGGGCTGCTGTGGCGCCATAAGAGTAAGCAGCTGCTTCTGCCCAGCAGCAGCCCCAGCTGTGGATAGGGAATAGAAGAGGCCAGGTTAGGAGGCACAGGATATGGGGGAAGGGACAGTGTGGGGCACATGGGGCTGCTGGAGGGTCACAGGCTAGGTTCAGAAGGGCTGGGGGTGGGACAGACTGGGGCAGGGGCTGAATGAGAGATGGAGTGCAGGAACACATCGGGGGGGCTGAGTGCAGGTGCAGCACCGTATGGGGACGGGGGAGGGACACATGCTAGAGGGGGTGGCTGAGCGGGGGTGCAGGGGCACATGGGGGGAGGGCAGATGTGCCTGACTGAATAAAAGAGGCTAGGTGTCAGCCAGGGTCTGCATGGGGGAGGCTCCCTAACAATCCTAACCTTAGTCACAACCTTAACCCTCTTTCTTCTCCCTCCCCCGCCTCCCAAAAAACTCTGTTCCATACTTCTCCAGCCCACACCCAACAACCCTTCTAGTTCACACCCAGGCTCGTTCCTGGCAATTATTTCTCTCCCCCTCAGCTCCTCCGTTACCTCTGACTCTCCCAAGCCTTTGCACTGCTTCTGAGAGGAGTGGGAAATATAGTTCTTTATTGTAGTTTAAATGAATTATTAGTCAAAGTTCTGTATTAATATGCCTAGCAAGGAATCTATTTGTCAAAAAATATTTCCTATATCTTTTATGTTATCCGTATTGTTATAGACATACTTGGTGACAGGTATTTTGAAATGAATCACCAAAATAATGGAAACTGGTATTGTTTTTTTTGACAAATAAAATATGCAGAATTTTGCAGAATATTTATTTTTGGGGGGACAGAATTCCCCCAGGAGTAAATAAGGTGTGAATAAAGAATGAGTTAAGGATTAAGGCTATTGGAAGGTATTTCTGGTATTGAGATTTCCTTCAGTCTCTTTTTGAGCTTTTAACTACTTCATTAGAGGTGTAGACAGAATGATAAAACACTTTGTATTTCCTACTTTCCGAAGGAAAATGAAATCTATAGTTGACAACAATATTAAGGTTATAAATATAACAAGATGACTGCAGTTTTTATACAAGCTGTGTCAGAAACCTGCATAGGTGTGGGGAAGAGAGAGACAGATTTTGTAGAAACTTTCACTTTTCCATTTTTTCATAAACGCAAACCATTTTGAGTTTGTCTGGTGAAGTCTTGCTCTGAGCATGAATTTTATAACCTCTAGCAATGTGACAAAAAAGCAAGATTGAGGTAGTTTAGCTTTGTTGCAAAAGCCTCTGTGTAATGTTGTGGTATTGATACATTTCAAGTTTAGCCCAGCTGCTTTGAAGAAAAGCTGATTTCCTTTGTACTGGAGATTCCTTTCCCTACCTCCCCCACTCCCTTTGTTCTGTGTGATACTAGCAGCAAGAAAATGGTTGCAACACTAAGGAGATTTAACTGAAGAATTAGTGCTGGAATATTAGTAGCTTAGTTACAGATTGCACTGCGTCAGTCTGCCTCACACCCAGAAGACAGTCATGTGACTTAAGTCCTGCTGCAGTTGTGCAGCAGACAAGACTGCAGACCTCTGTGGAAACTGATGTTTCATATTTCAGACTAGATTTCTCCAATTGTAACTATTCTATTGGTATGCATAATTGATAATCACAGCTGGAGGGTAGATCGTGAGGAGAGATGGACAGTCAGCTGAGCAGTTGGAAAGATAAGGGTATTTGCTGTTTAATATTTTTATTAAGCTAAACATGCTGTGGTTTTTTTTTTCAGTAAATGAGACTTGTAGCATACATATTTTTAAAGTTGTAAGACGTGGTGAAGTATGTAAAAATGCTAAATGTCTAGAGTAAAAAGAATAAATGATGACCTATACAAAGTAACAAAAATTATTTAAAAAAGAAAAATAGCTTCTATAACATACTGCAGATATCTTAGCTGGATAGATTTTTGCAGTCCTACATAGCATAGCACAGAATAGCTTGGTTCAGTGTGTACTGCACAAATGTCAATGCAGCCCTGATTTAGCGAGTATGTTGCTTTCAGAGTTTTTAAGTCCTGTTAATTGTTAATGCAATCAATTTGTTAATGTAATGAGGTTAAGTGTATCTGTGTGAAGTGTAATCTATGCTGTGTGGGTCTCAGGATATTAGAGAGACAAGGTGGGTGAGGTAATACCTTTTATTCACAAGCGTTCAAGCTTACACAGAGTTGAACATATTGTCTAGCTTAAGTAATTAACTCACATTTCAAGGGACTGTGACAGGTTCGGTCACAGAGACCCCCTTTGGACTGTCACCTGATGTGCTGGAATTACCTCTGAGCCTGTTTTCCACTGCCAGCTTGGGACTCCAGAACCGTGCCTTGTTGAGCCAGACACGCTAGCCTGCTGCAACACAGACCCAGACCTGGTCCATGCCCCCAAATCTGCAGACTTAAACCAAAAACTGCTCAGCAAATCACCTATCTCCAGCATATGGATGCCCAGCTCTCAATGGGATCCAAACCCCAAATAAATCTGTTTTACTCTGTATAAAGCTTATTCAGGTTAAACTCATAAATTGTCCGCCCTCTATAACTGATATAGAGAGATGCACAGCTGTTCGCTCTCCCAGATATTAATCACTTACTCTGGGTTAATTAATAAACAAAAGTGATTTTATTAAGTATAAAAAGTAGGATTTAAGTGGTTTCAAATAATAGACAGAACAAAGTACAGTAACTCCTCACTTAACGTAATAGTTATGTTCCTGAACAATGCAACTTTAAGCGAAAGATGTTAGGTGAATCCAATTTCCCCGTAAGAATTAATGTAAATGAGGTTAGGTTAGGTTCCAGGAAAATTTTTTTCAACAGACAAAAGAGACTCTCTCTATATACACACACACACACACACACGTATAAGTTTTGAATTGTTTGTTTAATACTGGTACACAACGATGATGATTGAGAAGCTTGGTTGAGGTGGAGGAGTAAGAGGGTGGGATATTTCCATTACTGATAAATGATGAATGAGCAATTGGCTGAGCCCTCAAGGGTTAACTCTCTCTCTGCACAAGGCAGCAGGAATGGAGGGAGATATGCGCATTTCTCTTAAGTACACTGCTTTAATTAGATCAGCTTGCTGAGAGGCAGCTGCTGCAAGCTCCCTCATTCTTGAATCCTGGTCTGTCCCCCCTGCTTTATGGAAGATGGCGTAAGCGGGGTGCAGGAGCAAGGGAGAGGGGGACACCCTGACATTAGCCCTCCTCTTCCTTCCCTCCGCCCCACACAGCAAGCAGGAATCTTGGGGAGCAGCACATGGCAGTGGGAGGAGGGACACAGCTGAACTGCAGGCAGCTGCTGCACAGGGAACTTAGGGGAGCGGGGAGCTGTAATACTTCATATTTCTAGCTTCAGATACAAGAATGATACATTCATACAAATAGGATGAACACACTCAGTAGATTATAAGCTTTGTAATGATACCTTACAAGAGATTTTTTGCATCAAGCATATTCCAGTTACATTATATTCACATTCATAAGCATATTTCCATAAACGTATGGAGTGCAATGTCACAGGGACCATTCAAGGTGACATGGCCTATTAACACCTGTCCAGTCATATAGGTGAAAGGGGAAAAAAACTGGAGGAGGGGGGAGTTAAATGTGTTATAGACTATTGTAATAAGCCATAAATCCAATATCTCTGTCCAGTCCATGTTTTTAGTGTCTAGCAAAGTTAAGAATTTAAGTTCTCAGGCTTGTCTTTTAAGGGTGATGTGCAGGTTTCCTTTGAGGATGAAGACTGAGAGGTTAGATTAAAAAGTGATATGGTATTTTTGTTTATCATTTTTCTGTGTGAGTTCATGCAAGAGCATAGTGATTGTCTAGTTTCACCCACACAGTTGTTGTTTGGGCATTTAGTTCACTGTATGAGGTGCACCACATGTGATAGGCATGTGTAGGACCTGTGGATCTCGAGAATTATGTTGTGGGGGATGTTGATGATCACAGAAATTTCACAGTGTTGTAACTGTAGGGGTCCTGACCCAAAAAGGAGTTGTGTGTGGGGTCACAAGGTTATTATTGGGGGCGGGGGATGGGGTTGCGGTAGTGCTGCCCATAACATCGCCGCTAGCAGCAGCACAGAAGTAAGAATGGCATAGTATGGTATTGCCACCTTTACTTCTGTGCTGCTGTCTGCAGACCTGGGCCCTGAGTCAGCAGTCACCACTCCTCAGCCACCCAGTTCTGAAGGCAGCGCAGAAGAGAGGATGGCAATACTTGGACCCCTGCCCTAAAATAACCTTGTGACACCTCCCCCCACCCGCAATTTGAGAAACACTGGTCTCCCCTGTGAAATATGTATAGTATAGGGTAAAAGCACGCAAAAGACGAGATTCACAGGGGAAGACCAGATTTCATGGTCCGTGATGTGTTTTTCATGGCTGTTAATTTGGTAGGGCCCTATGCATAGTTGTCTGTAGGGTTCCATCACTGGAGCAGATCATGGTGTCCAGGAAGTTGGTACTAGTGTGGAAGTGTTCTAGAGAGAGCTTAATGGATGGATGTGATGGTTGTTGAAATTGTGATGGAAATCTGTTTAGGTCCTCTGTCCAGAGGATGAAAATATCGTTGATGTATCTCAGATATATAATTGGTTTCATGGTGCATTTGTCCAGCAATTCTTCTTCAAGAAGGCCCATGAAGAGGTTGACATATTGGGAAGCTATCCTAGCACCCATGTAATTTAGTCATTTAATGAGTACTAGGGGGAAGCACAGTACAGCAGACGCTCTCTTTTTATAGTCTATTTATATTGTACGCTTAAAAACATTGATCGTTTACAATCTCTCTTACTGGATCACAAATAGTTGTTTTTATGACTAAATTTCAGAATTTGCCAACATAATCTACAATAGTTTTAGATAAATAAGTAGTTAGGCTTAAAATAGTGTGACCTTTGTCAGTAACCACCAATCTGCGATCACCCTTCTGAATCTCTCTGAATCATTTAGAAGAATTTAAGTCCTATTTGTATGTGTGAGCTTTAGATTTTATCCTGTTGATAAGCTTTTTAGATCTACAAACTCAAAGAAATAACTTCTTAAGGTTGATACTGGTACGTCCAAATTTGACTATTTTTATAACTGGCTTTCCAAGTTCATATGGGTTTTGGATTGTTCCCCCTCCCTCCCAATATATGCCAGCTGCTTCACACCCATGAGGTACCCTACAATAACCACCTATGCATACATGTGTGGATAAGGGAGGAAAAAACCTTCAGTCAGGTCATAACTTCCTGTTTTTAAGCCTTTTATTAGAGGTTCAAAATGTTTAAAGCATGGAAAATCCTTACTAGTATCATTTGCAATGTTTAGGTTATATAGTAAACAGTATTACCAACTTCTTGGGCTGTATGGAGTGCCACTGACCACGAACTTCCCATGCACCATCTGTAGCAAAATGTGCACATCTAGAATTGGCTTGTATAGTCATCAGAGGGCACACCATGAGACCAACAATAGATGATCTGCACAGATTTGTCATCATTGGATCGATGGACTACCAAGATTGCCAACCTCAAGCATTCAAAACTCCATGTGTCAGGCCAAAAAAAAAAAAAAGAGACTTACTTAAAAAATTGTTGTTTTTTTCATTTGCCTTCAAATTTTTGAGTCTTTAGGGTACTCCCAGGCCATGTTTTCAAGTTTTTCCCATGATTGCGGAGAAACTTACCTTTTCCCCTCCCCTGACCTCTTTTTCTAAATGAATGCTGAGACTTGCGTGTAATCATTCCAGAATATGAGGCTCTAAGAAAAACACCAAATATCACAAGACTTGCACAGTGACCTTTTCCTCTCCTCACCCCTAAATAGTCAAACTGGTGCAATCCACTACTACAGTAGTGTGGACACCGTTATAGCACTATGTCTTATTTCCCTTCCTGTAAGCACAAGCTACATCAGTATAAGCACTTGTATGTAACTGCATCCACACTGGGGAAGTTGTACTGCTTTAATTATACTGGTATAATAATTTTTGTGTAAAACAAAACCAAAACTCCATACTCACAAATTTGTGTTTTTTCTTTTAGATGTCATTTATTTACATAACATTTCAAACTGTACATTTTCAGCACAGTCTCCTTACATGGCCTTGAGGGGAGGTCTCAGTGTAGCACAAGCAGGTCTGAACCTGGGCAGAGGGGCATGGTCCTTTCAGGCCTCCCAGGAACAGTTCTTTAGCTCCTTGTATCATAGCTGTTCTATTCAGATTTGAACCTTAGCGTTCATAAACTGAGAAGCTAGCATGAACCCTCTAAGCTTAATTACCAGCTTAGATCTGATAGCCTGTCACCACCCAGGAATTCCAGTGCCTGGTAGGTACACTCTGGTCCCCCCCAAACCTTCCCTGGGGACCCCAAGAACCCAAATCCCTTGGATTCCTAAAACAAGGAGAAATAAACCATTTCCCTTCCTGCTCTTTACTTCCTCCCAGATTTTCCCGCCCTGGGTATACTAGGAGATTTCCCTGCTTCAATCCCTTGAAACACAAAACCGAGAGGACAATTTACCTTCCCCCTCCTTCTTTTCCCCCCTCCCAGTCTTTCCCTGAGAGAGACAGCAATCTTGGCACAGAGATTCCTATCGCCTTGCCATAACTAGAAAAAGAGAAGTCAGCAAGTTTTAAAAAAAGAAAGAAAAACACATAAACATAGTCTCTGCATCAAGTTGACAAATACAGCGTCAATTACTTAAAAAGAAAAATATGAATAAACAGTCTTATTCAAAAAGATATCCAATTTAAAACATTCCAGCAACTACACACATGTAAATACAAAAAAACCCCCAATAACAGCCTATTGTTTTTTCTACCTTTGTACTTACAACTTTGAAACTGAAGATTAGAAGCTTGAAGATAGAAAAAGATCCCCTCTCATAGCTGAGAGCCAGACAAAGACACAGAGCCAAACATTCCCTCCCCTGAGCTTTTAAAAATCCGGTTTCCTGATTGGTCCTCTGGTCAGGTGTTTGGTTCCTTTTGTTAACCCTTTTCAGGTAAAAGAAACATTAACCCTTAGCTATCTGTTTATGACACATTGCTATGGATGGCACAGCTGATGCAGTAGTTCAGCTTCAGATAGAGCTTGGCCAGCATGTCCAAATCAAATTAGGGAGACAAAGTGAGTTGAGAAAAGCAGGTTGAGAAATCACTTCCATTTTACTCTGCTTTTTCAACTATACGTCCTGTGTCATTGCTTTTAAGTCTCCACCCAAGGACTGAGTAAGTTCTTGAAACCTGTTAGTGCTGTTCATGATAAAGTTTGCTACAGGAGATGGAGATACCTCTCTTTAAAGGGGACATATGTTTCTATCCTGCTTTCCTCTAGTATTCAGGCTCTGCTAATCTGCAAAATATGCAGTGAAGTCCAAAAACTGGTTAGACCAGTAGTCTGGTCCCAAAATAAATATATCTTTTGACATACCCACCTGCGTTTTTTGGGGGGTTTTTTTGAGTGGGGGTTTTTTAAGCTTATTTGATCTTTCAAGACAAACTGAAAACTAGAGAACATTTAGAAGCTTCATTGTACCTGGGATTTTCAGTTTAAACCAGAACATGCTAGCAAAACTCTGCTGAATTTAGGGCAGGTCTGGTCAGTTTGTGTACTGCAATAATCCTGTGGGTTTACAAGGCAACATAGGTATAGCAGTGATTTAGTTACATCTGCATAGTTTATTTAGGTAAATTTGCCTACCTGCATCCACACTAGTGGGTTGTACTGTTATAATATCTCACTTTCTAAACAGGTGGGATTACCCTGGTACAAAAACTGAGAGCATACCAGTCCTTAAAGTTGTCTGAGGACTAAGTAATTGTTATTGAAATATTGGGTTTACTTAGCTGAGAGCCAATAATAGCCTGATAGAGATAAGGAAAAACTGTTCTATTTTGTAGAAGAAAGGAGAGCCTGTATTTTGTACAAAGATTTTGTTTTATACAAATTCTATAAATTTTTTATATATATTTAGATAAAGATTTTTGCGTGTTAACGTTTGATTGGTAGTTGTTAAATTTTACACTTTGTTATTTGTTTAGTAAAAACTGGTTTGAAGCAAGTTTTTTTTGCTTTGAGGCAGAAGAAAAAAGAGAGTTTAAAAGTTTAGGCTACTGTGTCCAGGAGGCTTCTGCCCCCACCTACTGGCTGCTTGTAAGCTATTAAGGGGGGCCAGCAGTAGCTTTTACATAATGAATATTCATATGCTGAAATTTTTTTTAATCATTTCCCATAATCAGTCTTGTCTCTTATAAAACTCTCTAAAAGTATTGCTAGGATGAGCAAAAAAGGTGGAAAAACACCTTTCTGCCCTCTATCTCTATACCACATGAAAATTGATTTTTTGGCTTAACATTTTACTGAAAACCAGAGTCCTTATTTTAACAAGCTACATGATGGAAAATAAAAAGTGAATCTTAAAATGTTAATTTTTGAATGATTTGCTCAGGATGCTTAAGGCTTTGGGATGCTTTTAAGGCTTTGTTTGTACATAGAATGGTTGGATTGGGAGGAACCTCGAGCGGTCATCTAGTCCAGTCCCCTGCACTCATGGCAAGATTAAGTATTATCTAGAACGGAGATGGCCAAACTTACTGACCTTTTGAGCTGCATACGACAATCTTCAGAAGTTTGAGAGTTGGCGTGCCCCTGCCAGGGCTCAGGGCTTCAGCACTTTGGGGAAGGGGTTGTTGGGACTTCAGCCCTGCAGGAGGTGCCTGCCGGGGCTCGGGGCTTCATCTCTGCTTCTCCTGAAGCCATGAGCCCTGGCAGACGTGCCCCGCAGGACTGAAGCCCCAAGACCCCCATCCCTGCTGGGCAGAAGCCAGAGGCGATGTGTGGAGGGACACGTAGGGTCATGTGCTCCACCAGATTTTTGCCAGGGCTTGCTGGCCCTGCTTGGTCACATGGTACTACCCTGCATAGTAACTGCTGGAGCTGGCAAGCTGGGAGCTGTGGCCATGGGGCAAGGCAGTAGCAAGCTGCAGGGAGAGCTGCTGCTTTTGCTGCTGCCTCTCCCTGTGGAATTAACACCTGGGAGCTGGAGGGAGGCGCTGCTGAGGGTAAGAGGGGGAGCATGCCTAGGAGGGCCTGACTTAAGCTGTTGGAGGGGGCAAACCTTTAAATGTGCTTCCCCACTCTCAGCAGGCACTAGTCATCTCTGGCAGAAGCCCTAAGCCCCACTGCACAGCAGAACCCTCGAGCTCCCTCCCTGCCAGTCTGGCAGTCGGAGAATTGGGTGGCGGGGGGAGAGGACGGGGCTCTACAAGCCTCACTTTAATTATAAAAGAGCTGCATGCAGCTCATGAGGTGCAGTTTGGCTACCTAGATCTAGACCATCTCTGACAGGTGTTTGTCTAGCCTGCTCTAAAAAATCTCCAATGATGGAGATTCCACAACCACCATAGGCAATTTATTCAAGTGCTTAACCACTCTGACAGGAAGTATTTCCTAATGTCCATCCTAAACCAGCCTTGCTGCAACTTAAGCCCATTGCTTCTTGTCCTATTCTCAGAGCTTAAAGAAAACAGTTTTTCTCCCTCCTCCTTGTAACAAGCTTTCATGTACTTGAAAACTATTATCATGTCCCCTCTCGGTCTATCCTTCTCCAGAATAAACAAACCCAGTTTTTTCAATCTTCCCTTATAGGTCATGTTTTCTAGACCTTTAATCATTTTTGTTGCTTTTTTCTGGACTTTCTCCAATTTGTCGACATCTTTCCTGAAATGTGCCCAGAACTGGACACAGTGCTCCAATAGAGGCCATATCAGTGCAGAGTAGAGCAGAAGAATTATTTCTTGGATCTTGCTTACAACACTCTTGCTAATACATCCCAGAATGATGTGTGTTTATTTTTTTCCAAGTGTTACACTCTTTACTTATATTCAGTTTGTGATCCACTATGACTCCCTGATCCATTTCTGGAGTACTCCTTCTAAGGCAGTCATTTCTCAATTTGTATGTGTGCAACTGATTGTTCTTCCTAAGTGGAGTACTTCACATTTCTCCATATTGAATTTCATCCTATTTACTTCAGACTGTTTCTCCAGTTTGTCCAGATCATTTTTTAATTTTAATCCTATCATCCAAAGCACTTGCAACCCCTCCCAGCTTGGTATTGTTCACAAACTAAGTGTACTCTCTCTGCCATTATCTAAATAATTGATGAAGATTTTGAACAGAACTGGACGCAGAACTGATCCCTGTGGAACCCCACTCGTTATTCTCTTCCAGCTTGATTGTGAATCACTGATAACTACTTTCTGGGAATGGTTTTCCAACCAATTTTGCCCCCACCTTATAGTAGCTCCACCTAGGTTGTATTTCCCTAGGGGCTACTTTAATGTGCTGTAACTCCTGAGGTGTCTACACTGGCAAGGCACGTAGAGCGCCTGGACTCTGCAGCTGGAGCGCTCCTGGTAATCCATGAGAAAGCATAAAGCTTGCTGCACCCTGACTGAAACACCCAGGCGTCAGCGTGGGTGAAGTGTTGCATTACTGTGCTGTGATTGGCCTCTGGAAACGTCCCATAATCCCCTGAAGTCAAGTGGCCACTCTTATCATTGTTTTGAACTCAGCTGTAAGCATGCAGATCCCTTTCAAAGCTCCGTTTCTGACAGCCGGTATGCTTATCTACTCTGGGACAAAACAACTTTTACTGTGGAATGCTGCTGTTGTGAGTCTGTGTGAGAGAGAGGGGCAGGGGGGAGGGGAGGTCTGCTGCTGTCTGAACTTACAAGACAGCATGCTGACACACTCTCTCCCCCCACATACACACAACACACTCCCTGTCACACTCCAGCCCTCTCCCGCAGTTAAAAAGCACGTTGCAGCCACTTGCACACAATGCACTGCTCTTTGTGGCATTGCAAGAGCTGCTAATGTGGCCACGCCAGTATGCTTGCAACTGATAGTGTAAACACATGGCAGCGTTTTCCCTGCTGCGGTCTCTGAAGACTGGTTTAACTTGCAGTGCTCTACATCTGCAAGTGTAGCCAAGCCCTTAGTAAAGTCAAGATATATCACATCTACCGCTTCCCCTCTATCTACCAAGCTTAGTTACCCTGTAAAAGAAAGCTATTAGGTTGGTTTGACATGATTACAAATCCATGCTGACTGTTAGCAAACGCCTAGAAGATGACAAAGTTATAAGTAATTGATTGCTTAAATATTTTCTTCATTATCTTTCTGGATACTGAAGTTAAGCTGACTGATCTGTAGTTCCCCAGGTTGTCCTTATTTCCCTTTCTATAGATTGGCACTATATTTGCCCTTTTCCTGTCCGCTGGAATCTCTCCTGTCTTCCATGACTTGTCGAAGATAATCGCTAATGGATCAGTTATCTCCTCAGTCAGCTCCTTGAGTATTCTAGGATGTATTTCATCTGTCCCTGCTGACCTGAAGACATCTAACCTGTCTTAAGTAATTTTTAATTTGTTCTTTCCCTGTTTTAGCCTCTGATCCTACCTCATTTTTACTGGCATTCACTATGTTAGATGTCCAATCACTACTAACCTTTAAATGAGGGAAAGAGGTGGTACATTGGCTCATGAATACAGGCATTTTTCAGGTAGTATTTACCTTCCAGTTTTGGAATAGTCCAGTAATTATGGTGGGTTTCCAGTGTTCTTTGCGCAATATATTATTACAGAATTGCCCCAGGAGCAAGATAAGGGAAAGGAGGAGGCATGGCCAGAGTATTCTTATGTCCTGAATATATTATGGCTTGCAGTGGCCCCATGGGATAGCAGTATGGTGCATTTTAGGGCATCATATTTGTTCTCTAGCCCCTGGTTTAAATGAAAACAGCAGCTTTTATTTTTTTACATCTGTTTCTTTTCCTAAGGGACTTTTTAAATAGAAAACGTAACATTTTGGAGACCCGGCAGCCCCTGAGCAGGGCAAATTGCTTCCTTTTGATCCCTGCAGTGAGCTCTGGGAGAAGTATGGCTCTTTGACTTTACAGTTCTCTCAGAGCAAATGTCCGTGAGTTTAGTGCTGCTTTTTAAGGCTTGTCTACATGGGAACAGGCAGGAAAATTTAATCTGAATTAACTAAAGGTGTTTGTTTGAAGATGATTCATTGAACCACATTAAATCCCCACGTGGATGCTGCTGTTCAGAATTAAAGTGGTATTAATTCACTTGAATTCTGAATGAGGGTATTCACCAGGGATTTGCTGCAGTTTAATGTATCCATTTCAAATTCACACCATTAGTTAATTTGGATTAACTTTCCTGGATGTCACCGAGTAGTGTGACAAAGTTCCTCCTCTACCTTGGTGGGTCCTGCACTTATTGGCAGATTTGCACACCTCAGTGATCTTCCCCTCTGGTGGAACCCACGGTCTGGGCCAACTCCTCCTTTGTCTGATCAGGCATTGGGAGATTTGGGGGGAACCCGCCCACCTTCTACTCCGAGTTCCACCCCAGGGCCCTGTGGATTGAAG
Organism: Chelonoidis abingdonii; assembly: GCF_003597395.2. Taxonomy (NCBI): domain Eukaryota; kingdom Metazoa; phylum Chordata; order Testudines; family Testudinidae; genus Chelonoidis; species Chelonoidis abingdonii. Next base: position 192,454,847 of record NC_133771.1, on the reverse strand, counting down.
CTGTCTATAGTGTCTCCTGTAACAGCTGCATGACAGCCACAACTCCCTGAGCTGCTTCCCCATGGCCTCCTCCAAACACCTTCTTTATCCTCACCACAGGACCTTCCTCCTGGTGTCTGATAACGCTTGTACTCCTTAGTCCTCCAGCAGCACACCCTCTCACTCTCAGCTCCTTGCACCTCTTGCTCCCAGCTCCTCACACTCCCACCACAAACTGAAGTGAGCTCCTTTTTAAACCCAGGTGCCCCGATTAGCCTGCCTTGATTGGCTGCAGGTGTTGTAATCAGCCTGTCTGCCTTAATTGGTTCTAGCAGGTTCCTGATTCCGCTAGTGCAGCCCCTGCTTTAGTCACTCAGGGAACAGAAAACTACTCATCCAGTGAGCAGTATATTTGCCCTCTACCAGACTCCTGCACCCCACTGGTCTGGGTCTGTCACAGTAGATAAGCCCATAATAGAAGAGCCAGCATACACTACAAAATTTTGAGTATACCCCTATGATGTCATTCCACATACAGCAAGCTTAACAATCAATCACTGGACATGAGACAAGGTCAGAGGTAAACAGGGTGGAGTTTTGTAGCTAATTGGCCAAAGCCATACATTACCATATTATTGAATCATTGTGGGGCCTATCTACATTATAATTACATTTGAGCGGGGATCTGGTTACAACACTGTTCCAGCTAGCAGTATAGAGGGGACTTGAACTGTATTCTGCAACATTGATTGCTTTATTCCCATTATGGAAGATTAATAAAATCTCATCTGGAGTACAGATGGAATTGTGTTGTAGCTAGATCCTCCAATTTCCTAATAATTGTAACACAGACAGATCCTTGCAGAACAGTAAAGATCAGCAGTGTACCATAATTTTGTTATATGATTTAAAGTCATCTTTGTCCCATTCGGAGCCAGGAGCAAATCAGGTTATAACACAATTCAGGGTGAGTGCTCTTATAACTTATCAATGCACACATTTTGCTAATGTATGTATCCATTCCTTAATTTAAATATGAACAGCACTAGACCAAAGGCTTTCATTTCAGTGAAAGGGGCAATGAGATCAGTTTCTTTCTGGTACAGTCGCAAAACTCACTACCATCTTGCAGTCTCTGTTGTCTTGGCTTAATTTTGTGTGAATGGTTTTATTGGTAAATATTGGTTTAAACCAAGGATCTTTAGTCCTCAGTAACCTGCAAAATCCTGTGAAGTAGCCCACAGAGTGTCCAGCATCTTCATTCTTGTCTGTCTCTCTTTTCCAGCTACTTAGATCTCTCCCTGGTAGCTCTTTCTTGGCTTTGACCATCTAATGCTTTTCACAGAAGATGCTGCAATTTATGGAGACCTGTGTGGTACTTCTTCAGAAGCAGAATGAGGCAGCCAAGCCTAGAAGGCACAATGGCCAAGCTTCTAGGCCACAAATGGCCTGATCATATTTGTTCTCTAGCCTGTTTGGATACCCCTGTGTAAAAGAGTGGACTCACCCCTGCGGCGCCTCCTGCTGGTGACTCCTGGGAATTAGCTCAATTCCAGCTCCAGAGTGCCCTCTGCGGGCCAGTGATCCTCCTGTCATCTGGCCCCTGTGTCCCTCCCTGGACTCAGTGCCCTTTTACCTGGGGTGCTGCTCCCTGGCAGTAACCCCTTTCTCTCAGTCTTAGGGTCTCCCCTCCCCGGGAAACCCCCACCCACTATTCCCACCTTGCCTCAGTATATGGCTACTGCTAGTCATTGTCTAGCCCCACACCCTGGGGCAGATTGCAGTATCAGCCTACTCATTACTGGCAAGGTTGGTTTGGACCTGCTGCCTTGGCCTACCCCTGGGCCTACCCCTGCAGCACCCAGTACCTGTTGGCCTTATGCTAGGCCACAGCCTGGGACTTTGCAGGCAGGAGCTCCCCAGCTCCTCTGCCTTTCCCCAGCCCTGCTTCACTCAGATACCTTGTGTCTAGCTCCCCACAGCCAGGCCCTTCTCCCTCTACAGACAGAGAAAGACTTCTGTCTGCCCCTGGCTTCTCTGCCTTTATAGCGCCAGCTGAGTCTGTTTGGGGTGTGGCCCCAGCTACAGCCACTTTCCCCAATCAGACCAGCCTAAAAGCTGCTTTCTCCAGCCACAGCCACCTCCTAGGGCTGTTTTTACCCCTTCAGGGCAGGAGTAGGGGACTACCTTGCTACACCATGGTTTAAATAAAAACAGCAGCTTTATTTTTTACATCCATTTTTTTCTAATGGTCTTTTAAGCAGAAAATATAACATTTTGGAAGTCATGTATATATTTAAGTTTTAATTTGCCTTACTGGAAAATGATGCTATAGTAAGGGGTAATGTAAGACCATCATAAGAATGTGCCCATAAAAGGTACTATTATAATACGTATTGTAGATGGTTGATTTGACAAAAATATTGCACTCTATATCTGTTAAAGCTGCAGATGTTCAATGCTTCTTAATAGATTCCCATGTTAGTACACCAGAAATTGTAAAATCAGGCCAAAAAAAGGCAGCTGTCTGCAGCTGTGAATTTTTTTTTTTAACTGCTATTTGAATGAAACAGTCATCAAGAATTTCAACTTAACTGTTAGACTATAGAAGGATATTTGAGAAATGTTTCCTGATTCATGCAGTCTCTTAAATGAGATATGATTTTGTCCTTTGTTCATTCCTTTTTTCTAAATAGAATCTTTATTTGGCCCTGAAATCTTTTTTACGCTAGATGTAGAATGTTTACTTGTCCGATTCAGCTGCAAATATTTTTTTTTTTTTTTTTGAATACTTTAACTGCATTCCAAGGACTTACTGGAGAAACAGCTATTGGCTGAACGCTTAAAGCATTCTGTGTTAGTCTATGAAGCTTCTAACTGTAGTAGTGAGACAGCAGGCAGTTGCGTATATCAGTTGACCTTTGAATACCCTAGCCGGAAGTGAAAAGGTTCTGGCTTGTCAGCTGTACAAGATCTGGGTGCATGCAGGCAATCTCAAGATGGATGCCAAAATTGGTTAGTTCTTTTTTGTTTTAATATATATACATAAATTTAAAACTCTCTTATGAATCCTGAGGCTTTTAATTTGTTCAGAAGACAAAAATAGTTTCTTGTGGCTCATTTATGTTTTGAGAGAGGATTTTCAGGTCAAATATATAAGCGCTTGTTTTTGTCACAAAAACAACTATTGAAACTGTTCAGCCTTAAAAATAAGAACCTGTGATAGAAAAGACTTCACAGAATTCAGCAATCAGCCTTTAATCACGGCATTTGCACTAAAGGCAAAATGTAATTGGATGCGTTCTGCATGTGAGGCATGGATGCTAGCAGTACTATTTTTAGATGTGCCAGATGACAGTTCATGCTTACCATATGTAGACAGCTGCACTTGCTTTAGATTAGGCCTAGAATACTTACATTGAAGGGCTGTAATTATAGTTTACACAAGTGTAAATTTAAGCAAACACAATTAGCATAAGGAAGGATACTGCTTGGAGTGTCCCTGAGTATATTTATCTTTTGTGGGTATGCTGTGTTAAAGCCAGCAGGCTGTTTTCACTAATATACAGTTTGGATTTTCTAAATTACCTTCTTTTGGAGGTGTGGGGGAATTTAAAGCAGCTTTTACCTTTTTATCAGTCACATGGACTAAAAGTTACAGTTCAGTTTTGTAATTGTTTTACAAAATTGAATTTTTTTAGAATGTTTACACTGTTGGAAAATTAAACCGTATACATGTGAGACTAGCATCGGGGCTTATATGGTACTTCTCATTTTGAATGGGACAGGGCAGAGTGTATGTGGGGGAAATGTAAAATGGAAATACATTTCCAGGTCCAAATGAAGGAAGCGAGTAGATTGAGGTCATCAATCTTCAGTCATTAATGAAAAAAGTGTTTTAAGTTAGGGCTCTAATTTTTTGGAAGACACTATACAAATGAACCTTCACGGACTATCCCAATTTTAGAATATCTCCCTTTCCAGTGAATGTTACTGGGAATTTTCATGATTGCTGAATTATTGCTATTATACTTGTTATAATTTTTAACTGTGCAGATGTAGTCCTTTATCACTGTTATAAACTGGCCCTATAAAGAGACAATGACACACTATTAATGCAGATCTTAAAATTAAAAAAAATCATGACAATGAAGCTATTGTACGTATATATGAAAATTGTCAATATTTTTAGGAGTTTCAAAGCATAGAGTTCTTGTCTTTCCAACACCAGCTGATTAGTTCAAATCTTGTATTGAAATAATTTCATAATGTTGAAAGGAAGGCTTCAGTTCCAAAAAAGCTTATGCATGTGCACTTTTATGAATAATTCTATTGGCTTTAATGGGACTATGTATGGTAGTAAAGTTATGTCTACACAGGTATTAGTGGAACCTGCCCTAAGGTAGCACATAATTATTTAAAGCTAGTGCATACAAATTTCCTTCAGATTATACATACCACCCCATGTTATTTCAACTGCTTATTATGTTCTGAATTAATATAGGGATTTGTTCTGGATTGTGGTTGTTTTGTAGTTAGAGTAAAATTCTTAAGGTAGACAAGATGCTGTTGTAGTGCTAAGCTCACATAAAGCTTAACACAACCAAATTCAGACAGATCGATGTCCCAGTGGTTTTAGAACAGATAATAAACATAGTAGTGCTTCACATTTTGAAAAGACTAGATAACTAGCTAACATTATTTATGCTAATAAAGCTTTTTTCTTTTTCCCTCTTTTATATTGAGCTCTATATCTAATAAATTTTATATAATTACTATTGATGGAGAGGGAAATGAGTTGTGAAGTTAGGCAACTCAAAATTCTCCCATGACCATTTCCCATTACATAGCATTGAGAAGTGTATGAAACCCAGTTAGATCAAATACTCCCGCATGCTACAATGGAGGTTCTCTCGAAATCTGTGATACTTCACTTAAAAATGCAGCAGACTCAAACCCAGAAAGAGGAGACTTGATATTTTAACCCAGTGACCAAAGATTTACCCAAAGAGCAATTAGTCTGAACAGTAATACTAAAAATGGCATCATGTGTTTCCATGGTTATGTAGAAAATATATGTTCAGTTTACAAATAAACATTTTGCCCATCATTGGCCTGCAAATTTAGCTTTGATTGGAAATCAAACTGGGTTCTCTCAAGGTCCCTTCCAGCCCTACATTTCCGTGATTGTTCCTAACTTTGCATCAACATCATCACCAGTAGAAAAGGTTATGCAAGCCCAATTATGCCTTCAGTTATATTTGTGTAACCAGCCCCATTGTCTTAAAATGCTGCCCTCAGTGATATATGTGCACTTGCCATCATTGGGTTTACACAGGTGTAGTGGTTTTGAATTCGGTAAACAATTCTTTTGATTAGCCTCAAGAAAAACAGAATCTCTCTTTTAGCTGTTGGGTGCACAGAGGTACAGGAATAAAAGCAGTAAAAACTTGTCACTGATGTGAGCAAGTATGGCTTGGAATGCTCACAAGGAGCAGATTAATTAAGATTTCATTTTGATGTAGTCTCTTTTCAGGGTAGAACTGCACTTGAATTTTAGCAAATGCATTTTGGGTAATTCCAAAAATCCAGAGTTTAGTGTAAAACCAGTTCTAACTCTTCCCAGAATGCTTATTGTTTATAACTAGAAACTTCTAATAATGTAGAAATATGAGATAATGGGTTCAATTTTTTAAGATGTCATATTCAGATAAAACAAATACACACTTGTCGTGTGGAAGTAAGAGGTCTTGTATTCTAATTTCAGTCCTTTTAACTTTTAGTTGTTGACCTCCTTTACTGGCGAGACATTAAGAAGACAGGAGTGGTGTTTGGTGCCAGCTTGTTCCTGCTGCTTTCGTTAACAGTATTCAGCATTGTGAGTGTGACAGCTTACATTGCCTTGGCCCTTCTTTCTGTGACGATCAGCTTCAGGATATACAAGGGAGTTATCCAGGCAATCCAAAAGTCTGATGAAGGCCATCCATTTAGGTGAGGTTTTTCTTTAATACCAAGTACATGTTTGTTGGAATAGCACTACAGATTCAGCTAACTGCATTTGAATATATATACGGTACCAGTGCATGGCAATGTAAAACAACCTCAGTGCTGTACAATCTCTCTCTCTCAATGTAGCTACTCTCAAACTTGATTGGGATTTTCACAAAATAATTTCATAGAATGGACACAATAAATGGTAAGGAAAGTGAATTAAGATTGTCCGGCATAGTATATTTCTTCAAAAAGGCACGACAGACTCCAGTAGCACTGTAAAACTCTATATACCATATATACTCGTTCATTAGCTCGTTTGTTTACAAGCTGACCCCCTAAGATGGTTACGTAAAAATAGCAAAAACTGTATGACTCTTTCATAAGCCGACCATATATTTCAGGGGTTGGCAAACTTTGGCTCCCAGCCCATTAGGGTAAGCCTCATTGGTTGGGAACAGGGAGCTGAGGGGCTCCATGCCTGGAGACGCTCCAGGTAAACAAAACAACAATGTATTAGATATTCAATTCAATGATTCCATAGAGTTTTTAAAATCCTCAGATTTTGGTATAGACCTGTTTATAAGCTGACCCCTGCTCTTTGATGCGTCACTTTTTTACCAAAAATATTCAGCTTATGAACTAGTATATGTGGTATTTATTTCAGTTTGGTTCATTGAACTTACTTACACATTAATACTTGATTCAGCACTTCAAGTATGCCCTGACATCAGGTACTAAACCACTGAAAATGTCATACTTGGATAACTGTAAAGCAATTTGTGGTTTGGTAAAGATTAGTAAATACAGCAGAAGGTATGTTCTGTTGCTAATTATTCACATTTTGTTATATACTTCTTTTTCTAAAATTGTTTCTTAATAGCATGCTTAACTCTTACTATGCTAGCATGAATGTGCAATAGTGCAGCAACATTCTAAGGGTACGTCCAGACTACCCACCGGATCGGAGGGTAGCAATCAATCTATCGGGGATCGATATATCGCGTCTCGTCTAGACGCGATATGTCAATCCCCAAACACGCTCCCATCGACTCTGGAACTCCACCAGAAGCGGAATCGACGGGGGAGCCGCGGCCGTCGATCCCTCACCATGAGGATGGGAGGTAAGTCGAAATAAGATACGTCGACTTCAGCTATGGTCTTCCCGTAGCTGAAGTTGCATATCTTACATCAATCCCCCGCTAGTGTAGACCAGGCCTTAATGAGTCCATTTGGTTGGATTATAAGCAATTGGTTAGATGCAATATCCGGGTTCATTGTGACCTGATCAGTGGATAAATCTGAAAACTTGGGCTCTAATGGGGAAAACTATAAACAATTAGGTTCAGTTTTGAAAACATGGATGACTGAGTTCATAGAAATCCCCAAGAGAACCAGTGATTAGCTTGTTAAATAATAACTGTGCCCACTCCCAAGAATGTGGCAGGGTCGTGTGGTATAAAAGTCAGGGAACTTCACTATTACTATTGGGTTCATATAGGCCATAGTAGTGCACCTACTGTAGAATTATGTCTTTCGAGATGTAAATTTCACATTAAAATAATTATTAAGTGTGCATGTTTCTTAATCTCACAACCAGCCACACCATCCAGCAACTGCTTTCCTCCTCTCCATTCCAAAATATGGTTCAGTCTCCTTTTCTTCTCCTTCATTTTCCCAGTTTACTTTTCTTCAACTGCTTTTTTTGTAGTATTGCCAATTCTCTTTTCCAGATAACATTGATATGTGGTAGTTTTTAAAACCTCTCCTCCATGAGGACAGATGTAGCCTTCCAATGGAAGAGACTCTCAGGGTCAGTTCTCCCTTCCCTCCCCTCCTTTCCATTCCTTCAAAACCAAAGCAGGAGAGGTTTGCTGAGGCAGGTGATCTGTCCTCCCCTTTGGAGTCTCCTCATCTGCACTCTGTAAATGCTTACAGAGGTGGCCAGTCCACACCACCCCCTAAAAGCCAGCAGCTGCCTGCGATAAGCTTGTCCTTTAAATTAAGGTGGGTGAAAACTCTAAGAAGGGGTAATGTTACAGTGCAGACAGATCAAGAAAAATGCATCTGTTGCTATAGCCATTAAAACCATAGACCCACAGCTGTGATAGCATTCAGCAGAGCAATGCAAAATAGGATGCTGGCCAGCCTTAAAGAAGCTGGTTTAAAAAGGAAAGCCTTTAAATTAAAGGAACAGTCTGCTGGCAGTTGGAGTAGTCTGAATGTAGTTTCTCTGTTACTGGTTTTCAATAAGTACAAATTGGTTTACAATAAGTACATAGTAAAATCCACAACATTTCCAAGATTTGACCTTTTCTTTCTGCCATACAGTGGATATTCTCATTCAGGTCCTTTCTTATTCACTACAAACTGTTCCTCCCTGGCCTCTCCTCTCCCTGACAGTCCATACAAAATGCAGCTGCTGGGACCATGTTTCTGACCTATTGATCAAGTCAAGTCATATACCTCACCATCAAGGCCCTGCATGACTCTGCCCCTCCTTCCTTATCCAAGGTTGTCTCTTGCTAGGCTCAGCTCTGCCAATATTAGCAGCCTTGATGCCCCATTTATCCACTTCTCCTCTGTTTCCCCCATCTCCCAGCACTGCTCACTTACCTTGGAATACCCTTTTTGAGTTGGTTCTTATGGCCCTTACCATCTCCTCTTTTAAGATCCACTTCTTCTAGAATGCCACCAGCAATGAATAACATAAACGTCTTTGTTGTTCTAACATGCTGTGTGCCAGCTTCATTTACAACATCCCCTTTTTCCATCCTCAGTCCATTCAGCCTGTTTGACCCGCTGTATTGCAGTTTGCCTGAACTTAGATTTCAAACTCCTTAGGGCAGGGAATCTGTCCTCTTTTGGTTGTAGTTTTGTGGGACACCTAGCACTTTTTTGAGAATTGTAAAACAATAAATACTTTTTACAGGTAAATAATAATTAACACAATTGTATAAATACTATAAAATGTCTCTCATAATTCTAATTACCTGTTAAATAAAATAAGTGTCTTAATGTGTAAAACAGAGCTAATTTGCCAGTCATGGGGCAGGGTAGATTTTGGTGCCATATTCCAGATAAGCAACATCTCCCTTCTGAGCCCTTACTGGACATGAAACTAAATTTTTAAAATGATAATTTTCTGTTTAAAGAATCTAATACTGACCTAGCAACTCTGCTTATTAGTAGATGGAAAAGGTGGGATATGGAGTGGGGGATGGGTGTGTGTGAGAACACCTTAACAGGATTACAGGATTTTTATCTTTTTGATTGGAAAATTCCTAGAACTTTCAGCTATATCTTCAGACATTAAGCAAAGAGAGGGAGATTGCAGGCAGAGTGGAGGAGGTCTGACCTGTCTCAGATTGCAGACCTTAACCTTTCACTTCCAAAAAGTGAGGTACTAAATCCTTTTGGACCAAATTCCTTCTCTAGAACATTAACAATCATTTGCTTAAAGAAATTCCATTTAGAAGACTTAGTAAGATGAAGAGTAACTTTATCCATGTCTTTGTGTTGATTATTGCTTAAAGGTGAGCTGCAAGGAATTTTTTTTAATACTGCCTATTCACATTTTTGCTGTATTAAAACAGGTCCTGACCCACAGTTTGAGAACCGCTGCTATAGAGTCTTCCAAAGCAGAGAAGACCTGATTTAGTAGCGTAAAAACAAGCAGGTAAAGCTTGTGTCTCATGAATTATTCTTTCATTTTTCAGGGCTTACCTGGAGACTGATGTTGCTGTATCTGAGGAGCTTGTCCAGAAGTACAGCAATGCTGCACTTGGCCACATTAATGGTACAGTAAAGGAGCTCAGACGTCTTTTCCTAGTCGATGACTTAGTTGATTCTCTGAAGGTAAATGATAAATCATTCAACATACAGCTGTAGATTTGACTTTCCTTAACAGGGCTTAAAAAGAGAGGTTTAAATTGAACCAGTGGTCAGATGTTAAAGGTATTTGGAATGTGTCTATTTCTTTAAAAATCTCAATCTGAGGGTAGCTGGGCAGCTTAATGCCTTTCTATTTTTGTTTTTGGCTCACATGTCATCACCAGTAAGTGGCCAGCATCTGACCAATTGAATTTCTTGGTACAGTTTCTCATTCTGCTAATCTTCAATACCCAAAAGAACATTTATAGCTGTTCAGCTTGAGATTACCTAAAGCATCGATGAACATTACATTTCAAATGGCATTTGACATGAATTTTCTAATGTTGTACAAGACTCCAACAATAATAGACTTGTAAATAGTTCCCTCAACCAACTGTTGTATCCTTTCCCTCTGTGTCTGGGTCTACCTGTTGCAGTGCAGACTCCTGCAGTCCCAGGGAGAGGCTACATAATAACACTGTCATATAATTTAAATCCTTAGCAGCAGGTAGGTTTGACTCATGCCAGTATTTTTATAAAGATCCTGTGGTGGTTCTTCGAGTGCTGTCCCTGGGTGCTCCACTCTAGGTGGAGGTGCGTCCTGGCGCCATTGATTGATGATCTTCGGTAGGAGGGCCTGGTCGGGACGCATGTGCTCAGCTGCTGTCTCGTGGTGTCATTAGGGTCTGCGTCCTGCACCTCCCTCAGTTCCTTCTCAGCCATCCTTGGCTGAAGATGGGACTCGGGGCAATGCTGATCCTCTTCCCTGGCTTCTGAAGGAAACAATTACAAAGAACATAGAAATAGTTAGTTAGTAACATCCCAGTTGTTTCCCTTCCTTTACAATAGTTACTTAGTTGAAAAAAAAAACAAAACTTTTCTCTTCAAGTTTGTCTCCCACTGAGACACTCTCCCCTGGCATTCCTAGCACAATAATGCCAGGGGCTTCAGGATTCAATAAATGTGCACCCTCTCAGGCGAAGACACAGGAAGCTCTGCAGCTGCCTATGGAGCAGGGCAGTAAACCCTCTCCCTCAGGCTCCCCTGCCAAGGCAGAACCAACCGGGAGCCCGGCTTCACCCTCTCACACGAAGAGACAGGAAGCCCTAATGTCTCATCTCAGAGACACTCAAAAGGGTAAAGGATTTCCTGCAGGGTCTTTACCCTTGGTGCTGTCAGTGTCGAGAGCAGGCAACTCTGACCGCCCCTGCACTTCACAAGCAATTCACATGGGGCTCAAAAGCAGGGGCCCGACTTACTGCAGCGGGAAGCTCTCCTCGGCACCAGTCCCTCCGGCACCAGCAATGGACCTGGTGCCGGCAATGCGTTCCACCCCAGAGCAGATTCAGACCCCCTTGCAAGGCTCTCACAAACAGCTCTCGGCTCCTGCAAATGTGAAACTAAAATCATACTTCATGCTCTGCAGCACAGCGGCCTAGGGAGCAGCAACAATTCCTGCATCAGCAGGATATCTCTGTGGCCCCTGAGCCTGACTCTCCGCTCCTAGACATGGAGCACTCACTATTTGAACAGCAGCTCTCACCACCTGACCTGGATACTTTCAGTGATAGTGAGAACGGCACACAGCAGCAGGCAGAGTTCTCCTTGCCTGAGTCTTACCCTCCACTAGAGCCATACATACCCCAAGACATGGGGCAGCATAAGAATCAGCCTCAGTTCCCCTACTTTGTCCCCCCAGTGGCTGAGACCCAACTTTTCCTACCGGTGCCCTGGCCTCAGTGGTACCGGTGTTCGGCTCCTGCCACCTCTCCTCCTGTGCCCCTTCTTCCGGACCTACGCCTGTATCCCCAGTGCCATCAACATCTAGAGCTCCTGAACCCCCTACTGAAGAGGGGGCTTTATCAGCTCCTGCCTCACCATCAGCCTCAGACGATGCCCTCATGCCTCCACCTCCACAAAATGTGGACGACTTTAAGCAATCCCAGGAACTTTTCAAGAGAATGGCACTCAGCCAGGACATCCCTTTGGAGGAAGTCCAGAAGACACAACATAGACTTCTCAAAATCCTCCAACCCTCTGCACCCTCCAACATAGCACTACCCATAAACAAAACTCTCCTAGAACCAGCTCTGGTAGACCTGGTAGAACTACTCTCTGGTAGACCCCTGCCTCCATTCCACCAGCATGCAAGAAAGCTGAACATAAATGCTACATGCCCGCGAGGGACGTCAATTTCTTATTTTCTCACCCACAACCTACTTCTGTTGTGGTGGATGCAGCGACACAGAACAATGCAGCCACACTACCGGCCCACTCCGCAGGACACGGACCTCAAACGCCTTGATCTCCTAGACCACAAGGTTTATATCTCTTCTACTCTACAATTTAGAATTGCAAATTATTCCACCCTTCTTGCAAGCTATGACCATGACAACTACAACAAGCTCTTTGATTTGCCTCCCATAAACCAGAAGACAGGAGAGTGGATTTCAAGTTAGTCCTCGTCAAAGGTCAGTTGTTATCTACGATGGCACTACAAGCATCCATGAACATGGCTAATCCATCAGCCTGCACCACGGCCAGTGCAGTGGTGATGCACCAGTCTCTCTGGCTCTCGGCATCGGGTATCCTCAAAGATTTGCAGTTGCAGAATCATAGACTTTAAGGTCAGAAGGGACCATTATGATCATCTAGTCTCACCTCCTGCCCAGTGCAGGCCACAAAATCTCACCTACCCGCTCCTGTATCAAACCTGTGTCTGAGCCATTGAAGTCCTTAAATCATGGTTTAAAGACTTCAAGGGGTAGAGAATCTTCCAGCAAATGACCCGTGCCCCATGCTGCAGAGGAAGGCGAAACCCCCCCAGGGCCTCTACCAATCTGCCCTGGAAGAAAGTTCCTTCCCGACCCCAGATATGGCGATCAGCTAAACCTGAACATCGTGGGCAAGATCCCAAGCAGCACCCAGGGAAAGAATTCTCTGTAGTAACTAGATCCCCCCTGATCTAACATCCCATCATCAAGCCACTTGGCATATGTTTACCGCTAGTTAGGTCAAGATGAATTAATTGCCAAAATTAGTTTATCCCTATAAATCGATCCCTCTCCATAAACTTAATCAATGCTTAGTCTGAAGCCGATTATGTCTTTTGCCCCCCTACTCCTTGGAAGGCTGTTCCCGACTTCAACTCCTTATGGTTAGAGACCTTCATTAATTTCAAGGTCTAACTTCCTGAAGCCAAGTTTATATTCCATTGTTCTTATGTCCACACTGTACTGAGCTTTAAAATTCTTCTTCCCTCCTGGTTACTTTTATCCTTTGATTATTTATAGAGAGCAATCATATCTCCCCTCAACCTTCTTTTGGTTAGGCTAAACAAGCCAAGCTCTTTGAGTCTCCTTTCATAAGACAGGTTTTCCATTCCTCAGATCATCCTAGCAGCCCTTCTCTGAACCTGTTACAGTTTGAATTCGTCCTTCTTAAATATGGGAGACCAGAACTGCACACAGTATTCCAGGTGAGGTCTCACTAGTGCCCTGTAAAATGGTAATAAAACCTCCTTATCTCTACTGGAAATACCTCGCCTAATGCGTCCCAAGACCGCATTAGCTTTTTTCACAGCCATATCACATTGGCGGCAGTCCAAAGTGGAGGATCTCCCCCTTGACAAAGATAAACTCTTTTCCAGAAAAAACGATGAAGTCCTTCACACTACGAAAGACTCTAGAGCCACTGTGCACATATTGTGGATATACCCATTCATCCCCAGGAGACCATGGTATCAACCTTATCAGAGGTCCAGCGCACAACAATATCATCGACCCCAGTTCAGACTGTATGACACTGGGAGAAACCGCAACAGACCTCCTAGGCGCAGGCAAAACCAGGCACAACCAACTACTTCCCGCCATCCAGTAACAAACAACAATTTTGAAGTGTTGGTTGGGGGTCTGTGCAACCACCCCTTGACTCCGTCACCTATTTGCCCATTTGGCTACTGCCTCCAAGCTTTCACCATGTGTGGCAGCAGATCACAGGACCTCTGGGTCCTGGAAATAGCTCAGTCAGGTTACTCCATCCCTTTCCTATCTTCACCTCCCACCCTTTTCCCTTCCCCGTCCCCCTTCAGGGACCCCTCTCACAAGCACTTTCTCTGCGTGGAGGTCTCTCATCTTCTCCACCTAGGTGCAGTTGAACATGTACCGACGCAACATTGGGGAAAAGGATTCTACTCCTACTACTTTCTAACCCAAAAGAAAGGCGGGGAGGTGGGGTAGAGACCTATATTGGACCTACGCCGACTGAACAAGTTTGTACTTGTACAAAAATTCAAGATGGTCACATTGGGCACAATAATACCCACGCTAGAACAAGGGGACTGGTTCACAGCCATGCCCTACAAGATACCTATTTCCACATATCCATTCATCCAGCACACAGACGCTTCCTGCGATTCCTCACTGTTACACATCTCATAAGCACGATCTCTGTTCATCCCAGAATACAGGCATGGACCTGCCTTCAGCTTCTTGGTCACAGGGCAGCCACCACTTTCGTGGCCAAATATTCCACATTGCACATTCTCCACCTTTTTGGTCATCCAATGATGTGGGGTAATATTTGGAAAGGATTTACTCAGGACATCAAGTGAGTGGGTCCTTACCCCATTGTGAGTTGCCTCTCCCTGGTAGTGGACCAGCTTCAGCTACCTGGCAAATTGAAATGGGTGCATGCCAATCAGCTCAAAATGTATGTTTCTCCCTTTGTTTCTGGTCATGGCGTCGTGGGCCTTGGTTGTGGACCAGCCACCTGCCTGGACCATCCAGGTTTCCAGCTGGCCATGGGATTATCTGAATAATCATAATTATGAGGAAGAGAGACACCTCCAAAGGCTCTCCCTGCATCCAGCCACTGAGGGGGCCCGAACCACAGTGTGGCGGAAGGCTGGAGGAGAGGTGCCTTGGAGACAGTGCATAGTCCAGATAAACACAAAATGCTTGGTGGATGGCCCCGAGCCTCTCATGGATTCCATTGGGACAAACCCCGTTCCTCCTGTGGGGGCCTGGAGTGGAAGTGGAATGGGAAGTCCTTTGGCAAGCAGTAGCAATTACTAATCTTGCGGCGTAATGTTGTTATAACCTCCTAAACCAGGCAAACGACATCCCTGATGAAAGCCAGGGAGGGCTGTAATGGGACAACTAATAATTTAGGGAGTGTTCATCTGTGCCTCAGTTTCCCCAATAGGCGCATGTGTGGTGTTCTTTTTCTTTCCCTCTTGCTTTGTTAAGAGGACAAAGCAGTAATAACGAGAGCCCAGGAACACCCCAAACAGGAATGGTGGGACTGCTCTTGCTGCTTCAGGCCTGCAAAATTTGTCAAGGCAAAACAATGTATGTATAATGACACATCTCTATGGGAATCCTTGAGTCTCCACTTTTTTTGGCCTCCTTTGTTAATTTTACGAGTGTCCAAAATTGCCCTGGTAAAAGAAAAGGCCAGTTATCCACTGGGGAGGGGGACATTTGTGGCTTTGCATCCTAGGAGAGTGGCATCACATATTATCTGGGATTGAGTGGTCCATCGCGACGTGTGGGAGGTGGCTCCCTCCAATGACATGGCAAAGCGGTGTGTGCTGACTACATCTTCTATCAGTGCATATGGATTGCAGAGGGAAACACTTGGCAGCTGTGACCTATGGAGCCCCCTCAAATGGTGTGTAAAGAGAAGGCAGTGCCAGGCCGCTTTTATGAGGTGAGTCAGCACATCTGTTGGTTGGGGAGGCTTTGGAATATGCCCTCAATGCAGCACATGTGTTTACCAATACCTCTGCTTGTGTTTGGAGAACCACCAACCCCAGCATACCTTTCAATTTGCTGATAAGATCACAAACACAATTTTTTTCAGTGCATTGGCACTGTGCAGTGCATTCTGCAACAGACTGTTAACGTTTCTAACTATGTTGTGTTTAATTTTTCATGGATAACACCCAATGTGTTTCTCCTGTTGGCACACACCCGATAGCAACTTTCTGTATTCCAGATCGATACCTCCTCCTTCATAGTGTTAAAACACACCTTTAACTTGGAGAAAGCTGACTTTGCCGCAGCCATCTGGATGGGGCATCTATGTCAACAGGGGAATGTGTTATGCTCTGTTATTAATGAAGCCAGAAGTGTATTGGCTAGTGTATGCAATGGTTGCTATTTTAACAGTCTTGTGTATGCTGTATTGTTGCTTAGGTAGAAGACCAAGAGTAACCCTTGCCACCGTATCGGGGTGAAGGTGGAAACCTAAGTGGTGACCCCTCCCAACAAAATGTTGATTCAGGGTCAAGGGGGGGATTGTCACACCACAAGCCTCCCTCCCTCAGGGAGTCCCCTGGGAAGGCAGATCAGCATTGTATATTGCTAATGCTGTTGCTAGCATCACAAATAATTTTGGGAAGGGTAAAGGTGTGTGAGTGGGAAATGGAAGGTCCCTTTGCAGGTCGTGAGAGGCCAAGAGACGGAAAGAGGAAGAGAGCAGAGAACAGGTTAATTCTGCACCTCAGTTTGTTCTGTGTGAGAATAAGAGGCTGGCCCCAGCCTAAGGTCATAGGCTCGAGAAGTCAGCAGCTGCCCAGCCATAAGAAGAGAAAAACTAAGTTGAGCAGAGCTGCAGCGATAACAGCGAAAACAGTGAGAGCGAATGAAACAGCAACAGCAAAGGCCAACAGAAGGGAAAATAGTCTCTGGAGCTGAGATGTTTTGGGAAACCAGGGAGGCCACAACAAGCCTGTTTGGAGTGGTACAAAGAGCACCAGGAACAGAGGGCCCTGAACGAAAACCCACCCACACCCCCGCCAAAGGAGCCCAGGATTTAAAAACCCTCCTGAGAGCTGAAGCAACTCAGAGAGCACAGCAGATCCCTGGACAGCAGATCCCAGGACAGCACTCCCATCCACCTTCTCCCCTCCTTCCCCCTTCTTCTGACATTACACCCAGACTTGGCCAGTCTGGGTTGTGCATGTGTGAGTATGAAAGTGGGTTAGAGCTTGGAGCATTAACGCTTTCTTTCTTTCTTCCCCTGAGTGACGTGGGAGCATTCCCAGCACACACTGCTGTTATTTCATTATTTTATCAATAAAGACTTAAAATGTAGATTCTTGGTGTGCCTCATCATCTCCTCCCCAAAAAGATCCTGTGGCCCCAGCCTGATCAACTGTGGCCCTAGGCAGTTTTTTAACGAAAATCTGTCACAAGATGCCTTCAGGGTTGACTCAACGCCAGCTACAAACCCAGCAGACACAGTTTCTGCATAACACTGACTCCGCCACCAAACATATTGGCCTCCCTACATTGGCAAAACCAGAGAAGCTATGCAGGGGTGTTCCTTTCCATCCACATTCCCCAGTACTCATGCTGACCACGGATACTTCCCAGATAGATTACGGAGCGCACTTAGGCGAACACAAGGCACAGGACTGCTGGTCCGTATCAGAGATGCGTCTGCACATCAATCTCCTAGAACTCAGAGATGTCAGGCAGGGAGGAGCACGATCTCACTCTCTATGCACAGAAGGCATTAAACTATAGAACTGGTGTGTACAACATCACATAAAAGTCACCACTTCCTGCCTGCCTGCATGTCACAACACTACCGTTTACACACTCAGCAGACACTTCTCCGAGGAACACGAATGGGAATTACATCCCACGATATTCTGACAGCTCTCCTCCCACTGGGGCACTCTCAATAGACCTGTTTGCCATTCCTCAAAACCGCAAATGCCATCTATTTTGCTCCAGAGCAGGACTCAGAAATGAATCTCTAGGGGATGCATTCCTCATTCCTTGGAACAACTCCCTCATGTATGCTTCCGATTCTACTGATACAGAGTGTTCTACGCAACATAGAGGACAAGGTCCGGATCATACTTATTGCCCCAGCTTGGCCCAAGCAGACATGGTATCCTTACCTGCTACGCATGTCCATCCATCCTCCCCGGACTCTTCCCAACAGACCAGATCTCCTCTCCCAGAACTGCGGTCTGCTTCTTCATCCACACCTCCAGAAACTCCATCTGACGGCATGGTTCCTTCATGGTTTCTATCCCACGAATTATCCTGCTCGGAACAGGTCCAATAAGTCCTGCACAGTGACGGGACTCCACTCCTAAGACTTACCTTCAAAAGTGGAAACACTTCTCTATCTGCTGCTTTCACAGATGCCTAATACCTCAGACTGCAACCATCCTTGACATCTTATGCTATCTTTTCAAACTAAAACAGGATGGGCTTTCGCTCAGTTCTGTCAGAGTACACCTCGCGGCCCTTACCACCTTCCATGACACTCTAGACGGCTATTCACTTTTCGCCCACCCCACCATGAAACGCTTTCTCACGGGCTTGCAAAATCTCAACCTTGAGATTCATTCACCAGTAGCCTCCTGGAGTCTCAAACTAGTTCTCCGCGCTCTTATGAAACCCCCCTTTGAGCCCCTGGCCACCTCCTCCCTACGTCCATGAAAGTGACTTTCTTGGTTGCCATAACGTCAACAAGAAGAGTTAGTGAAATAAGTGCCCTGATGGTCTACCTTCCCTACGCCATTTTCTCTAAAGACAAGGTTACTATACCTGCCCCAAATTCCTCCCCAAGGTGGTGTCTACCTTCCACCTTAACTAGTCAATACACTTACCTGTATTCCATCCCAAGCCTCACACGACTGCTGCGTTACATACCCTTGACGCCCGACAGGCTCTTGCATTCTTTCTTGACAGAACTAAACCATTTCATGAATCCCGTAGGCTATTTGTTTCTGCTGCTGAGAGATCAAAGGGTGACGCTTCCTCTAAGCAAAGACTCCCCAAGTGGATCTCAGCCTGCATCAGATCGTGCTGTCAGACCAGAATGTTCAACCACGAAAGGGTGTTAGGACTCCTTTTACTAGAGCAATGTCAACATCCATTGCCTTCCTCCACAACGTACCTGTTGCAGATATATGCAAGACGACCACATGGACATCTGACCACGCATTTGCCAAACATTATGCTATCACACAGGATACCACGGCAGACACCATAGTCAGCTTTACGGTACTGTCTACCGTTGTCCCTCACACAACTCCAAAATCTCACCAACCATAGTGGGTACTGCTTCACATTCACCTAGAATGGAGCACCCACAGGGACAGCACTCAAAGAAGAAGAGAAGGTTATTCATTTTGCAGTAACTGAGGTTCTTGGAGATGTGTGTCCCTGTGGGTGCTCCACTACCCACCCTCCTCCTTTCTACTTTGGAGTACTAATAAGACAACTCTATGGTAGAGAAGGAACTGAGGGGGATGTGGGACACATGCACTCAGGCAGACCCTAACAATGCCATGAAATAGCAGCTTAACGTATGCGTCCTGTCCAGGCACTGCTACCAAAGATCACCAATCAATGGTGCTGGGATGCACCGTCACCTAGCGTGGAGCACCCACAGGGAGACACATCTAGAAGAACCTCAGTTACTGCAAGGTGAGTGACTTTCTCGTTCTCATTTCTTGCACTTCCCATTTCTATTTACCTGGTTTCTGTTGTTACAGTAGTCCTCTGGTGAGGTGGTCTAAACAGATCTGTTTCTACTTCTGGGTGAGTTTCTGCAGTAACTATATTCTGACTGCTGCCCCTCCATCTCAATCCTCACACTTAGTGATCCTCTAGGGAAAGAGTACACCACTTCCACAATCAATAAGAGGTAACTGAACTATGGACCACAGGTTGAAAACTACCCCCTACACATAGTCTGCAGACCAAGGGGTCTGCGAACTACAGGTTGAAAACTACTGTTCTAGCCAATTGAACATCTGTGAAATGACCAATGTTACATTTTGATATATAATCAATTACCTTTTAAATTGCCCTTTTAAAAAAAGCAAATTCTCTCCATATATTGTATGTTCTTATAGTTAGCTGTTTGTGAGGCGTATTTTAGCCTTAGATTTATGAGGTAGATTTAAAGCCTCTTTTGGCCAGGACTAAAATCTTGTGGATTTGTCTAAGGAATTAAATACATCATGGAAAAACTTAATCACAAAGGGCTTTTGTCTGGCAAAAAGGTTTTAATAATTAAGGTGCTCTTTAAGGTGCAAGCCCTCATTTGTGATATGAGAATTTACACACCAACTGCTTGTGATGTCATAAACAAAGAATTAGGCCATCGGTTAAGGGAAAAGAATGGACAGCCAAACTGTTCTTGAAGATCTGCCTTTCATTCAGTCATTATTGAATGCAAGAAAAGAGAAAGTTCCTTTCCAAGTAAATATTCCAGTTGCTCTTTAAATAGCTTGGTTTGTGAGCTTCAGGAAAGCTGCTGTTTATCCTCCTAAACTATTATTTCTTTTTCTTCAATTTCTTTTGACATCTAAATAATATTAAAAGAGGCTTATTTGTCTTGGAGGAAAGCTTTAATCTACTTAAACCTAATGCACTTTTTTATTGTATGGTACTTGGATGCAGGCTTTTTATGAAATCAATAAACGGGAAAGTCAGCTTACAAAATTTCATGGCTCTGAAGTAGTTTCTATTGTAGGAAAACTTCAAGATATTGAGGTTTTATGCCTAATAAGGGCCCTGGTGAACAAATGACATTGGCTTATCTATTTAAATAAACATCTTGGGTGTAGAAAATTACATTTATGCTTTTACATGATATTCCATATTACTGAATTTGAAAGTAGAACAAGAGAATAGTCTAGTTTATCATATGTACTTATTCTAACCGTGAAATCTAGGTGTAATCATTTCGGAGATGTTTTGATTTAAACAGTGATGGTTTAAAATGGCATCTAAAGTATTTGTATTGTATATGGTCAAGTTCAAAGGAATTCTTTCAGTTATATCTTCAAAGAATAGCTTTGTAGAGTACTTGCCAGGAAAAGCCAAGGAAGGGAACTTTATTTTATTGGGTGTATGGTTATATAGTGATTCATCCAAAACTCATGCGATAAAGAACATTTCTGTTAGGACATGAATACTGTGGAGCCATGTTGTTACTTGAGTGATGGAGCCCATTACTTTAATTGAACTAGTTCATAGTAAAACAACTTGGAGAAACTGACCAATTTTTTTTTAATTTGCCATTAAATTAGATTACAAATTACTTGTATTATGTAATCAGTTACTAATAATTGGAATAAAGTGGGTAAAGAATTACTTATGGCACTTGGCTCACCCATCAGGATTACAGTAGGAGACAAGAATATCACTGTAACTCATGTAGACAGTGAACTTTAGATCTTATGCATTCATTCTTTCCTGTATGGAACCATGCAGGAAGAACAGTACTATCTTTGTGATAGACTTTGGACTGCTTATGCTTCACTCTGGCTTGGAGCCATAGAAATAAAGGGTTTTAAAATGTTACTAAGAAAAAGCAGCAGCAGTTACTCGATCATAAACTGGTTCATTTATAAGCCAACTCCCCAAGATGAATAAGTAAAAATAGACATTTTTTTATAACCCATTCATAAGCCGACCCTATACTTCAGGGGTCAGCAAACTTAGGCTCCCGGACCATCAGGATAAGCCGCTGGTGGACTGAGATGGTTTGTTTACCTTGAGTATCCGCAGGCACGGAGGTAAACCTAAGTAAACAAAGTGTCCCAGAACGCCAGCTGCGTACCCTGACTGGCAGAAACAGCAGCTGGTGGGGAAATTTTGGGGGGGGGAAGAAGCTGGGAGTCAGGGGAGTAACCCGTTACCACCCTCCACATGACCCCACCCCAAGCCCAGGATCCCCACACTCTCCCCATCCCATCCCTTCCCACCCCACCGTATCTGGGGAGGGCCAGGGAAGGATGTCCCTGGTCTGGCTGGAGCTGCTCCGGCAGACTGGGCAGCGCAGCTGCAGCCTGCTCTGGCTGGCCAGACCAGGTGGCGCAGCCGCAGCGTGTTCCAGCGGGCTGGGCCTGGTGGCACAGCTGCAGTGTGCTCTGGCAAGGCTGGGTGGTGCAGTCACAGCCTGCTCTGGTGGGCAGGGTCGAGCAGCACAGTTGCAACCTGCTAGCCCCAGACCTGCAACTGCTTTGGAGCCTGGGGGAGAGCAGCGTGGCCAGAAGCGGAGAGACTCTGGCCCCGCCTCTTCCCTTCTGGCTCTGCTGGCTGTGCTGCCTCTCCTTGCTTCCCCTGTTGGGGGAAGGGGCTGTGTCCCACCTCTCCCTGTCTGTACCCATTCAGAAGCTGACCCCTTTCCCTGGTGCTTCCTTGTTTTACTAAAAAAAATTTGGCTTATGAACAAGTAGATACGATACTTTT
Source organism: Chelonoidis abingdonii (assembly GCF_003597395.2). Taxonomy (NCBI): domain Eukaryota; kingdom Metazoa; phylum Chordata; order Testudines; family Testudinidae; genus Chelonoidis; species Chelonoidis abingdonii. Next base: position 192,432,765 of record NC_133771.1, on the reverse strand, counting down.
TGGGATCAGTAAACTTCCTTATTCTATCTAGTACCTCAGCGTAAAGGAGATGAATATATGGATGTGAGGCTAAGCTGGGCTCTCGTGTCTTTGGTATATGCTACTTAATTTTAGAAAGTGCTTGTTCCTGCAATAGCGGGTTTTTCACTTTACGTTACTATGATTTTGTGCCACGTCCTTCAGGGTAAGGACTGTCCTTTACTAAACGTTTGTATCGCCCCCAGCACAATAGGGTCCTGAGGCTGCCACTTCTGCAGTATAAATAGTGAAATTGACAAAAGTTTAAAAAATTGTAGATTCAGAGCTTACATAATTTTGGGCTTGCTCTGTGTAGAGCAGGGAGGCTAAGCTTTCTATCCGCAGTACTGCTCCAAGTCCAAACAAAGTCCTGCCTTCCTGATGCACTCTACTGTGCAGAGAGTATGGCTGGGCACAAGCAGAGGATTTGGTCCAGACTGTGTAAGTGAGAGAGAGATTAATTCTGCAGTGTGGTTTATGGATATTATGCCCATAACTCAGAAATTACCGCAATACATGGGTTTCAAGAGTCTTTTTCCTACCAGAATAGACTTATTTTCTAAATTTTTGTTAGTCCAGATTTTTAAAGCTTTTTTGTAACCTTAAAATTCCATCAGCACTTTTAACTCTTAAGGCTTTATGCTTAAATGTTCTGTGCCATAAAATAGAAGATGGTCTTTGACCCCTTCCTACTATGAATATTTAATAAGTGAATCCACACTTGTAAAGTATCTGTACTGTTCATTTAAAATGAAAAAAGAAGGAAAATAAACTTGCCATTTCTTCCACGCTGCATTTCAAACAGCCTGTGCCCTGACACATTACCAACTCTAACACTTCAGTCTGCAGATCATTCAATTCTTGGCCTCCATACTGAGTCAAACCAGCAAAACTGTGGTTGTAATGGTGCTTTTTGTGACGTTGACTCTTGTACAGGGCTAACCAGCTTAATTTCACCAACTCACGTTTTGTTGAGCTTTATACATGCCTTCAGAGCAGGGTTTTGGAGCGAAGCCCTGCCTCAGAGAAGGGTAGTTTTGTTAAAGGCACCTCCCTTAGCGTTCTAATTAACACTTCTTGATTAGACTGTTTATGGCCTAACTGACCTTTGTTCTTTCAGTTTGCAGTGTTGATGTGGGTATTCACATATGTTGGTGCTTTGTTTAATGGCCTGACATTACTGATACTGGGTAAGTGCTTTAAATTGTGTTAAATACTTTGACTTGCAAAATAATCCTGGAAAAGTATTGAAGCCTCTTAAATGCTGTGTGCATCTACTTGCAGTACAACAAAATGTAGGGTGTTGCATGATCTTTTATTTTATTTTTTTTTAGATTGTGGAATTATAAAAATAGTATTTTTGAATTTCATTGTTTGTCCTTAGGCTGCCGACTTTCAGGACAAAACACAACATCATTTAAAAAGTTATATTCAGTTTTGCTCATTGCTTTCCAGGCTGCCTGTAGTTCTTACTTTCAAATTGCAGTGCCATGTATAAATTATATGATGATGCAAAACTGGTTACTGTCATGTTCCGCCGGGATGACAAAGACCTGAATTGTAACTAATACAGTATTGCTACACAACAGCTTTTTCTTATAAGATCCATTTAAATTACAATAACCTAACCATTTTTGCATTTTGATTTAGTTCTTTTTTTGCCTTTTCTAAAAAATGTCAAGACTATGAATTTAAATTTTAAATTTTGGTTGAGTGGCGTCTGTATCTTGTTTGGATTTAAACCCGCTCTGTTCCTTTCCAGCTCTGATTTCACTGTTCAGTGTTCCTGTTATTTATGAGAGACATCAGGTGAGTGCTTAATGTCTGACATTCACAAATGTCTGATTAAAAATTACTGCTGTTGAATCAGAAACACTTAAGAATGAATAACTAGAAATCTGATTTTAGTCTCCTAAACCTTTAACCTCAACACCTGATATTGTTTCTGAAGATTGCCAGTGCAGGTTCCTGACAGTGTTCCAATGACTAGTACAATTAAAGCCCATAGTGCATTGTGCATCTCCCCTCTTCTTTAGGAAATATGTGAAGGCTTTCCCAGCAAACAGTAATTATAAGAGAGGTTTGCTTAGTATGATTTCACCTTCTCTCCCTCTGATCCCAATTTGTTCAGTACTAAAGTAGCAATATCTGAGTTATGTAAAATCTCAGTAAGTACTTTATATAGTTTTTTGAGAAGCCACCTTGGAGCTGGCATTCCAGACATTTATCCCTGAGCCCATGTGATCTGTAGAACTGGCTAACACATGTAGGGGGAGCTTGGCACTGTCTAATGCTCCTCTGGTAAGTCTGTTGAAGACAGTAATTGCCTGGAAGGACAGGAGATTTTAGCAGTACTAGGCAGGAATTGGATCCATCAGGGCATAGAGTAATTGACCAGGGTGAGCACTGACACAAGGTTTCCTTCTCTTCTGAAAAACACCTGTACAATAAAGACCAGTGTAAAGGGGCAATGCAGTGAAGAAGGCAGCAGGGACCAAATACAATGAGGCATACAGTGCAGTTTCAGGATGCTCCCTTCATCTGCTCTCAAACCCACCTGCACAGCAAAGATCACTCAGCACCAAAAAAGAAGGAAGTATCCACAAGATGAAGGGAAGTCACATGGCCCTGGAGGAGGAAGACTGACAACTTACCCAGGCTGCAGGCTTCCTAGTCCCACTGATTTAAATCACCAGCTGCTTGTTGCTTTCTGAAAGTATAAAAATAATCCCTTTAAAATGCCCAACCTCACTTCAGTCTCTGAGGGCAAAGGGATTCAAAGGAACTGAATGAATCCCAGTACATCCTGGCTCCCAGTGAGACATGCTGAAGACAAACAAGGCTCTGCTTGTGCATTCTGCATCAGACTGATCCTGATAGTCATGATGGTATTCCTTGTGCTAAGCCTACAGGTCAAATGATTGTCAGGTGTTTGAGGCAGATTTTTTTTTGACGTTGGAGGGAAGTCCAAATGTTTGAGGTAAATTAATCAAAAGCTTGCAGTTCTTGAAAGTTGGCAACTCAAAGGTTCTGCTGTCCAAATAGTCAGAGGGGAATAAGACCCATGTTTTCATTACAAAGGAATTATTTCTTATAAAAGACAGAGCTCACGGGGCTCTGCAGTGGAGTGATCAAGTGTACCAAAATAATGAGCTTTCAAGAGAGACTCTGCCTTGGCAGAAGCTGAGAGATTTAGCAGTTTTACTGTCAATTTCCAGGGAAATTTCTGAACCACTGGTGAGAAACTCCTACTGGTGATGATATGTAATTAGTAATACACATTTTTATGGTGGGCTCCATCCCACCCTTCTGCAATCCAGCTTGGCTGTTCTGTTTCAGTGGTAATAAACTACTTTTTGTAACATTCTCATGGCGTAGTGACTAGGAGTAAAGCCAGTTGCCATTCAGAGCACATAATTGCATGTGCAGACTGAACTGTTTGGAACCTGTTAAACTCCAATGTGCCAGTCAGCATTCAGTTGATCACCCCCTTCAAAGTGCCATGTGAGCACTAGTAACTGTCCAGGTGTATGTGGAGAATAGCAGAAGGGAACTGCGATATCTCACTTGTTCAGAGCATTGTGCTTCTATCAGTATACGTATACAGAGACCCAATACTGCACTGTCAGGAAGAGCCCAAGAACGGTTGTAACTCTTAATGTATAAATTACCACCTGTTTTGGACCTGTCAGTATAAGTAGTTCCTCAAAATAAAGCAAACCAGAAGCGTGAACAGTACATTTGTTTTTGTGCATACAAGAGTCTTGGTTGTGCACTTTGTGTGGGAGGAGTCTGAAGAAAAGGGACGTTTGAGCTGTTGAGAATTAGACTACTTATATGGAAGAAACACATGCAACACTGGGATATACTGATCATGGTATTTGCAGGTGTACTTATATATTAATCCCTACTGCATCACTTGCATTTCAAAAGCAAATAGTGATGGTGACTTACTGCACGAGCTGGTTAGAATCTAGGAACCTACAGTAGCAGCACCATCCTGCCACTTTGTGTTGCCTGTGGCTGGGAGGGGCAAAGACAAGTGAGATTTTCCTGCAGGTGCATGTATTGATTCAGCTTCCTTTTCACAGTGAGTCTCAGTATCTGTCCATCTGCTATTATTCTGGGAAAGTCTCTTCCTTCACCACACAGCACTGTTTATACTAGAAGCTGGGCTGTTTCATTTACTGGCTGATAGAGTTGCAAACAGAATAGTTTTATACCTGTGATTTGCAAAAAATCATATGAAACCCCAGAATAAACCAAAAAAATGGGCTCTTTGCTTGTCTTAAAATATTTCAGGGCAGTTAATGGAGCATAAACAAATTAGACAAGGAACAGTGATGACTTGCAAGTAGTAAAGCAGCCTCTAGCAGCAGTAAAGCTAAACAACTAACTTTTCTGTTTTCTCTCTTAAATTTCAGGCTCAAATTGACCATTATTTGGGATTTGTGAACAAGACTGCCAGAGATGCAGTGACTAAGTGAGTTTATGTTGGCGGTTTCAAACTAGCTTGTATAGCCTTTTTGATGTACATACAACACCTTGGGTATGTTAAGGAAGCTATATATAGTCATCAAGAGGAAAAAACTTACTTAAAAACTGTGGGAGATTTACAGAATCAACTGATTCCTTGCAGGTCGGTTAAAAATATTTGATGGAAAATGTTTGAATCATGCAATTCTAATAGGAGTCCAAATAAGTGAATTTATATGCAGAGGACTTTAGGCCCTCAGTAGAGCAGGACTGAGTGAAGAGGGATGTGGCAACTTTACTGCCAATTTTCTTATTGTTGCAAATTAATATATCTATGATAATTATCTGTAAACATTGACATTTTCAAGGCTACATTTATGCTATAAATACTGCTTTATTTCCACATTTAAATACCTTTTTAATTTTCTCTCACTCTTTCAGGATCCAAGCTAAAATACCTGGATTGAAACGCAAAACTGAGTAAAAAGCCTGAAGCAATTTCTCAATAGGAGTTCATCTTTCAGGGGGCAAATATTCATTTGAATTACATGGGGGGGGGTCAGGGAATAGCAAAACCTTGACATTGCAGTGCAATTTCACAGATCTTTATATTGTAGCAGCACAGTGTTTGAGGAAAAATACCTGTTTTGACTGCTATGTGTTTCATCATCTTAAGTATTGTAAGCTGCTATGTATGGATTTAAAACTAATCATCTTTGTTTTTCCTGTGTGCAGCACCAGCTAATGCAAAAAATGTGAGAAAGCTGTACATTGTGCTTCATCAGAGGTAGTCTTTCTGCATTCAAGGTAGAGCGGAGGATACTATTTCCCATTTTGTGCACTGTGTATGGTCTGGGTAGGTTGAGGCAGATTTTCTAAAATGAGATGTTTAGAAGAATATACCATTAAGCAAGTTTGAAAAACTGTGGCTTTTTGGTATGAGTGTAGCTGTATTGTGATTTTATTGTTTTATCACTTGCGTGTGTGTGTGTGTGTATATATACACACACACACACATATATATATATATATAGTATTTCACAAAGCTTAGATCTTTAAGCTGCTCCACAGTGCTTGATATTTCAGAAAATGGACTGATTTTAGGACTAGCCATAGCGCACAAATTTGAAAAATAAAATATTTCTAGAAACACTACCATCTATTTAAAAAACAAATGAACTTGCACACACATAAAACTTAAAGCATACACTGTGTTGCACAAACATAATCTGTGGAGCAAATATCTAATTCCTCATACGTTTGAAAATGTTGAGCATTGTTATGCAAGAAACTATAAATGAAAATGTATACACTTGTGGTTTAAGCTGTATTGAACTAAGTCTGTGGAATGCATTGTGAAATGTAAAAACAAAAAAACTAAGTATCAATAAAGCTTATAGACTTAAAGAATTTTGGTGTTTTGTCTTGAAGAGACTACCAGATTATAATACATATCTTTATTACACAAGTCAGTCAAGCATCTGTCTTATGTAGTTCAGTACTTTGGAAAATTGAGAGAGATACGTAGTTGGTCCAGCAATTTTTCAGGATAACTTGTTGATTCTACTACCTTGACTGTAAAAATAAAATCAATGAAAATAGATAACCAAATTTATTTGACACACGGGTTTTCAAACAATTATTTGACCGTTGAAAAATAAATTCATGCATTAATATTGTCATATACAATATAATAATACAGCATTACTTCTGAACATATTATATATAAAAACCAAACCACATAAACATATACAAATCATATTTATTTAAATGTTTTCCTGATAGACACTATTGCTCTTAAATATTTTTCACAGATAACCATTTAGCAATTCATTCCATCACACAATTATTTTTATTCAGGATACAATCAACGTGAAAGGCCAACATTACAACATAGGCAAAGAAAATGCTCACCCAACATGGTTACATTATCTTAATACAGAAAAGATTTCTTAATTTTTTTTTATTTTTATTTTTTAAGACTACATGGGGTCTCCTATTATGTGTCTGACAAACTGATCTTTTGCAGAGTATTGTAAGGCAATAGTTCCATTTATTAAAAAAAAAAAAAATCACTAAGCTTCCTCAAGCACTTGTGTTAAATATATATTCATTACATTTTCATAATGCGTGCCTTCTCTCTTTTCTACGATATTTTATAGCCAATAGCTACCTTCTTTTTAGAGATAGGCAGGAACCAGAATTTCCATTATTCAGGAAATTTTGTTTTGCTTTGGAACAAAAACAAGATTTCCTATAACGCACATTTACTTAAACACACGTACGTATGTACGTTTGGGTCAATCAAACATTTCACTTTTTACATTTGTTTATAATATGAAATATATACCAAAATGAAAAGTTGTTTTGTTTTGGAATGAAAATTCAAAATGGAGCATTTCCACTGTGTGGTAGTTTAGACTTTTTTAAAACTAAATTTCACTGAAATAGACAATTTCTGTCGAAAGATTTGGTTTTGAAAAAATGGCATTTTCTGACAAAAATGTTCCATTTGAATTTTCATTCAATTCTGTTTATTTTTGTTAATGTCACATACATGTTTCTAAACAGCATATGACTGGTTGCCGGATTAACCTAATCTCTTCTTACTGCTTTACCTGTCATTCATTATGTACAATTAGCACATCTCCGAGAAGCTCTTCCTGAGTAAAAGATGGGAAATGGTGCTTCTTGGACTCTTGTCCAAAGCAATTTACTAAACTTTTACTGTATACGTAGTCAAATATAAAGCACAGACTCAAAGAGAGGGAGGAACACAAGAAGATAGCAGTATTTTTTAATGATTCCGCCCCCTCCCCCCAAAAAAAGTCCTTTGTACCCATATCATCCCTCAGAGTTGAGCTTAAATCCTGGCCTTGACCTGCTACCTTCATGAGCCAGATACATTCCGCCCCTTAATAGATTGTTCATGTCAGTGACAAACAGGAGGTTCAGATAATTGCTTGTATAACAGTATGTATGTTCTTTCTGAAGGAAACATTTTGGAATTCAGTTGTGACAGTATTAAGAATAGTACCAGCAGAAAATGGGTGACCATGTCAGATCTGGAAAAAGTGTTTGTGTGAAGCCCTCTTCAGGATGGAAGTTTATAGCACCATATCTAGAAAGCTGACAGTGGTGGGAGGCCTATTCGCAAATTCTTTCAAAGGCACTTCATGGATAGAAAACTTTGCAAATTAAATGTGTTCTTTTAAAAAAAATAGTGAACTTTAAAAATGTGTTACTTGGTTCATTTGGTTATTCAATGTGAATGTGAAACCCCCTGTGGTCATTTTAAAAAAATACAAAGCCTTACTCACAATGCATAAAATTCCAAACAAGAGTTTTAACAGTTGTGTTAAAATGGGAACATTCCTGAAGGAAGGTGTAAAGAAATGATTTTACAGATTCACAAATTAAATGCTGTTACATTTTATGATTACTGACTCTTTCAAAAGTTTGTTTGTTTGTTTTTAATAGTTGTAGTTGCTTGGAATAATTAAAAAATATTTAGCAAAAGCAGTTTAATGATTGAACTGTTCATTGCTGAGACCTAGGAACAACTTTTAAAACTTCAGCTTCCATCATAAAGGCATCACAGTCTTTCAAATACAAGATTGTAGTAGCACTCAATATTACTACACTCAGATTCCGAAAGTGTGTAATCCATGCAGCATTTTTGTTAAGAAATTAGAGCAGCCAAAGCATTGTGGACTGGTGTGACTCTTCACTCCTCTGCAGTCACATGGTAATTGCAGCACCAGAAGCAAGGGAATTCCTCTTTCAAAGACATCTCCACACAAATACACTAAAAAAAAGTTAATTGGTGATAAAGTTGTCTTTAACAATTAGCACTAGAATAATACTGTACAGATTGCAGGTTGTGTTTGCAGCTTCACCACTTGTGGGAAAAAAACCTTTCCTTTTACTCCCAAACTGACCAGATTTAGTATGGATGTCAATAAGAGAAAATGACTAAGGAGCCCTATGATACATTTTTGCTCAGTCACTTTTCAAAAAACACCACCACTCCCTTATTCATACAACAACTGTAAACATCTAGTATGTGGGGGTTTTTTTTTTACTTTCAGCATTTGCTCACAAATTATCCAGCTTGCTTCAGAGAAAAGTCGGGCTGGTACAATGACTAAATTTTAATCTTGGCTGTACCCCAACTCATTGTGTGCCTTTGGGCAAAGTCACTGGTGTGTTGACGATCACTTAATAGCACATTGTAAACTGCTCAACAGTTACACTTGAACCAGTATTTGGTTTTCTGAGTCATGAAAATATGCATATTGCCATAGACCCAATAGCATTTCCTATGTGGAGCAGATCAATTTGTCCTATCTGTGAAATTTTCCTCTGAATGAGCGTCGCATGCATCTGACGAAGTGGGTATTCACCCACGAAAGCTCATGCTCCAATACATTTGTTAGGCTACAAGGTGCCACAGAACTCTCTGCCGCTTTTACAGATCCAGACTAACATGGCTACCCCTCTAAATGAGGTTCATACAGGAGATGCAGACTAAGCATCTGTGAATAACTGATAGGAAAGATTTGCCTAATCTCCAATCTGCTAGAGTTGTCGTATCTCTGGGAATCAGTTTCTACCAGCACTTTCATTTTTGACATTTCAAACATTGCCTCATCTCACTATCATGGTCTACGACAACTGATACTTAGGGAATGGCTACACTCGAAACTTCAAAGCGCGGCCCCGGGAGTGCTGCCGCGCTTTGAAGTGTGAGTGTAGTTGCAGCACCAGCACTGGGAGAGAGCTCTCCCAGCGCTGCATGTACTCCACATCAAGGGGGTTAGCTTGCAGCGCTGGGAGCACACTGAAGCTTTACAGCGCTGTATCTTGCAGCGCTCGGGGTGTTTTTTTCACACCCCTGAGCGAGAAAGTTATAGCGCTGTAAACGCCAGTGTAGCCATGGCCACAGCAATACTTCAGCTGCCTCACAATGGCCTTTTACTTACTCCTTTTGCCTGTGCTAGGTCAATAGCTACTTCCTCTTGCAGCCTTCCTGCTTCTCATCTACATGAACTTAATTGTGTTATGGGTATGGTTAGTTGCTCATCCATCAAAACACTCTAGTTACACCTTACATTTCACTGACATTGCTTACTTTTCTGTTTGAGCTGCATTGCTATTTTCTGGATCTCTGTATGGCTCCACTAAGCTCCTGCAATTTGCCATTTAGCCATATTTGGAGTTTTCGTGCATTTCTGCTTACCTGTTTTTTGAGGATTATTATTAATAATAACAATCATATGCATTATACTGAATAGGAGCCCCACTCATAGACCAGTGCTTTCCTGCCTCTGGGCTATATAACCTCCAATCCGTCCTCTGCCTGATTCAGAACAGAGACTTCAACCCGTCTCCCACCTGAGTGCCCAACATCCTATACAATGATTGTGGGGGGGCATTAGGCAGCTGAGAATGGGATCCAAAAAGCCAACAAGATGAGTGGGAAGACACCAAAGCTAATGAGGAGGGTGTAACCTAAGCCTAAGGGCTTGTCTACATGGTGCATTAATGTACACAAGCCAGGTGTAAATACTATGGCTGACCAGTGGGTCACACACTAACTGGCCCTGTGGAACCTGCTGGCTTGCTCTAAGAGTTCCTGAGTGTATCCTAGCATTGTACTGGGCTGAAGGGAGACCCTTTGGTAGACTCTGCCCAGGATTCACAACTGGGGCCCCTATCCTGGAGTTAGGTACTGAAACTGTTTGTTTTGGAAGAAATGCTGCTGCTGCATTATGCCCCCACGCTCTTTTACACTTTAGTCCAGAGGCTAGGACACTGATGTGGGAGATGTGTGTTCAGTTCCTCTCCTGCTAACGTGGAGAAGGATTTTGGGTCTCCCACCTCTCAGGAGTATGTCTTAGCCCCTGAGCTATAGGATATGCTGGGGTGGGTCACTCTCAATTTCTCCTGTTGGAGCTGTTCCACTGTGGATAAATTATTAAATGAATAACCATACAGGCGCTGGGCCAGCAGAGTGGCTCTATAGTCTAGAGTAGGGCACTCCCCTGCAGGTGAGAAACCTAAATTCAACTCCCTTCTTCCCCTCAGGCAGAGGGGAGAATTGAATCTTGATCTCCCACACCTAGGTGACCAGATAGCAAGGGTGAACAATCGGGATGGGGGGGGGGGTGGAATAGATACCTACATAAGACAAAGCCCCAAATCTTGGACCTGTCCCTATAAAAGTGGGACATCTGGTCACCTACCCACACCCCACATGAGTGCTCTAACCATGGACTAAAGGTTATAAGGAAGAGTGCCTCCTTGCCAGCTTATGGGGGCTTAGAATGTGCTCTAAGCATGACTCCTGCTGGGATTTAGGTTCCAAGCTGCTGGGTGGTGTCTGGACTTAGCTGCTGAATTTTGGGTGGGTGCTTTGGGGTCTTTTCCATCAGAGATGTAGGCATCTAGGGACTTCAGGTGCCTCTAGGGCAGTGGTCCCCAATGATTTTCATAGGTGTAGCTCCCAGGGGCAGAAGGGCAAGGGGGCCAAGGCTGGGGGTGGGGGCGTCACAGCTGGGAGCGGGTGTCGGGCCGGGAATGGAGCCACAGCTGGGAATGGAGCTAGGAGTGGGCCTGGGGGGCAGAAGCCATGGCTGGGCCACAGTCAGGGGTCAAAGCGGGAGCCGGGAGTGGAGCCATGGCCCGGGGCTGAGACTAGGAGCAGGGCTGAGAGTGGAAGCTGTGGCTGGGCCATGCTTGGGGGGGTCAAGGCTGGGGCCAGGAGTGGTGCTACAGCTGAGAGCCGGGGCCGCTGCCGGGACTCTGGCAAAGCTGGGGTAGGAGCGGGACTGGGTGGTTCTCCCTCCTGGACCCCCTGTGGGGGCTGGCCCAGGCCTTGCTGTGTCCCTCCCTAATGTTCCTCTGCACTCCTCTAGGGTGGGTGTGCCCCACAGTTGGGGCCCACTGCTCTAGGGTAAGGGGCAGCTGAGCAGGGATTTTGGGAATGACAGTGATGCCTTTGGGACTTTACCCTGTCATGGTTAGTTTAAAGCCAAAGCATGAGGTTTGCTGTTCCTTATAACTTTTTATCCTGGTTTGTGATCTTTGAGGTTGTCATTCATATTATTTTTTCTTTAAAATGTGTTAAATTTTCTGACCTATGTTTGTTAAGCGTGACAGCCTTGATAGCCAAGTACTGAGAGTGTTTTAGCCTAGTCTTTGTGTTCCTACGTAAATGGAGTTTGGATGCTGTGTGGAAGCACGCTCTGAGAAGATGCTAAACACAGTGCTGCAATGGGGGTGAACCATACCTGTTTACAAAATTCTTGATTAGTAAAATAAGGAGTTACCTGCAGTCATCTCCTCCTGTACTTATAACATACTTGTCATCATGAGAAAAGCGTATGTTGGTAACATGAGCAGAGTGACCAAAATAACGCTTGTGTTTTGCCTATTAGAAAGAAGACAAAATATTGCAGACAATAAACCAACTATTACAGCCGTTAAAACCAAACAAACCCTATGTTCTTTTGGAAGTATATGAAAATACACATTTCATTTAGTGTAATACACTTCTAACTTACTGGCACTTCTTTGCCTTCAGGCTGTTATTAAACACAAAACTTAGCATCTTAGAGTAAAATCAAAGCTAAAATGTACACTTACAAATTTTTCTGTACATGGAAAGTCAAAAAGTTTCACTAGACCAAAATCATCTCCTGTCACTATATTTAAAGCAGCATGGGTCACACACGCACAGTTGACATCTGCTTTATCAGCATTTCTTGGCCAAATCCCAATGACTTCATCTCCAAGAATGCTGCTCCAAAACATAAAAAAAAGAATATCGTTATGAAGAAGCATGGGCCACTAGCTCTTCTGGACCAGTGTTATGGGCATAAAGGTTGGCTTTACAGAAGGACAATGGTGGGTGCTCTCCCTAGGGATTCACCTTGTCCTTGTGCATTATTGCACCCAAATGCATCTTCATGGTATAGAGAGAGCACCCCATGTGCTCATTTTCCCTCATGCCCTAGACCATAACACAAGCCCCCTCAAGATGCACAAACTCACCCCTCATGAGACACCAGCCCCCCTCATGTGAGATATAAATACATCCTGCCTCAGTGAGACACTCTTCCTTTCCCCCACATGTATGCTCCCACCCACACTGAAATTTTATAGCAGTGATGTCTCCTAGTAGTACTCCTTTCCTGGGCCCTAACTACTCAAGTGAGGGGATTATTGTTTGTATCTAGAGTGTTTCTTAAAATAGCTGTTTTTTCCTCACTTAGAATGTTTGCCTACGTATCAGCTGTCAAATATATCTGCACCCTCTCCTACATTCTCTGACAGAATAGGCCATAATAATTACATTGCAGTCTTGTGTTTGCTTGATAACAAAGCTGTAAGAGCGCATGTGATATTCAATCCTACACTTGTTCCCTAAGAGCTAAGCTTGTGTTTATTGTCATCTCACTAGATACTGGCAGATCTTCTGATTAATGCCTGTACCAACGGCATTAGTATAGTTCATTATTTATTACAGTTTTAAACAATACTGTAATTAAAAAGCCAAAGAGGGTAAACTGGCCGCGCTGTTCAACCGACATTACAGCTCTGTCTACACTAAGCGTACAGCCATGTATTTTTAATCATGTTGTAACTCAATTATAATAACCATAAGTAGCGGCCATGCAACGGCTTTTTCATAACATGACCATGTCAGCCCTGCTGCCTTTCTAGCCACATCTACCATGCTGCCTAACTGTGTATGTATTGGTGCATTGTGGTAAAATGTGGGAAGTGACTGCAGAGTGCCTCAGCAAGGGAAAGAGTGACTGAAGGGCTACACACAAAGTGGCACCAGCAATGCATAAAGCAATGCATTCTGGCATATCAGGCAGCTCAGCTGGCTGGGAGTAAAGTGGATTGGTCAAGAGTGATTACACAGATGTGGGTAGGGGATAATCCTGAGTACCAGCCACATTGGGTGTGTGAGTACAAACCATGTACGGAGGCAACTGTGACACCAACTAGTTATAAATTCATTCTAAAAGTACAGTGCAGACAGGGCCTTCATATAATAGTTTTGCAAATCTAAAAGAGGCCAAAACTCTGTGAATCCCAGCACTAGCTGCACTTTCATAACAGTACCTTCACTTATCCTATTTCTGTAGTACAGAGTCATGCACAATCAGTTGCTTGTAAAAACAAGTTCTTTGGTTTTTAGACATTTCATCACCTTGTCCATGTGGCCCATGTGATCTTTTCTATTAGTGTGGCATCTACCACTTGCTTTCCCAGTGGCACCTCATGAACCTGACGTTTATAGGCACCGGTTGATACCTGAATGTAGAAAGAGTATGTTAACTTTTCTATAAATGTATTTTGATGTTATTTCAATATTTAAAAATTAAAAATTTATTTCTTAACTGTAATGGTTTCCAGAGGGACAATATAGTAATTTACCTATATCTCTGGGTTTATAGCTTTCCTTGGACTTTTGTAATTGAGTTATATACAATATAAGCTAATCACAACAAATTTACAATATGAACTAATGATTTAGCTGTTGAATGATCAGCTCATACTAATAATCCATTGCTGATGAATAATCTCTCAATCAGATTATTATCTGTACTATCTCACATCTTCCTGTCAAAGTTGACAGCATCAAAGACACCTTGGAAGGAAAACATGAACCATTTGGGTTCATGTACTTTAGTACTGTTGACTTGGACAAAAATATGTGAGATACTGTATATTATCTGCACCAATTTGATTGTGAGATTATTCACCAGCAGTGGATTATCAGTATGATCTGATCATTCAACAGCTCTGAGAACACAAGGGAAACTGCTGTGGTACTAAAACTGTGAAACTAACTTTGCTTCTAACTAATAGAGAGCTTTTGCATAGCTACTTGTTGCTAGCAGATCCTCTTGCTATGTAATGATATTGCACTAGGCTCAGTCTTAGAGAGATGGCATTTTTCATACAGTATCTGAGAGTAAAGAGAAGGCTTTATACTCTCAGCTTCCGTAACAAAATTTATAGGTCAAAACATTGCTGGCCCCTTGAAGCAGTGCAAGGTAAAACAAAATCCCCATTCCCTGAGTCCCCTTGCAAGAACTAGCTACCCTAGCAGTCCTTATGCAAGGACTACTACTCCTTTTATGATTCCAAAGGGGCAATGACATTTATGAAAGACAAGGATCTGCCCCCACTCCCCTTACTTTAGATAGCATAACTGCCCACCTGTGGAGAAGAGCACATGCTGTACCTCCCCCTTAAAAGGAGTAGCAACACATTTGGGAGCTTCAAAAGATGTCATGCACACTACCTCATGCAGCTCCCTGTAGCACAACATCTTTAATGATGATCAGTGCTCTAAAGGCATATTTGAGCCCTAAGGGTACAGAGTACTTGTGTGTGTGTGTGTGTGTGTGTGAGACCAGCCTTTTTCTGTAAACTTTTCAGAACATAATAGTGAAAGAATGTTGTGACAGGTTGGACACACACACCCTGGGATGTCACCTGGTGTGCTGAGATACCCCTGAGTCTACCTGTTCTGCCAGCATGGGCCCTCTTTAACCTGACTTGCTGAGCCAGGCTCTTAAAAATTCTCTAACACACACAGAGGCAGGGTACCACACCCAGCTGCAGATCAACTCTGGGAAGACTCAGCCTAAGGGACTTGCTCCAGCACTCAGATGTCCACCTCCCTTGGAGTACAGAGCCAAAGATATATTAAGAAATTCGCCCCCTCCCTCAGTGTGGAAGAGGGGGTACACAACTACAGCCGGATAGCTCTGATGGCCCAGCAGCAAGAGACAATGGACTGTAAAAGAGCTTTTGTCTTCCTATCAGGGCCGTCCTTAGCCATAGGCAGAACAGGCAGCCACCTACGCGCACCACTAGGTGGGGCCGACCGCTCTGCTGGAAGCCGGGCAGATGGTAAGCAGGTGAGCATGTAAGGCAGGGTGCTGGGTCCTAGAGAGAGACAAATGCAGCACGTCTGAGGGAGGGGATTGCTGTGGGGTCTCTGGAAGTGTGAGGGAGGAAAGCTCACCTGCAGGGTGACCGATGTCCTGATTCTTGTATGAGGACGTTCCATGGGGTGTTTTTTTTATATAGGCATCCATATTCTCCCCACCCCCATCCGTTTTTCACCTTGCTGTCTGGCCACCTAGCTGTGTGCATTGGTCCTATATCAAGACAAAGCCCAAATATCAGGACGCCCTTTAAAATGAGGAATCTGGTCTGGCCAAACTAGCTGGATAAAGCGCGTTCTCTCCCTGGGCTGGCCTATCCATCTCATCCAGGGGGAACTGCCCAGGGCAGAATGAGCTGCTGTGGCTTTCATGGTGCCCGTTCCCTGAGATCACGAGTCGACTGTACTGAATTTCACTATGGTCGTGTGGCTGGCGGTGGGTCCCATTGTGCGTTGATCGACCTGAGGTTTGCGACTGCTGTGCCACTCTCACACCCAAGAGGTGATTTGGGGTCCTGCAGTTTTCCACCTATCTCTCCTCTCTGCAGCTTGGACCAGCAGGCTGCGGTGAGCCAAGCTATGAAGCAGTATTCGTGTTCCATTTAAGATTGTCATTACGCAAATTTGTCCACAAAAACGCTTGCTAACAATCCGGAATTCATTTCAATTTTTTTTTGAAAACAATATCGCACACAAACCAGCAATTAAGTTGACCAATTTTTGAAAGTTTGGTAAGGGAAGGAGTGGGCCAGTGTGTCATCAGAAACAAAAAAATGTGATGACTTTCCTATAGCCCTAGTTACTGGCTAAATAGGAGCCCTCCAACAACTGTAATATACTCACTCCTTTACTAATGTATAGGAAGGGTCGGCACCTATGGCATCATGTGCCAAAGGTAGAGCACACGACTGATTTTGATGGCACGCAAGCTGCAGCCTGATGACGGAGCGCCACCATGTTCCTGGGGTTCGGCGGCTGCCCATTCCACCCGGGTCTGGTCGCTGGCCCACTCCAGCAGACCAACTGCCTGGCCTGGGGACCCCAAGAACCCAGGCTGGCAGCGGCCTGAGTAAGCCGCGGCTGAGACCCTGGCTGAGCCACTCAAACCCGCTTCAGCCTGGGGTTCTCATTCACTCAGCGTAGCGGGCTGGAGAGACTAAATTCAACGAATAGACAACAAGAGCATCACTATGACAAAGTGCAGAACCTAGAGCATGTGTTAAACAGATAGCTAAGGTTATGCTCTTTTTTACCTGTAAGGGTTAAAAAAAGGGAACCAAAACCCTACAGAGGACCAATCAGGAAACCGGATTTTTCAAGCTCAGGAGGGACTTTTGGCGTGTGTGGTTTCTTGTCTTGAGCTCTAGTGTCTTACGGGCTCTGAGAGAGGATCTCTCTACATTCAAGCTTTCTAATCAGTTCTGTTTCCGCAATGTAAGTACAGGTATAGACAAATATACGTTTTTATATTGTTTGTGTAATTTAATATGTGTGTTGTTTGCTGGAATGTTTCAATTGATATTTCTTTTGAATAAGCGCTGGTTATTCATTTGTTGTTTTCTTTTAAGGCCAATGACACCTGTATATTGCACCGTTTAGACAGAGACCATTTTAGTCTTTTTCTTTCGTTTTATATAACGCTTTCTTTTTAGACCTGTTTGTGTTTTTCTCTGGTTAAGGCTAATGACGAAGGGAGGGGGGAAATCTCTTCGTGTTAGATACAAGCTTGAATTTGTAGCATTCTGGGAGCGGGCAGAGACACTGATTCTCAGTGTTGTATTATCAAGGATATGAACATAGAGTGCTCGTCCGGCCATCAGGAGGGAAGCCTGAGGAGAAGTAAGAAAGACAAGGGAGGGGGGTTATTCCCTTGTGGTGAGACTCAGGGCAATCTGAGGAGTTTTGGGGTCCCCCAGGGAAGTGTTTGGGGAGACAAGAGTGAGCCAAACACTGGAATTTTTGGCTGGTGGCAGCCGCTAATCGATCTCAAGCTGGTAAATAATCTTAGAGGACATGGTATGCGTAGTACCTCATATTTGAACTCTAGGTCAGATTGAGGATTATTATCTGACAAGTGGTCCCACCTTTCTCATCTGACTGCAAGACGAACGTGGAAGCAAGTGAGATTGATCCCAGGTTTTTCTCTCCACTCCTACACTACACTGCCGTTTCCCCGATTTAACCCTATGTTATTATCTCATTATTGGCTCCAAGGCCAGGCAAAATTTAAACGGTAAAGTGTGTTGCACGTCAAGTTGCGATACTATATCTGTTTGGGGCGAGTAGTTATAATATAATAATTATTATATACATAATATGACAAATGTGGGTGGCAGAGAGTTAAATTAAGCATGGTTGAGAAAAATGATTCAAGCATCATTTTTGATAAAATTACTGGTAGTGAGATTTTTTCAGTGTCAAACAAATCACTTTCTCGACATAATTCAAATTAATTATCTGTTTTGAAAGTGTGTTATTTGCGTCCTGAGTGACAGGAAGATCAGGCTGATTGTCTATCAACTATTAAGCTTTATTGTTTGAACATTTAAAACGAATCCTCTCCGCATTCCAAACAGCATTCTTTATGGCTTTAGTTTCTGGATTCTTCACCTTCATGTATTATTGTGGGAAGAGACTTCAGGCACAATGTCTAGATGCTGTGGTGGAGTCACAAGAGCCGCTAAAATTTTGTTTTTCTTCAGACAGTACACTGGCTCACAAAGTAGTGAGCAATGATTGAGATTGTCATTAGAGTGTTTCTGATACCGTGATTGCGCCAAGCTAGCTTTAAATCTGCTAGTTCGCATACAGAACAGTAAGCACAGCAGTGCTCCGATAGATTCCATTGAAGCTATTCTCGTATTATTTAGGTTCCCCATTCCAGTTGATCTGTTAAGGTTACCACGACCAACCGTTGACAGAACGGGGCCTAAGGGCCCGCCGAGCAAGGGCGAGGGGAGGGGGGGGGGGGGGGTGGAGGCTGCCAGACAAAGGACGCGTGGCAGTGGACGAGCATCCGCCAAAATGCGGCGGAATTCGGAGCATTCAGCGGCGAGCGCCTCTGGATGACGCTTGCTTATCAGCAAGCAGAGCGGCGTCATCAGAGGGTGCTCGCCGCCGAAACATGCTGCCGAATTTCGTGGCGCCTTTCAGCAGATGCTTGTCCGCGAGATGGCCAGAACGCAGGTGACACTGGAGACCCCTGCGGTCGCCATGGCCACCCAGGGCACCGCGCTGGGATCCCCTGAGCCTAAGAAAGCCTCCTGAGCACGGCTATTGTTTTTGATTTAAATGGCTTGCACTGTATGAAGAAAAGACTGGTTACTCACCTTTTAATTGCATTGGTCTTCAAGATGTGTTGCTCATATCCAATTTCGCGGTTAGTGCGCCGCCGCGTGCACGTTCGTCGGAGACTTTTTACCCTAGCAACACTCAGTGGGCCGGCAGGGCGCCTGGAGTGGCGCCGTCATGGCGCTGATATATAGCCCTGCCGCCGACGCGCTCCTCAGTTCCTTCTTGCCGGCTGCCTCGACCAGTTGGGGAGGGGGCGGGTGTGAATGATATGAAGCAACAATCTCGAGAACAACCGTTACAGGGTGAGTAAACCGTCTTTCTTCTTCGAGTGCTTGCTTCATATCCCTTCCAGTGATGATTCCCAAGCCTTACCTAGGCGTGGAGGTGCCGGGAGACCATTGCGGAAGCAGGCCACTGACCGAAAGGCTGGCATTTTGTTCTCTCGATTGGTTAACCCAGCCATAGGCGATGTAAGGTGTGCTACGGACGGGGGACGAACCAGGTAGCCGCCGGCATATGTCCTGGATGCGGGACGCTGGCAGCAAAGCAGAGACGAGGTTATGAGCCCGAGTAGAAATGGGCTGAGTGATCGGCCAATTGGGGACGTGAACCCAGTCAATAGCGAGTGTGCGGGATACAAAGATGTACCCGCGATGAAATTCGCTGGGAAGTTATAGGAGACCTTTCATGACGCTCCGCCACTCCTAATGAATAAGTTGGGCGAGTGTCTGAAGGCATTAGTCCTGCTGTGGTAGAAGCGGAGGCCCGGCGCGACCTCCAGGGGGTTGGGTGTAAGGGGCTTGTTGCTGGTCTCGGCGGGATGTGTGCGGCGTTCGGAAGAAGACCGCAGAAAAAACTTTGTGATTACGAATGAAATGGTGAGACAACCTTCGGAAGGAAGACTGGGAGGGGGGGGCGTTGGTCGTAGCTGCACTATTCTTCT